>NC_074686.1:24620851-24938351 GCF_029448725.1 Salvelinus fontinalis
GTTTTGTGCGGGATTGTTTTTGTTACGTGTGTGTATGTTGGGTGTTTGGCAAGTGTTTTCACTGCGCCCTGGATGTTCGGGCTTATTCAGTTTGTTGTTAAAAGCGTCTCTCTCTCTCTGCGTCTGGTTCTTTCGCTCACCTAGTCCCGCGTGACAGAATCCCGCACCTTTTAAAATGAAACCAGCAGGAGCAGCCGCGTCTCCTCTCCCATCGATGGAGGAGAGGGTCCTCCATCACACCAGTGTTCTCCACAGAATTGGGTCGGCGATGGACCAAATGATGGAGAGGATGGATCGATGGGAGAGGAGTGGCCTTCCTACCTCATCTCCAGCACCCCCTCCTCCAACACCTGCTGTTCCTGTTACAGCATCTGGCTCCGGGGCTCTTCGGCTGGCGCTCCCACGGGAGTATGATGGAACAGCGGCCGGGTGTCAGGGGTTTCTTCTCCAGCTGGAGCTTTACCTGGCGACCGTTCGTCCCACTCCCTCCGGAGAGGAGAGCGTGAGCGCCCTCGTCTCCTGTTTGACTGGACGAGCTCTTGAATGGGCCAACGCAGTGTGGAATGGCCCAGACTCGGCGAGGAATCATTACCCTGAGTTCACCCGCCGATTCCGAGCTGTGTTTGACCACCCACCAGAGGGCCGTGAGGCGGGTGAACGGCTGTTCCACCTGCATCAGGAGACGAGGAGCGTACAGGACTTTGCCCTGGAGTTCAGGACCTTGGCTGCAGGAGCAGAGTGGAACGACAGGGCCTTAATAGACCATTTTCGATGTAGCCTTAGGGAGGACGTCCGCAGGGAGCTAGCGTGTCGGGACACCACACTCACGCTGGAGTGAGTCAGGACCAGACTTACCCAGAGCTTCCTGTCAGTCATATGTATGTGTTAACCTATTTCCCCCGGTTTTCTCCCTCTCTACAGCATAAGGCGCTAGTCGATTCAGACGCAGCTGGGAATTTCATTGATCGGGGCCTCGCATTAAGGCTAGGGATTCCCCTTGTGTCGTTAGACCTACCTTTCCCCGTGCACTCCATAGATAGCCGACCATTAGGGTCAGGAATGGTCAGGGAGGCCACGGTACCACTGGACATGGTAACGCAGGGTAGTCATAAGGAGCAGATTAGTCTGTTCCTTATCGACTCACCTGCGTTTCCAGTGGTGTTGGGAATTCCCTGGCTAGCTCAGCACAACCCGGTGATTTCCTGGCAACAGGGGGCTCTTAAGGGGTGGTCAGAGGAGTGTTCAGGCAGGTGTATAGGAGTTGCCGTTGGTGCGACTACGGTGGAGAGTCCAGACCAGGTTTCCACCGTGCGCATTCCCTCTGAATATGCCGATTTGGCTAATGCCTTCAGTAAAAAGAAGGCGACCCAATTACCACCCCATTGACGAGGGGACTACGCGATAAACCTCCTGGAGAACGCTGCACTTCCTAGGAGTCACGTGTATCCTTTGTCCCAGGAGGAGACAGCGGCTATGGAGACATATGTTACTGAATCACTGGGACAGGGATACATTCGGCCCTCCGCATCACCTGTCTCCTCGAGCTTCTTTTTTTTGAAGAAGAAGGATGGATGGATGGCAATGACTTTCAATGAGTCTAAAGCCTTAGCCAGGTCGATGAATACGGCTGCACAGTAATGTCTCTTATCGATGGCGGTTATGTTATCGTTTAGGATCTTGAGCGTGGCTGAGGTGCATAGATAATGCATAATAAACAACTAGTAGCAGCAGTGTAAAAACAAAGGGGGTGGGGGGTCAATGTAAATACTCCTGGTGGCCATTTGATTAATTGTTCAGTAGTCTTATGGCTGGGTGTAGAAACTGTTAAGGAGCCTTTTGGTCCTAGACTTGGCGCTAGGACCAAAAGAAAAAGTTACAGACTCCAGCAGGTATATCTCACTGGTCACCCCCAAAGCCAATTCTTCCTTTGGCCGCCTCTCCTTCCAGTTCTCTGCTGCCAATGACTGGAACGAACTGCAAAAATCTCTGAAGCTGGAGACTCATATCTCCCTCACTAACTTTAAGCACCAGCTGTCAGAGCAGCTCACAGATCACTGCACCTGTACATAGCTCATCTGTAAAAAGCCCATCCAATCTACCTCATCCCCATACTGTATTTATTTATCTTGCTCCTTTGCATCCCAGTACTTGTACATTCATCTTCTGCACATCCTACCATTCCAGTGTTTAATTGCTATATTGTAATTAACTTGCCACCATAGTCTATTTATTGCCTTACCTCTCTTATCCTACCTCATTTGCACGTGCTGTACATAGATCTTTCTACTGTATTATTGATTGTATGTTTGTTTATTCCATGTGTAACTCTGTGTTGTTGTATGTGTCGAACTGCTTTGCTTTATCTTGGCCAGGTCGCAGTTGCAAATGAGAACTTGTTCTTAACTAGCCTACCTGGTTAAATAAAGGTGAAATTATATATATTTTTTAAATTAAATACAGTGAAATGCTTACTTACAAGCCCTTAACCAACAATGCAGTTCAAGAAATAGAGTTTATATAATTTTTTAAAAATTAAATCAAATCAAAAAGTAATACAAGAAAATTACATAACAATAATGAGGCTATTTGTAACGGCTGTCTAATTCCTCCTCCTCCTCAGACGAGGGTCGGACCAAAACGCAGCGTTGTATGCAGACATAACAAAAATGTATTTACACAAGACGAAACACGAAGAACACTTGAAATGATTACAAAATAACAAACGACGTAGACAGACCTGAACTTGAGAATTTACAATATAACACGAAGAACAGGAACAGACTAACCAAAACGAACGAACACGAAACAGTCCCGTGTGGTGCGACAGACACAGACACGGAATACAATCACCCACCAACAAACAGTGAGAACAGCCTACCTAAATATGCTTCTCAATCAGAGGAAACGTCAAACACCTGCCTCTAATTGAGAACCATATCAGGCAACACATTAAACCCAACATAGAAACACATAACATAGAATGCCCACCCCAACTCACGCCCTGACCAACTAAACACATACAAAAACAATGGAAAACAGGTCAGGAACGTGACACTATTTACAAGGGTTACCGGTACCAAGTCAATGTGCATGGGTACAGGTTAGTTGAGGTAATTTGTAAAGTTAATATGTATAGATAATAAACAACTAGTAGCAGCAGTGTAAAAACAAAGGGCGTGGGGGGTCAATGTAAATACTCCTGGCGGCCATTTGATTAATTGTTCAGTAGTCTTATGGCTGGGGATAGAAACTGTTAAGGAGCCTTTTGGTCCTAGACTTGGCGCTCCGGTACCGCTCACCATGCCGTAGCAGAAATAACTGTCTATGACTTGGGTGACTGGTATCTCTGACAATTTCTTGGGCCTTCCTATGACACCACCTAATATATAGGTCCTGGATGTCAGGAAGCTTGGCCCCAGTGATGTAATGGGCCATATGCACTACCCTCTGTAGAGCCTTACGGTCAGATGCCGAGCGGTTGCCATACCAGGTGGTGATGCAACCGGTCAGGATGCTCTCGATTGTGAAGTTGTAGAACTTTTTGACGAGAGCATGATCACACAGTTGTGCAGACCAGCTGGTGCTCTCATGCATGCTTCGGCGTTGCTTGCCTTGAAGCGAGCATTAAAGGCATTTAGCTCGTCAGGTATGCTCACGTCACTGGGCAGCTCACAACTGGGTTTCCCTTTGTAGTTCAGTTGTCAGTTGTCAAGCCCTGCCATATCTGACGAGCGTCAGAGCCGATGGAGGATTCAATCTTGGTCCTGTATTGACACTTTGCCTGTTTGATGATTCGTCTGAGGGCATAGCGGGATTTCTTGTAAGTGTCCAGATTTGTGTCCCGCTCCTTGAAAGCGGTAGCTCTAGCCTTTAGCACGGTCAGGATGTTGCCTGTAATCTATGGCCTCTGGTTTGGATATGTATGTACGGTCACTGTAGGGACCACGTCGTCGATGCACTTATTGATTAAGCCGGTGACTGAGGTGGTATACTCCTCATTGCCATTGGATGAAAACCGGAACATATTCCAGTCTGTGCTAGCAAAATAGTCCCGTAGCGTAGCATCCGGGTCATCTGACCACTTCTGTATTGAGCGAGCAGGAATCAGGATAGAATTATGGTCATATTTGTCAAATAGAGGGTGAGGGAGAGCTTTGTATGCGTCTCTGTGTGTGGTTGCACATGTGACATGATGATAGTAAAACAGATTTAAATTTTGCCTGCATTGAAGTCCCCGGCCGCTAAGAGCACCGCTTCTGGATGAGCATTTTCTTGTTTGCTTATGCCCTTATACAGCTCGTTGAGTGTGGTCTTAGTGCCAACATTGGTTTGTGGTGGTAAATAGATGGCTATGAATAATATATGTGAGAACTCTCTTGGTAGATAGAGTGATCTACAGCTTATCATGAGGTATTATACCTTGGGCGACCAATAATGCGAGACTGCTTTATTTTTAGACATTACGCACCAGGAGTTATTGACAAATAGACACACACCCCCACCCCTCGTCTTACCAGATGTAGCTGTTCTGTCCTGCTGAAGCCAGCCAGCTCTATATTATCTGTGTCGTCATTTAGCCACGCTTCTGTGAAACATAAGTTATTACTGTTTTTAATGTCCCGTTGGTAGGATAGTCTTAATCGTAGATCGTCCAGTTTGTTTTCCAATGATTGCATGTTGGCCAATAATACGGAGGGAAGTGGTGGTTTACCTACTCGTCTGACAATTCTCACAAGGCACCCCGCCCTCCTCCCCCTTTTTCTTCACGCAGATGACGGGGATTTGGGCCTTGTCTCGACAAAGCAGTATTTACTTTGCGTCGGACTCATTAAAGAAAAAGTCTTTGTCCAGTTCGAGGAGGGTAATTGTTGTTCTGATGTCCATAAGCTCTTTTCAGTCATAAGAGACGGTAGCAACAACATTATGTACAAAATGAACTACAAACCATGCGAAAAAACAAACAAAAATAGCGCCATTATATTAAACATGACACCAAGGGCTCAGATTACTGGTCATGTATCTTTCATAAGGCCAGTCAGAGTAATGGGTCTCTTCCCTTTAAGGGGGAGGCACATTACATGCCTCATTTACAATGTTGTGCTGCATGGTAGAGTGGCTCTTGAACCAGACACACAGAGCTGGCTCGATCTTAACACAGACTTGCGTAAAGCCTCTCACAGACCTGAGGGGGGAAAACGCTTAATAACCCATATTCCTATCTGCTTTTGTGGGCAGTTTTTGGTGCAGTTTGGTGGAAAAAAGATAATTAAGAAAAATAAAATATCTGCAAGGGGCACTGGAGGACAACTATGCCATTTTTGGGAGGATTTCGGGATGAACTCTTCACTCTTTTGACATGTGTAGGATGGGAAATCATCCGTGGGCAATGGAGCAACAATGATGATACATTACTTCAGGATGGTCGACATGGCGTTGAAATTACATAAATATACAAAATGCTATTTTGGGCAAAACATAATTCGTCATTTATTCTGAACAAAAACCTAAACGCAATTTAAATAAATTTGATAGGCCTTAATCTACGGATTTCGCATGACTGGAAAGAGGCGCAGCCATGGGTGGACCTGGGAGGGCACCTGGGAACCAGGCCAACCCACTGGGGAGCCAGGCCCAGCCAATCAGAATGTGTTTTTTCCCACAAAAGGGCTTTATTCATGTAATGATGTACGCTGAGAGTCAGGGAGCCAGTTCAGGGAGTGAACACATTTAATAAATAAAGGAACACATCAAGAAACATGAACAGCACACCAACATGATACAGAAACAGGAACAATGACGACTGGGGAAGAAACCAAAGGGAGTGACATATAAAGGGCAGGTAATCAAGGAGGTGATGGAGTCCAGGTGAGTGTCATTATGCGCGTAACACTGGTGACAGCTGCCCTAATGAGCAGCCTGGTGACCTAGAGGCCAGAGAGGGTGCACACGTGACAGTACCCCCTCCCCGACCAAGATGACGATCCCTGGGATCAGGAGCGGACCGGTCAACTAGGATAAGGTGCGGGAACCTGTCAATCCGGCTGAGGCGTGGGAGCATGACGACCTAGAGCGCCGGAGAGAGACCATACGTGACAGTACCCCCTCCCCGGCGCGTTTGGCTCCAGCCGCAGGGCGCCAACCACAGGGACGATCGCGAGGATCCGGAGGACCGGTCGCCTCCGCTGAGGTGCAGAAACCTGACGAACCGGCTGAGGAGTGAGAGCCTGATGAGTCGGCTGAGACCTCCTCGGTTGCCTCGTTTGAGGCACGGGAACCTGTTCACCCAGCTTGAGCATGGGAGCCTATCTAACCCGTTGAGGCATGGGAGCCTACAAACTGGCTGAGGCCTCACAGGTAGCTCCGGCTCCAACACCCGGACCAGACATCACCCCCAACACAAAAAAAAAAAAAAAACACTCAGGCAGACAGACAGAAATGCTCCTTAGTTTCATCAGCTGTCTGGGTGGCTGGTCTCAGACGAAGGTGAAGAAGCCGGATGTGGAGGTCCTGGGCTGGCGTGGTTACACGTGGTCTGCGGTTGTGAGGCCGGTTGGACGTACTGCCAAGTTCTCTAAAACGACGTTGGAGGTTGCTTGTGGTAGAGAAATTAACAAAATGATTTGGCAACAGCTCTGGTGGACATTCCTGGAGTCAGCATGCCAATTCCACGCTCCCTAAAAACTTGAAACATCTGTGGCATCGTGAGGTGTAACAAAACTGTACATTTTAGTGGCCTTTTATTGTCCCCAGCACAAGGTGTACCTGTCTAATAATCATGCTGTTTCTTGACATGCCACACCTGTCAGGTGGATGGATAATCTGGGCAGAAGAGAAATGCTCACTAACAGGGATGTAAACAAATTTGTCACACAACATTTCAGAGAAATAAACTTATTGTGTGGATGGAAATTTTTTATTTCATAAAACACGGAACCAATACTTTCGATATTACGTTTATATTTTTATTCAGTATACATGTGCATGTAGTTTATGACTAAGTCATTTCATGGATTTACTAAGATATGGTACTAATAATGATAAGCATCCTCTATAGCCCCGTACCTCAAATCAGAGATAGCTAAGGCCTCATCTATTAGAGACGCTGGTACAGCGCTGTCAGACGTCCAAGCAGACATTCCAGCTGCGGTGTGCTCGTGAGGTAATGTGGAGGCACTCTCAGCAATATCAGCAAACCGCCCTGGACCGTATTGTCTGCATGTATAAATCATAGACTGGTTGAGTTGCCATCTTCCTAAAGCCCAGATAACGGGAAACATCTGTGGGGAAACGTGTCACTGGTCGCTGATAGGCACAGAGAGAAATGGGAACACGATGGAGAACTAGCTCCTCTCCTCACTCTCTGGCTGCACACACTGCATTCATTATTCACCTGTCTGTGTTTGTGTGCTTGCACATCCGTGTGTGTGTACAGTGTGTGAAACAGCCAGTGGGTACAGGTGCTTGATAAGAGGATGAGGCACACGTTGTTAGCTATTGTTTACAGACAGATTATTTAACTTATAATTCACTGTATCACAGAAGTTTAAATACACTAAGTTGGCAGTGCTTTAAACAGCTTGGAAAATTCCAGAATGTCATGGCATTAGAAGCTTCTGATGGGCTAATTGACATCATTTGAGTCAATTGGAGGTGTACCTGTGGATGTATTTCAATGCCTACCTTCAAACTCAGTGCCTCTTTGCTCGACATCATGGACAAATCAAAAGAAATCAGCCAAGACCTCAGGAAAGAAATTGTAGAACTCCACAAGTCTGATTCATTCTTGGGAGCAATTTCCAAACGCCTGAAGGTACCACGTTCACCTGTACAAACAATAGTACGCAAGTATGAACACCATGGGACAACGCAGCCGTCATACCGCTCAGGAAGGAGACGCGTTCTGTCTCCTAGAGATGAACGGACTTTGGTGCGAAAAGTGCGAATCAATCCCAAAACAACCTTGTGAAGATGCTGGAGGAAACAGGTACAAAAGTATCTATATCCACGGTAAAACAAGTCCTATATCGACATAACCTGAAAGGCCGCTCAGCAAGGAAGAAACCACTGCTCCAAAACCGCCATAAAAAAAGCACATGGGGACAAAGATCGTACTTTTTGGAGGCCTACAAACCAAAATTCACCCAACTTTTTGTGGGAAGCTTGTGGAAGGCTATCCAAAACGTTTGACCGAAGTTAAACAATTTAAAGGCAGTGCTACCAAATACTAATTGAATGTATGTAAACTTCTGACCCACTGGGAATGTGATGAAAGAATTAAAAGCTGAAATAAATCCATCTCTCTACTATTATTCTGACATTTCACATTCTTTAAATAAAGTGGTGATCCTAACTGACCTAAGACAGGGAATATTTACTAGGATTAAATGTCAGGAATTGTGAAAAACTGAGTTTAAATGTATTTGGCTAAGGTGTGTGTAAACTTCCGACTTCAACTGTACGTGCACATGTAACCGATTCTGCACCGGTACCTTTTTGCGTTGTGTTCTGGTAAGGTGTAGTTGGAAGATAAGGCTCTGAACGCAATTCAGCTGGCTGTCTCTCTTTTAATGACTGCATGGAATAGATACAAATACAAGGAAAAAGTTACTGCTGCAGGCTGGACTCCATACAAGTATATTTGACTCTCCTCATCACACTCTGAGCAAACTGTTATTAAAATAATACATTAAAATAAATATGAGGGATTTTTGGTGAAATACATAAAGTATATTTTACACCTGTTACACACACATGCACAAGCATACACATGTACTCACACATACTCACACACCCTTAATGTGCATTTGAGAGGGAGCTGATTTCCTGTGACTGCTTCACTGGAGCAGGAAGCAGTAAGCAGAATATAAATATTCCGCAGCACAGTGGAGGAGATAAGAGATAGAGTTATCTACAATGATTTCAAAGAGTGTTGATTACAAACCACCAGCCCACACATGTTGGCACACACATGCATACACAAACCGGTTAGACATTCTCCTCTCAATTTCCATTTTTGCTACTTCACTGTTTTACAATACAACTAAAGGGTTGCTGGTGTGTATGTGTGTGTGTGGTTACTGTTGCCCAATGTCCATTTTTCATTGTTCCCCCATAACAGAGGCTGACTGGGGCCAGGCACAAAGAACCTGCTTTACAGTCCTACTGAGGGAGACAGAGAGAGAGAGAGGGACACACAGACACACCCTCTGTGACAACTTGAGCTGATGTGTACAATGAGGCCGCTGTTTGCTGTCCCTAATAACAGTACCCCACTGCTACCACTACCTCCCTCACACACACACACACACAACCCCCCTCTCTCCCATACACATCCCAGATGTTGAAAATGTATTCTTTGTCCTTCCACTCACCAGAATATAGAACCAAAAGAAGTGGGGAGGGTGATGTCCCCCTGTCCTCCTCACAATGTGTTAGAATTGCTTGGGGGTCTTTAAGGAAAACACATGCAGCTTAAAAAAAGAGGCAATTAGGGTTGAACAGAATGGTTGCATTTTTCACCAGACAGACGTGGAAAAAGAAACAGAAATAAACTACCCAGAGCAACATTGATCCTGTGGTAAATATGAATTAAGTGTGCGTGGTATGGAGCTAGAAAGAGCAGTGCAGATAAACATGCCTTCATGGTGAAGCACACACACACACACTGTTAATGGCCTCCCCACACAACATCAAGGTTGGCCACGTTGATTTATTTGCTGCTGAATACTGATTGCCGGCGGGAGTATCAAAAACAATTAACTGCAGCAAGAGAGAGGGAACAACCAGCCCTTTGTACGACAGATAGAAGAAGGGACACAGAGAGCCACACAGAGAGCCGGGACAGCCGTGGTGGTGTAAGACCTGATCAGGCTACCCTAGGGCAGGCCTCAACATACACATACACACTGCAGAGAAGTGAGAATTATCACCCCTGAGGGAGGATGCAGGGAGAAACGAGGCCCTTGACCCACTGCCACAGAGAGAAGAGACAGCAAGGTGACTCTTTGGAGAAATGTGCCCTTACATGAAAAGGCATTAGTCAGGCTGAGATAGAGAGGGGGGGGGGGAGAATAGAGAGAGACAAAGAGACATGGGAAAGAGAGGGTTGAGGGGCCTAGCAGAACAACAAGCTAAAGCCAGGAGTTTCCGTGAAGACAGGAGACAGCATAGGGTGAGAGAGTGAGGGTGTGGGGAGAAGATAGAGAGGAGGGGAGAGAAAAGAGAGGTGTGGGGAGAGAAGAGAGAGAGGGGTAGGAAAATATGAGGGGAGGGATGGGGAAAGGGGGAGAGAAAAGAGAGAGCGAGGGTGTGGGACAGAGAGGGGGGGAGAAGAGAAAGAGAGCGAGAGGGCCCTTACAGTAAATCTCAGTAAGACAAAAATAATGGTGTTCCAAAAAAGGTCCAGTTGCCAGGACCACAAATACAAATTCCATCTAGACACCGTTGCCCTAGAGCACACAAAAAACGATATATACATCGGCCTAAACATCAGCGCCACAGGTAACTTCCACAAAGCTGTGAACGATCTGAGAGACAAGGCAAGAAGGGCCTTCTATGCCATCAAAAGGAACATCAAATTTGACATACCAATTAGGATCTGGCAAAAAATACTTTAAGAAGTTAAAGAACCCTTTGCTCTTTATGGTTCCGAGGTCTGATGTCTGCTCACCAACCAATAATTCACAAAATGGGACAAACACCAAATTGAGACTGCATGCAGAATTCTGCAAAAATATCCTCTGTGTACAACATAAACACCAAATAATACATGCAGAGCAGAATTAGGCCGATACCTGCTTATTTTCAAAATCCAGAAAAGAGGGGTTCAATTCTAACACCAACCTAAAAGGAAGCGATTCCTGCACATTCCGTAACAAAGCCATCACCTACAGAGAGATGAACCTGGAGAAGAGTCCCCTAAGCAAACGGGTACTGGGGCTCTGTTCACAAACACAAACAGACCCCACAGAGCCCCAGGACAGAAATACAATTAGGCCCAACCAAATCATGAGAAAATAAAAGATAATTACTTGACACATTGGAAAGAATTAACAAAACAACTGAGCGAACTAGAATGCTATTTGGCCCTAACAGAGAGTACAGAATACCTGACCACTGTGACTGACCCATACCCATTCGAAAATGTGCATATTTAGCAGTACAAATCGTGGTTTTACAATGTGAATACGTAGCCAAACTGCACAAAATTATCCGGATATATTTCTGACACTCACCTAATCTAATCAAAGAACTCAATGTTTTCTATCCAATAGTAATAATAATATGCATATTGTACGAGCAAGAATTCAGTACGAGGCAGTTTATTTTGGGAACGATTTTTTACAAAGTGAAAATAGCGCCCCCCCCTATTGACAAAAGGTTAACTTCTCTGCGCTACGGATCCCTTTAGCGGGATCATTTTCCTAAACAACCGCTGAATTGCAGGGTGCAAAATATTATTAACAATATTTATAATCATGCAATCACAAGTGAAATATACCAAAACACAGCTTAGCTTGTTGTTAATCCACCTATCGTGTCAGATTTTGAAAATATGCTTTGCAGCGAAAGCAATCCAAGCTTTTGTGAGTGTATCAATCAATGCTACAACAGCTAGCCCCAAATTAGCATGATCACGAAAGTCAGAAAAGCAATAAAATGAATCGCTTACCTTTGATAATCTTCGGATGATTGCACTCACGAGACTCCCAGTTACACAACAAATGTTCTTTTTGTTCAATAAATATTACTTTTATAACTAAAAAACGGCATTTGGGTTGCGCGTTATGTTCAGAAAACCAAAGCCTCGTTCCGTTTGACAAAAATTCCAAAAAGTATCCGTAATGTTCGTAGAAACATGTCAAATGTTTTTATAATCAATCCTCAGGTTGTTTTTAACAAACATAATCGATAATATTTCAACCGGACCGTAACCTATTCAATACGAGAGAGAAAGAAAATGGAGAGCTACCCCTCTCGCGCACAGGAACTAATCAGAGGACACCTGACTAGTTTTGAAAAATCGCACTCATTTTTCAAAATAAAAGCCTGAAACTATGTCTAAAGCCTGGTCACAGCCTGAGGAAGCCATTGGAAAAGGAATCTGGTTGATACCCCTTTAAATGGAAGAAAGACGGGCCAGGAAACACAGATTAAAAAAAAAAAAAAAAAAAAATCACTTCTGGGTTATATTAACTCAAGGTTTTCGCCTGCAGAATCAGTTTTGTTATACTCACAGACAATATTTTGACAGTTTTGGAAACTTTGGAGTGTTTTCTATCCTAATCTGTAAATTATATGCATATTCTACAATCTGGACCTGAGAAATAGTCTGTTTACCTTGGGAACGTTATTTAAAAATATTTAAAGAATCTGACCCCTAGCGTCAAGAGGTTTTAAAAAACAAACCAAATTTGAATAAACTCCCATATCTACTGGGTGAAATACCACAGTGTGCCATCACAGCAGCATGATTTGTGACCTGTTGCCACAAGAAAAGGACAACCAGTGAAGAACAAATAACATTGTAAATACAACCCATACTTATGTTTATTTATTTTCCCTTTGTACTTTAACTATAGAGAAAGGGGAGAGAAGAGAGAGGGGGAGAGAGGGGGAGAGAGAAGAAGGGGTAGAGAGAGAGAGAGAGAGAGAGGTGGGAGAGAGAGAGAGGGGAGAGAAGAGAGAGAGAAAGGGAGGAAAAGAGAGCGAGAGAGGGGGAGAAGAGAGAGAGTGTGGGGTGAAGAGAGAGAGACACGGGAGGGAGAGGGTTGAGGGGGGACAGCAGAACAACAAGCTGAAGCCTGGAGTTTCTGTGAAGACAGGAGACAGGAGAGAGTGAGAGAAAGAGAGAGATGGGGGGGAGAAGATCGAGAGGAGGGGAGAGAAGAGAGAGGTGTGGGGAGAGAAGAGAGAGCTGGAGAGAGAAGAGAGAGCTGGAGAGAGACAGGGTAGACTGAGGGTTTGCGTTAACTGTTCTTTTACTTTTGGACGTGGCTTACTGGTGTGGTTTAAAAGTTGTAAAAAGGTTGTGTACACAACAGTCTAAAGACCTTGTAAAGCGACGTTGTATTTAGCTAGGAAGGAGTGATAGGTATTTTCAGTGCAGCGGAGGTACTGTTGCTATCATTACTTCAACACACAGTAATCATCATTGTTAAGTCATAGTCAAAAGAACAGGTTAGAATAAATTATTAGTAATATGATTCGTTTACCATTGTCACTATTATTGTCATCATCTCTGAAACATAGTTCATTAGAATTGGATTAAACCAGTTCAGAGCTGAGCCAAGGTGCTGTAAGATTGGTCCTGAAGCTATGGAGGAGGATGGAGGGATGGAGAGATGGATAGATAGAGGGGGTCCAGGCTGCTTTAATGTCACTGGGACTGGGAGGAGAGATGAGGCAGACAAAGGAACAGAGGGAGAGGGAAAGAGGGCAGCAGAAAGAGATTGAGAGGGGGAGGGTGTCTACCAAAGGATGATGATGATAATAGACTGATAGGGCTTTAACACAGTCCTTACACGACCCCCGTAGAGAGGTAATATTAGGATCAACAAATAAAAAATACCCCAAATAAAATAGATTAAGGGATATAGGAGGACCAATGTGAAACATGTCTGCTGCAGTGGATTTGAGTGAGGGAAAATAAGACAGTTACTTTAGGAGCAATGCTAGAATCAACAAAGACAAAAATAGACCCAGACAAAAGGCTGTATAATAAGAGACTGGAGTGGCAGTGTTAACGTAATGCTGCTACAGTGGATGTGATTCAGGATGTATGTCCCAAATGACACCCTGTTCCCTATTCAGTGTACTACTTTTGACTAGGGCTCTGGTCAAAAGTAGTGCACTATATAGGGAATAGGGTGCCATTTTGGACTCATCAGAAATACATGAAATGATAAGGACAGATCAATGGAAACTGCTGTAAAATAAGGAACTCTAAATTTAAAATGTGGGTCATTCTTATTCTCTTCTTAAAGCAAGCCTTAGTCGCCTTCTAAGAATCCCATTTACAGTAAAACCTGGCAGCAGAAATCTACACTACTGTACTTCCTGGGAGGATCAGCTATAGCAGAACACTGAAACCATTAAAGATCTATGACGGTTACTGTATAAAGCACAATAATACATTTAAAGATCTGTAGTGGTTACTGTATAAAGCACAATAATACATTTGAAGATCTGTAATGGTTACTGTATAAAGCACAATAATACATTTAAAGATCTGTAATGGTTACGGTATAAAGCACAATAATACATTTAAAGATCTGTAATGGTTACTGTATAAAGCACAATAATACATTTAAAGATCTGTAATGGTTACTGTATAAAGCACAATAATACATTTGAAGATCTGTAATGGTTACTGTATAAAGCACAATAATACATTTAAAGATCTGTAATGGTTACTGTATAAAGCACAATAATACATTTAAAGATCTGTAATGGTTACTGTATAAAGCACAATAATACATTTAAAGATCTGTAATGGTTACTGTATAAAGCACAATAATACATTTGAAGATCTGTAATTGTTACTGTATAAAGCACAATAATACATTTGAAAATCTGTAATTGTTACTGTATAAAGCACAATAATACATTTAAAGATCTGTAATGGTTACTGTATAAAGCACAATAATACATTTGAAGATCTGTAATGGTTACTGTATAAAGCACAATAATACATTTAAAGACCTATGATGGTTACAGTATAAAGCACAATATAACATTTAAAGATCTGAAATGGTTACTGTATAAAGCACAATAATACATTTAAAGATCTGTAATGGTTACTGTATAAAGCACAATAATACATTTAAAGATCTGTAATGGTTACTGTATAAAGCACAATAATACATTTGCCTATCAAAAAAAAAAGAAAGATTGTGTCTGGAGATGATGGAGATGACAAGTCATCTCAGTAGAGGAGTGAGAAACAGGGAAAGAAGCATCCCAATTCTCTGGCTACAGCACACCACATGGCATGAAGACACACCGCCTGACATGAAGACACACCACCTGACATGAAGACACACCACATGGCATGAAGACACACCACATGGCATGAAGACCCACCGCCTGACATGAAGACACACCACATGGCATGAAGACACACCGCCTGACATGAAGACACACCACATGGCATGAAGACACACCACATGGCATGAAGACACACCGCCTGACATGAAGACACACCACATGGCATGAAGACACACCGCCTGACATGAAGACACACCACATGACATGAAGACACACCGCCTGACATGAAGACACACCACATGGCATGAAGACACACCGCCTGACATGAAGACACACCACATGGCATGAAGACACACCGCCTGACATGAAGACACACCACATGACATGAAGACACACCGCCTGACATGAAGACACACCACATGACATGAAGACACACCGCCTGACATGAAGACACACCGCCTGACATGAAGAAACACCACATGACATGAAGACACACTGCCTGACATGAAGACACACCACATGACATGAAGACACACCGCCTGACATGAAGACACACCGCCTGACATGAAGACACACCACATGACATGAAGACACACTGCCTGACATGAAGACACACCGCCTGACATGAAGACACACCACATGACATGAAGACACACCGCCTGACATGAAGACACACCGCCTGACATGAAGACACACCACATGACATGAAGACACACCGCCTGACATGAAGACACACCACATGGCATGAAGACACACCGCCTGACATGAAGACACACCGCCTGACATGATCCTTAAGATGTCTTAAGAGTCTACTTAAATCTATTGCACAAGACTAAAACGTTCTATGGGAGGTTGTTTCTCAGAAGGAAATCCATTTGGTCTGAACTATTGTATGGCTCTCCTAATATAGAGATACACTATATATACCAACGTATGTGGACACCCTTTCAAATTAGTGGATTTGGCTATTACAGCCACACCCGTTGCTGATAGGTATATAAAATTGAGCACACAGCCATGCAATCTCCATTGGAAACATTGGCAGTAAAATGGCCTTACTGAAGAGCTCAGTGACTTTCAACGTGGCACCGTCATTGGATGCCACTTTCCCAACTAGTCAGTTCGTAAAATTTCTGCCATGCTAGAGCTGTCCCGGTCAACTGTAAGTGCTGTTATTGTGAAGTGGAAATGTCTAGGAGCGACTCAGCCCCTGTCAAAGAACAGGGCCACCGTGTGCTGAAGCACGTAGAGTGTAAAAAATGTCTGTCCCCGGTTGCAACACTCACTACCGAGTTCCAAACTGCCTCTGGAAGCAACGTCAGCACAAGAACTGTTCATCAGGAGCTTCATGAAATGGGTTTCCATGCCCGAGCAGCCGCATACAAGCCTAAGACCACCATGCGCATTTGCAAGCATCTGCTGGAGTAGTGTAAAGCTGGCCGCCATTAGACTTTGGAGCAGCGGAAACTCATTCTCTTCACCATCTGGCAGTCCAACGGACAAATCTGCGTTTAGCGGATGCCAGGAGAACGATACCTTCCAGAATGCATAGTGCTAACTCTAAAGTTTGGTGGAGGAATAATGGTCTGGGGCTTTTTCATGTTTCAGGCTAGGCCCCTTAGTTCCAGTGAAGGGAAATCTTAATGCTACAGCATACAATGCCATTCTAGATGATTCTGTGCTTCCAAATTTGTGGAAACAGTTTGTGGAAGGCCCTTTCCTGTTTCAGTATGACAATGCCCCCGTGCACAAAGCGAGGTAAATACAGAAATGGTTTGTCGAGTGTGAAAGAACTTACCTGGCCTGCACAGAGCCCTGCACAGAGCCCTCAACCCCATCAAACACCTTTGGGATGAATTGGAACACCGATTGCGAGCCAGACCTAATCGCCCAACATCAGTGCTTGTCCTAACTAATGCTGTTGTGGCTGAATGGAAGCATGTCCCCACAGCAATGTTCCAACATCTAGTGGAAAGCCTTCCCAGAATAATGGAGGCTGCAGCAGCAGCAAAGGAGAGACCAACTCCATATTAATGCTCATGATTTTGGAATAAGATGTTCAATGAGCAGGTGTCCACATACTTTTGGTCATGTAGTGTATCTGATGCTGCTTTCAGTGATTATATCAGTATCTAACAGTATCATCTGCATACATTTAGATGTCAACACTATGAGATATAAGGTCATTTGTACGATATAAGCTAAAGAATAGAGGCCCAAAGATTGATCCGTAGGGAAGCCCCTTTGTATGTTACGAGACAACTACACTTTCTAATGGATTCTCACACACTGTATTGTAGTAGATAAATATGAATCCATCCATTTTAAAGAACTAGGTAAATGCCCTCCTGTCCTAAATCAAATCAACTCAGCCTGCAGGAGAAAGAGGTTATCACCTTTAGAGATGGAAAGGTTACATGACATTAAGTCCCTGGATGGAGCCAGCAACAGAACAGTGACACATGGCCACATCAAAACACTCTGCCTCCATTATGGCTCTGACTGGGGTTAGTCTTGATCTATTATATTTAACCTTTATTTATCTAGGCAAGTCAGTTAAGAATAAATTCTTATTTACAATGACAGCTTAGGAGCTGTTGGTTAACTGCCTTGTTCAGGAGCAGAACGACAGATGTTTACCTTGTCAGCTGAGGGATTCAATCTAGCAACCTTTCAGTTACTGGCCCAACACTCTAACCACTAGGCTACCTGTCGCCATCTGCTACTGAGGTCACAGTATCAGATGAGTTCATTCTGGGTGGAGGGTAGATCAGGAAACCCTGCTGTGTGTCTGTTTCATGTGAGCCATTTTCAATTTTAAGCTAGACACTGAATAAACCATAACAACATTTTTATTATACACATGAACAATCTTGAAAAAGATACTTAACCATATTGTGGCCTGTAATTTAAAATTATTTTTCAAGACTACAACCTCCAATGTATCCATTATGTCAACATTGCACAGACAGTGTACCACATTTCACAGAGTCAGTACAGTAAACGTCCTCCACTCCGGTGTCCACACATAATACACCTCACACTCGCTAGTTCTCTCATCTAGCCGTTGCTGTGCCTGCAAGGTCAACCAGAGGTCACTGTGGCGTGGTGGGCTCAGCTAGGAAAGTAGCCAGGCAGACAAGATGATGGGAGGGAGGGAATCCCAGGGGGAGACACCATCACTGTACCGCCCAAGGGCTCTCCTCTGCAGCTATGTGTGTCATTGTATCTCTGGGTGAGAGTTTGAAACATTTTCAAGCTGAAGCATTTCTCCATGGGATTTCCATTTGATCCTGTGATAGTTAAGGCTGGGTGATATATTGTGAATAACTGTACACCGATATGGATCCACATACCGGTATGGATTTTTACAATAACGTCTATAACAATATTTTGAAACAGTGCTAAATTAAATGAAATGTAAAAAAAAATGTACCACTTCACTGTCAACTTTGTCCTAGGTTGGTTGAATATAAAAACATCAGAATACAGAAAGCCCATTACAACCACATAGAATTAATTTGTCGCCATCCGAGGGTCATACACTAATCAAAAAACATATTTAAAACTTGTATTATTTAGATACGTAAAATACTGTAAAATACCGCCATACCGTCAAAAATGTGAAACATATTGTGATATGATAATTTAGCCATATCAACCGGACCTAGTGCTTAAGCTCAGTGAGAAAACACAATATTTTGGTGTACAGACAACTTGAGCACGAAATCTGCTGAAATACAGTACATTATGTACATATATGCACAAATTGAGTGTGAGATCGTGTTGGTCGGTCGCATGCAGACTGAATAGGTAGAATGGCTGAGTTAACTTTCAGAACTTTATGCTTGGTGCACCTCCTGAGTGGCGCAGCGGTGTAAGGCACTGCATCTCGGTGCTAGAGGTGTCACTATAGACCCTGGTTTGATTCCAGGCTGTATCACAATCGGCCGTGATTGGGAGTCCCATAAGGCACAATTGTCCCAGAGTCGTCCAGGTTAGGGTTTGGCCGGGGTATGCCGTCATTATAAAATAAGAATATGTTCTTAACTGACTTGCATAGTTAAATAAATGTTCAATAAAAACAATTAACAATACCCTAATATATTCACAAGTGTCTTCCATGGATGTGTGTGCCTTGTCTCTGACTTTGTATTTGACTAACCTGATTATACTGAAGGTGTGAAAGAGACATCTGAAGGCTCACTGGTGTGAATATTTTATTGTTTACAATTGACAGGCCCTGAGTAACCTCCCTAAGGAGAGAGGTACAGGCAGAAAATTATACCTTTTTCATTTTGCTGAAATGGAGCTCTCTTCTCCATCGAGTTGTTGGGTCTGTGTTTGTGAGTGTCCTCCCCCTGAGGTGTTGGGGCTGTGAGTGTCTTCCCCCTGAGGTGTTGGGGCTGTGAGTGTCCTCCCCCTGAGGTGTTGGGGCTGTGAGCGTCCTCCCCCTGAGGTGTTGGGGCTGTGAGTGTCCTCCCCCTGAGGTGTTGGGGCTGCTAGTGTCCTCCCCCTGAGGTGTTGGGGCTGCTAGTGTCCTCCCCCTGATGTGTTGAGGCTGTGAGTGTCCTCCCCCTGAGGTGTTGGGGCTGCTAGTGTCCTCCTCTGAGGTGTTGGGGCTGTGAGTGTCCTCCCCCTGAGGTGTTGGGGCTGCTAGTGTCCTCCCCTGAGGTGTTGGGGCTGTGAGTGTCCTCCCCCTGAGGGGTTGGGGCTGTGAGTGTCCTCCCCCTGAGGTGTTGGGGCTGCTAGTGTCCTCCCCCTGAGGTGTTGGGGCTGTGAGTGTCCTCCCCCTGAGGTGTTGAGGCTGTGAGTGTCCTCCCCCTGAGGTGTTGGGGCTGCTAGTGTCCTCCCCTGAGGTGTTGGGGCTGTGAGTGTCCTCGCCCTGAGGTGTTGGGGCTGTGAGTGTCCTCACCCTGAGGTGTTGGGGCTGTGAGTGTCCTCCCCCTGAGGTGTTAGGGCTGTGAGTGTCCTCCCCCTGAGGTGTTGGGGCTGTGAGTGTCCTCACCCTGAGGTGTTGGGGCTGTGAGTGTCCTCCTCCTGAGGTGTTGGGCTGCTAGTGTCCTCCCCTGAGGTGTTGAGGCTGTGAGTGTCCTCACCCTGAGCTGTTGGGGCTGAGTGGTGTTCGGGCTCTGTGCATGTGTGTGAGTGAATGGGAGAGAGGACAGGGAGAGAACGAGTGAAAGAAATAGGGAACGATAGGCTCAGCGATAGAGAAAAAAAGAGAGAGAGCTGCCCTCCAGCAGTGGAGGTGTGCTGAGTGGCAGCGTGCCGTATCAGGGCCAGTGTGTCAGTGAGCACGGAGAACTGCGCTGGCCAGAATAATCAATCATGTTAGTCCACTGCTGAGTGCTGGCAATTTAGCTTTTCATAACCATCGCATTTATCTCTTCACTCATTATTCTAGAGGCTGAGGCAGACAGCAACGGTGTCCTTTATAACCAGGAGTGCTTACAGTAAACGGCTTGCATTAGTCTGCATGCAAACAAACATCTATTTAGGAGAACATTCCATAAGCCTTCTACAATAGGGTGACCAGACGAAGAGTGAGAAAGAGGAGGAAAGATAAAGATATGATTAGCCTGCCAATTTATTATTCCAAACAAGTTTTTGAGATAAAATACTTTGGTTAACAGATTCCCATTGCTTGCTTCATTTTGTATTTTATCTAATAGTGTACTATTTATTATTAAAGATTGGAGAAGAAGGAAAAATAAGGGAGTAAAAAGAGTGAAGCGAGGAGAGTGTGGAAGAGTGAGGTGGAAAGGTAAAGAGAAGGAAAGGAAGAAAGATCAGGAAGACGATTGGAGGAGAAGAAAAAGTTGAGAGTAAGAAGAGTGACACAAGGAGAGTGAAGAAGAACAGACAGAGGAGGTACAATGGCTCTTTCCAAGAAACGGTAATGCCAATTTAATAACATGATGAGAGAATTTCCATTTATACGCTCAGGTCAAGACGATAGAATGGTTCACTGCACCCTTTGTAATTCCTCTTTCAATTGGCAGCCGGAGAAGAACGGCAGTGGTAGAACATCAGCAGATGAAAAAGCATAAAGCCTCTCTGATTGGCCGTGTTGGTATGCCCTCTGTCACCACGTTCTTCAAGAAGGTAGAGCCTTCCCAAGAAGAATATGGTTTAGCTGTGCAGGAGGGTGTCTTTGCATACCACACTATGTGACACAATCATAGTTACAGATCTCTGGGCTGCACAGCACAACTGACACGTAAACTTCGGCTCATAAACCTTCCATGTGCTAGGACAAAATGTGACGCCACAGTGAGTAACGTGTTAGCACCATGGGCAACTACTTTGGTAACACCGGACCTAGACCAGGTTGAATTTGTGTCCCTGTCCATTGATGCGTCCAATCATGGACATGTAAAGCTGCTGCCAATACTAGTCAGATATGTGTTGGCAAAACACATCTGTGAAAACAAAACTGCTTGATTTTGTTGAATTGAAAGGAGAAACAGCAGAGGAGATTGCAGCTGAGGTCCTGGTGGTCATCCAAAAATGTAACCTGCAAAACAAAGTCGTGGCATTCTCTGCCGACAACACAAATACCAATTTTGGAGGACTGAATAGGCTGGGGAGGGTCAATGTCCATACCAAAGTTAAAAATGCTCTGCAGCGGGAGGTGATTGGCTTAGGTTGTCCTGCCCACATCATTCATAACACGGCCAGAACAGCTTTGGATATGATGTTGAGTACCTGCTCACAAAGATATTTGGATATGTTCATATTTTCACCGTCAGAGTAGAAAGACTGAAGAGCTTTTTTCAGTTTGTTGGCCAGGAGTACCATAACATTTTACGACACAGCAATGTTCGCTGGCTGTCCATGTTCCCTGCTCTAGAAAGAGTGCTGAAAATGTATGTGCCATTGAAATCCTTTTTTATTTCTGAAGACAAATGCCCTGTTGTCCTGTGAACAATGTTCGAAGATCCACTGACTGAACTTTGGCTGGACTTTGTCCATGGAAACTTGACCGTATTCAGTGACACGATCAAGATGCTTGAAGGCCAGGATCGCTGTGCTGTGGAGTCAGCTGCTATTCTGAGAAACGTTGAGGCAAAATTGACTGCAAGACGTGATGACAACTTCATTCCAGTTTTGGTCAGAGGACTTCTGAGAGAGCTAGAGGAAAATGAAGCCATGTCTAAAGAGAGCTTTCTCAAAACATCCCAATCATTCTTCACTACGGCTGTGAACTACTTGGGGAAAGCAGGCATTGGGGAAAGCACACAGATAATCTAAAAGATTTACATTGTCTCCTTTTAAAAAGGCAACCTCAGCGTGTAGAGATCCAGAAGGCAGCAGGCACACTGCCCCCACTGCCCCCAAATGCCCCCATGTGACCATCAATGAGGATGCATTGTTTGACGAGGTTACTGGCCTGCAAGAGTTCCTAAAGGGGGATCGCTTGAAGAATGGAAAACATCTGAGACACCGCTTAGTCAGAGATGGAGCACGGTGGTTACCCACTTCAAAGAGAACGACATCCCACACACTAACCTGGCTAGATTAGCGTCTGTTGTCATGTGCTTACCTGGAAGTAATGCACTAGTCGAGAGAGTGTTCTCCAAAATGAATGATATATGGACAGCAGCAAGAAATAGGTTCACTGTTCCTGCCATCAAGGCCATGCTTATTGTGAAGACAAACTTCAACCTCCCCTGCCAGGAGTTCATGGAGAAGCTGGCCAAAGACAGAGCAATCCTGAATAAGATACATTCTTCTGAGAAATATACAGATTAGGTTGGTATAAGTGGTAACTACATAATATAATCTCATCACTGTCTTATTTCTTTATTATGTTGTTAAGCATTTCACATAGACTATTGTCTTTTTTCAATTTTTTTCATGTTCTCTTCTGCTCTTATTCTACCCAGACTACCAGGACCATTGAATGGCTGTTCAGGTTGGACAGTTCTGTCTTTTCTGTAGTGTTTCTGTAATATAGTTGTTTTCTCTGTCTATCACAGTGTGCCTGTTAGACTAAATACATGAAACCGGAATTGTCCCCCTTTTTTATTTCTTAGATAATAACATTGGATATTTTAATGATATATTGACCGCCGAACTGGAAATGTCCCCGGTTTAAATTTCATGGTCACCTTATTCTACAAGCATTCCATAAGTGTTCCCTCAAGTCAACACTGTAGACTGCATCGACACAGAGTTGATGTCAAGCACAAAACAATATTCATATAGAACCAGTCCAATACCCGATGACAGCATTTGCAGAAACACATTGGTTATAACAATTACTGAATTTCTGTTGACATACAGACATGTGAGTGGTAGTTTTTTGATGGCTTATGATGAAAACATTACATCAGGGATATTACAGTACTGCATCTCATCTTCCTGGTAGATTGGGTATCTTGAGGTCACCTTGAACCATCATACAGCCTGTATCTGAAATTAAAACCCATCGATGGATGAATGTCTCCATAGACCCATGCATAATCATATCACATTCCAGTCAATGGCCGTATGGAGTGGCATACTGTTAGTTATGAATAATTCAACACAAGGCAAGGGCCCAAAATGAAATGAAATTTGAAGTATTGAAGGAACACTTCTAAAAATGTCAACTTCTAATCCATCATCTCCAGCACCACCCAAACATCAACATATGTGAAAATTGTGTTTCTAGATTTTGTAGTAGAAAAGAGAGGAAGATATTTGTTTCCAATGACATCATACAGTAGGTGCTCATCGGGTGATTTTAACCAATTATGAGTAGGCATTCCCTACTAATTACATAGTGTCTGCTAATTGGTTGATGAACGTCATGCTCTATCTTTTTTACTATAAAACATAGAAACGTGCCGTTTTCACATCTGTCGGTGTTGGGGTGGTGCTGGAGATGATGAACGTGAAGTTTTCACATCTGTCGGTGTTGGGGTGGTGCTGGAGATGACGAACGTGAAGTTTTCACATCTGTCGGTGTTGGGGTGGTGCTGGAGATGACGAACGTGAAGTTTTCACATCTGTCGGTGTTGGGGTGGTGCTGGAGATGACGAACGTGAAGTTTTCACATCTGTCGGTGTTGGGGTGGTGCTGGAGATGACGAACGTGAAGTTTTCACATCTGTCGGTGTTGGGGTGGTGCTGGAGATGACGAACGTGAAGTTTTCACATCTGTTGGTGTTGGGGTGGTGCTGGAGATGACGAACGTGAAGTTTTCACATCTGTCGGTGTTGGGGTGGTGCTGGAGATGACGAACGTGAAGTTTTCACATCTGTCGGTGTTGGGGTGGTGCTGGAGATGACGAACGTGAAGTTTTCACATCTGTCAGTGTTGGGGTGGTGCTGGAGATGACGAACGTGAAGTTTTCACATCTGTCGGTGTTGGGGTGGTGCTGGAGATGACGAACGTGCCGTTTTCACATCTGTTGGTGTTGGGGTGGTGCTGGAGATGACGAACGTGAAGTTTTCACATCTGTTGGTGTTGGGGTGGTGCTGGAGATGACGAACGTGAAGTTGAACTTTTTTTTAAACATTTCCCTTTAAACTAGATGTTTAAGAACACTGATAATAGTTTAAGTGTTAGTCCTTTAACCAGTGGGTTGTGTGTGTGTGTGTGTGTGTGGGGGGGGTGTATATGGGTTTGTGTGTGTGTGTGTGTGGGGGGTGTATATGGGTTTGTGTGTGTGTATGTGTGGGGGGGGGTGGTATATGGGTGTGTGTGTGTGGGGGAGGGGGGGGGGGGGGTGTATATGGGTGTGTGTGTGTGTGTGTGTATGTGTGTGTGTGTGTGTGTGTGTGTGTGTGTGTGTGTGTGTGTGTGTGTGTGTGTGTGTGTGTGTGTGTGTGTGTGTGTGTGTGTGTGTGTGTGTGTGTGTGTGTGTGTGTGTGTGTGTATGTATGTGTGTGCATTGGCAAATGCTTGCTATCGATTGAAGGTTAGCTTCTGATAACTGTGCCTCCCCTGCACTTAACAGATCACCCGAGGGCTGGGAATTATACTCACAATATGTATTCCGTCAATATCTACGATTGAGCCACCACTAGACAGTTATGGAAGGTAAATATGGTGAACTTGTGCTCCAAAGCAATAGTGAACAACCCTTCGAACTGCTAACGCAGTAGACTATATTTTGTGCTGTTGTTGTTGGTGGTGATGTTGGTGTTTTGAGGGTAGAAAAACATTGCTTTGCACCATGTGCACACCCAGCTATGCACACACATACATGCAGAATTAAACAGTGTTTACGGTAAAATACTTTGCTGTAAACAACAACAACACAAAGAAGAGGATGAGAACTGGAGAGCTGGATGAGAACTGGAGGGGGGTGGGAGGATTGGTGAGTCTGGAAGGATATGGGAGGGCTGGGGGAAGATCTGGAGGGGTGAGGGGATGGGGGAGGGCTGGAGTGGGGTGGCCATGGGGGATGAAAATAATTGGGTAGGGAAGTAAGGAGAAGAGGGTATGGGGAGGGCTATTTTTTTTTTAAAGTACTTTTATTTAACTAGACAAGTCAGTTAAGAACACATTCTTATTTACAATGACGGCCTGTACTGGCCAAACCCGGACGACGCTGGGCCAATTGTGCGGCGCCCTATGGGACTCCCACTCACGGACTGCCGGTTGTGATACAGCTTGGAATCGAACCAGGGTGTCTGTAGTGATGCCTCAAGCACTGAGCTGCAGAGAAGAAGGGTTTAGTAGGGGTAGGTGTTGATTAGCCTTTACAGACTCATTTATACAGATCTAGGCCATAACACATTGTTCTCCATCCATGCTGCATTTAGCTGCTGGTGATGATCAGGATGCAGGTGAAGAGTGTGTTGAGCAGAGTGAACACTGACAACTCTACTGCTATGCAATATAATATGATAGAAACACTGTAAATATTCAATGTAAAGGGACTTGCCTCCTCTCTGTTGAAGTGATAAAGCATACCATTAAACATTGAAATCAAAAGATGGAAGTGACAAGAACAAAGTCCCTTGTGTGTGTCACATGTTTTTCCGTATATATGAGAATATATCAGATCATCAAATGGTAGCTTTGCAGTATGGTTCATCAGATCTTACGGAGTGCTATACTGTAGACCCATTGAGCTTCAGTTTCCCTATAGATAAGAATCTCTTTCAAAATTCCCTCAATTGATTTCTTCTTTCTTTCTAATATTCAGAACTCCCTCCTCACGTGCTGCATGGGGCTTGTGAACATCTTCAAATGCACTGACTGTGCTGTCACTGTACTGTTGTACATTGGAGAACATTAGCATATGGCTTTTATTGAAATATGAATGTGCACAGTTGTGCAGCGTAGCTTAATGATGCCTGTGAATTAGCAGGGTGGAGGAGCGGAGGAATGTTGCTGTGTAGGTGGATCTGTCTGATGGGTGGAGGTGCTAACAGTGCTATTACGAAAGGGATGGCTGTGACTCGTGTGTTGCTATTATCTTACACGAGGCCCTGTGATTTCAGTCATATTGCCATGCTAATACAGACACAAGATACTGTACATATTAGCATTTCAACATTGTGTTATCGTGCTTCAATGTACTGCATGAATGACAGTTGATATCTGGGCATTCCGATTATTCAAGGTGGAAGTGACATATACTCTCTAATGGCTAGGTCTCTGCTATTTCCTTTAATGGACAGTCACTGAAAAAAAATTCATTGGGGAT
This sequence comes from Salvelinus fontinalis, assembly GCF_029448725.1. Taxonomy (NCBI): domain Eukaryota; kingdom Metazoa; phylum Chordata; class Actinopteri; order Salmoniformes; family Salmonidae; genus Salvelinus; species Salvelinus fontinalis. The sequence continues at coordinate 24,647,492 of NC_074686.1, forward strand.
TGGAAGTGAAGGGCAGTGAGCAGTCTTGTTGTTTTATTAGCCGTAGCCAGCTGACATCATGAATGTAAAAGGACAAATCTGCTCTCCAAGAACACATTATTCTTTTGGAGAGCAGCGTTGTCAGCCAATAGCTGTTTTAATATTTAATGTTAAAGTATAATTTCATGGCCTGCCTGGCTGGCTGGCTGAGGGATGGATCTATTGCCCGATATTCACCTACCCGCCCGAACACTAATGGATTCATGGGTAATTCCAGGAGATATGAGCAGGAAGTGAGTTATGTGGGGTGGGGTTCATGTCAGTTCATGGCACAGTCTTGGGCCCTGGCCCACAAATAGATCTGAAATGATTGGATAGGTAAATAGTATGTTAATAGGTCCACCTACCCTTCTAACAGGCTTTTAACCACTCACCATATTGCTAACACATATTGCTAACAACCTCAAGCCTCACCCCTCCTTGAGTCAATCGTTGAAACCATACTTAATAAAAACATACATTAGAACTACATAAGCAATACATATGAACACACCCACCTGCACTCATAAACACACACAGCCAAACAAACATCTACAATCATATAGAGCACACACAGATGTTAGCGGGCTCGTTTTGCACAGCGAGACACTACGCTGTCTGTCTCTGTTCTCCTGCCCTCTCGTTGTGTTTTAATCTGAATGATGTGATTACAGAGATATATAATTTATTAGAAATAGGACAAACTAGAAGATTAAATGGGAAGTAATTGCATTAACATTCATGGGCACATGCTGACTAGAGGTTTTGTCGACACAGTTTTAGATCAGCAAATTTAAACGTTTCCATTGTAATATCTGTATCTATAGGAAGTCACAGCTTATATTATCAGGAATAGAAGTGTGGGTTTTATGTAACCATTATTTCACCAGGAAAGTAAATTGACTTGCTCTCATGTACGAGAATTGAACCTATGTTGCTTGGGCACAATTCCCAAAGTGGCATATCTGGTAGCTTTTCTAAGACCATTTCTAGACCCTAGATACCACATGTACAAAGAACAAAAATGTAGTGAACAACAAAATGAACACAACATGTAAAGTTTTGGTCCCATGTTTCATGAGCTGAAATTAAAGATCCCAGAACTATTTCATAGACACAGAAAGCGTATTTGTGCACAAATTTGTTTACATCCCTGTTAGTGAGCATTTCTCCTTTGCCAAGATAATCCATCCACCTGACAGGTGTGGCATATCAAGAAACTGATTAAACAGATTGATCATTACACAGGTGCACCTTGTGCTGGGTATTATAAAAGGCCACTCTAAAATTTGCAGTTTTGTCACACAGCACAATTCCACAGATGTCTCAAGTTTTGAGGGAGCGTGCAATTGGCATGCTGACTGCAGGAATGTCCGCCAGAGCTGTTACCAGACAATTGTCTGTGCCATAAGCTGCCGCCAACGTCATTTTAGAGAACTTGGCAGTATGTCCAACCGGTCTCACAACCGCAGATCACGTGTAACCACGACATCCCAGGACCTACACATACAGCTTCTTCATCTATGGGATCGTCAGAGACCAGCCACCCAGAATAGATGATGAATTTGTGGGTTTGCACAACCAAAGAAAAATTATGCACAATCTGTCAGAAACCATCTCAGGGATGCTCATCTGAGTGCTCGTAATCCTCAACAGGGTCTTGACCTGACTGCAGTTCGACGTTGTAACCAACTTCAGTGGGCAAATGCTCAACTTCGATGGTCAGTGGCACGCTGGAGAAGTGTGCTTTTCACAGATGAATCACAGTTTCTACTGTATCGGGCATATGGCACGACGTGTATGGCGTCGTGTGGGTGAGCGGTTTACTGATGTTAACGATGTGAACAGAGTGCCCATGGTGGCGGTGGGGTTATGGTATGGGCGGGCAAAAGCTAAAGACAATGAACACAATTGCATTTTATCGATGGCAATTTGAATACACAGAGATACCGTGACAAGATCCTGAGGCCCATTGTCGTGCCATTCATCCGAAGCAATCACCTCATGTTTCAGAATGATAATGCAAGGCCCTGTGTTGCAAGGATCTGCACACAATTCCTGGAAGCTGAAAATGTCCCAGTTCTTCCATGGCCTACATACTCACCAGACATGTTACACATTGAGCCTGTTTGGGATGCTCTGGATTGACTGAACGTTTTTCTGATCCACGCCTTTTTTTAAAGGTATTTGTGACCAACAGATGTACATCTGTATTGTAGGCACACTAACAAGACTCGACATACTGACACTCCCAAAACACATAACATGCACATACATTTATAATGAGTCTACACACACTCACATACAAACATAATTTATGCTGCTGCCTAGGCACCTTACCCCTGTACATATCTACCTCGATCACTCCACTCCATTATCCCTGCACATTGTAAATATGGTGTTGGAACTGACCCTGTATATACACTACATGACCAAAAGTATTTGGACACCTGCTCGTCGAACATCTCATTCCAAAATTATGGGCATTAATATGGAGTTGGTCCCCCATTTGCTGCTATAACAGCCTCCACTCTTCCGGGAAGGCTTTCAACTCGATGTTGGAACATTGCTGTGGGGACAAGCTTCCATTCAGCCACAAGAGCATTAGTGAGATCGGGCACTGATGTTGGGCAATAAGGCCTGGCTTGCAATCGGTGTTTACTTCCTCCCAAAGTTGTTCGATGGGGTTGAGGTCAGGGCTCTGTGCAGGCTAGTAAAGTTCTTCCACACCGATCTCGACAAAGCATTTCTGTATAGACCTCGCTTTATGCACAGGCGCATTGTCATGCTCCAACAGGAAAGGGCCTTTCCCCAAACTGTTGCCACAAAGTTGGAAGCACAGAATCATCTATAATGTCATTGTATGCTGTAGCATTAAGATTTCCCTTCACTGGAACTAAGTGGCCTAGCCCAAAACATGAAAAACTGTCCCAGATCATGAATCCCCCTCCACCAAACTTTACAGTTGGCACTATGCATCCGGGCAGGTAGCATTCTCCTGGCATCCGCCAAACCTAGATTTGTAATTTGGACTGCCAGATGGTGAATTGTGATTCATCACTCCAGAAAACACGTTTCCGGGCCTCCGGGGTGGCGCAGTGGTCTAGGGCACTGCATCGCAGTGCTAACTGCGCCACCAGAGTCTATGGGTTCGCCCCCAGGCTCTGTCGCAGCCGGCCGCGACCGGGAGGTCCGTGGGGCGACGCACAATTGGGCTAGCGTCGTCCGGGTTAGGGAGGGTTTGGCCGGTAGGGATTTCCTTGTCTCATCGCGCTCCAGCGACTCCTGTGGCGGGCTGGGCGCAGTGCACGCTAACCAAGGGGGCCAGGTGCACGGTGTTTCCTCCGACACATTGGTGCGGCTGGCTTCCGGGTTGGAGGCGCGCTGTGTTAAAGAAGCAGTGCGGCTTGGTTGGGTTGTGCCTCGGAGGACGCATGGCTTTCGACCTTCGTCTCTCCCGAGCCCGTACGGGAGTTGTAGCGATGAGACAAGATAGTAATTACTAGCGATTGGATACCACGAAAATTGGGGAGAAAAGGGGATAAAAAAAAAGAAAAAAAGAAAATAAAAAAAAGAAAACACGTTTCCATTACTCCAGAGTCCAATGGCTTTGCTTTGCACATGGTGATCTTAGGCTTGTGTGCGGCTGCTAGGCCATGGAAACCTTGTGCTGACGTTTCTTTCAGAGGCAGTTTGAAACTCGGGAGTGAGTGTTGCAACCGAGGACAGAATATTTGTAAGCGGTGCACACTTCAGCACTCAGCACTTCATAATAACAACACTTACAGTTGACCGGGGCAGCTTTAGCAGGGCAGTAATTTGACAAACTGACTTGTTGGAAAGGTGGCATCCTATGACTGTGTCACATTGAATGTCACTGAGCTCTTCAGTAAGGCCCTTCTACTGCCAATGTTTGTCTACGGGATTGCATGGCTGTATGCTCAGTAGACCTGTCTGCAACGGGTGTGGCTGAAATAGCCAAATCCATTCATTTGAAGGGGTGTCCACATACTTTGGTTTATATAGTGTAGCTTCTTACTTTCTCGTGTCCTTATTTCGTGTTTTTATTTCTTATGTGTTTTTGTTCCAACTTGTGTTATTTGTAGTGCTACATTGATGTTGATTACCACATTGTTGGGTTTGGGACTTGCAAGAAAGGCATTTCAGTGTACTTCAACTTCAAACATGGGATCTGGCTTTGTCAACAAAACCGACTGAACAACATGGCTTGGAATACAAGAGGATTTGCAGGTTTTGCAGGGCATTCAGCATATATTGATGACATATGCCTTCCTCGCCGCTCACTAAACCATTTTAATTGGCTCCTGTAAAGCCTATCTCGTACAGCAGAACACAATAACAAACAAACACAACAACAGCACTTGGCTGGTTAGCTAAGCCTTTGAGAACCCATAGAACCCCTATAAACCCAAACAAATAAACAACCTCAATTGTTGTAGCGGGACAATGGCTAATTTAATTGGCTAATAATCGTGTACTCACGCCTGAGTGGTCACGATATTAGGGCTACGTGCAATCCATCCGGGGAAAACGTTCATTGAACTGTGTGTGTGTGTGTGCGTGTGTGTGTGTGTGTGTGTGTGTGTGTGTGTGTGTGTGTGTGTGTGTGTGTGTGTGTGTGTGTGTGTGTGTGTGTGTGTGTGTGTGTGTGTGTGTGTGTGTGTGTGTGTGTGTGTGTGTGAGTCCTGTGCAATAGAGAGAGGTTGTTCAGGGGGGCTACAAACTCAGTTTGGAGACAATGAGTTTTGGGGGTTTTAGGGGGAAATATAATTGTCTCAGTGGTTTGGATGGAATTACCCACAATGCTCTAAGTACTCCTAAGAGACCTGGATGGGAGGAAGGCGCCTGGAGAGAAGGGATGCAGGGGGGAAGATTGGAGGGGGCTGGTAGTTGCAATATGGGGCTGCCTGGCTGTCATCTTTCATTTTGAGCTGCTTTTTATTCGTTTTTTACGGGGTGAAGGAAGGGACAAGGCCGCAATACACAGCACTGTTATAACCCACTGGATACACTGTCAGACTGACTCTGAGTCTGTTTGGGGTTCTACTTGTACATTGGGATTGTACAATAACAAAAAACGACTACGATGTCCATGTTAGGAAGTAGTCGCATGTCCTTTGGAGTCCTGATATGGATACCACAATACTCAAAGCGGTGAGCATTAAAACAAGTATGGCTGCTTTATTGTGGGTTTGTGGAGGTGAACACTATTCCCCGCAGGATGATTGTTTGTGGGAGGAAGACCACTGATAGTGTATGTATTGTACCCTTGAGCAAAACCCCACCACTCTATTCATTACTAGAATAACTGATCAACACTGCGTACAATACAACACCACATAAGATATGCAGCCTTAACAAATGGAGTAATGGGGAAAATACTGTTGTGTGTAAGCACTATGGTAAGCAACATCTCTTATTTCAGAAGGTAAGATTTAAACTAGGGTGCATATGTCACGATCGTGTGGAGGATTGACGGACCAAAACGCAGCATTTGGAAAATAAGCCATCTCTTTTATTTTAGAAGAAGGCAAAACGAAACAAAAACACTTACGAACTAACCAAAACAATAAACGACCGTGAAGCTAATAAAACGTAGTGCACACACAGGCTACAAACGTATAACATAGACAATTACCCACATCAAACGAAAGCCCATGGCTACCCTAAATATGGCTCCCAATCAGAGACAACAGAAATCAGCTGTCTCTAATTGGGAACCCATTCAGGCAACCATAGACTCTCCTAGACAACTACACCAACATAGACACAGCTAGACACATACACTCAACACAAACCCATACACTACACCCAACACCCCCTTTACCATATAACCACCCAAAACCGATAAAACACAAACATTCCCCATGTCACACCCTGACCTAACTAAAATAATAAAGAAAACAAAGAATACTAAGGCCAGGGCGTGACAGCATAGCTGTGTTGTAGTGGTAACACTCCCTGGTATAAGTCACAAACTGACCCCCCTACTGGGGACTGGGGTTCAATCCCAGCTACCACTTTTTCTCTCCCACTTGCCTGCCTCCCCCTCGGAATTCTTACTGTCTAAATAAAGTGAAAAAAAACCTCCAAAATATTTTGAACAAAAACGCAGCATGCAGCAATTTCAAAGATTTACAGTTCATATAAGGAAATCAGTGAATTTAAATAAATAAATTAGACCCTAATCTATGGATTTCAGGGCCGGGAATACAGATATGCATCTGTTGGTCACAGATACCTTAAAAAAAAGGTAGGGACACTGGATCAGAAAACCAGTCAGTAACTGGTGTGACCACCATTTTCTTCATGTAAGGCGACACATCTCCTTCGCATAGAGTTGATCGGGCTGTTGATTGTGGCCTGTGGAATGTTGTCCCACTCCCCATCAATGGCTGTCCAAAGTTGCTGGATATTGGTGGGTACTGGAACACACTGTCGTACACGTCAATCCAGAGCATCCCAAACAGGCTCAATGGGTGACATGTCCGGTGAGTATGCAGGCCAATGTTGAACTGGGACATTTTCCGCTTCTAGGAATTGTGTACAGATGCTTGTGACATGGGGCCTTGCATTATCATTCTGAAACATGAGGCGATGGTGGAGGATGAATGGCACGACAATCGGCCTCAGGATCTTGTCACGGTATCTCTGTGCATTCAAATTGCCATCGATAAAATAAAATTGTGTTTGTTGTCCGTTTTTTATTTTTTATTTTTATTTCACCTTTATTTAACCAGGTAGGCTAGTTGAGAACAAGTTCTCATTTGCAACTGCGACCTGGCCAAGATAAAGCATAGCAGTGTGAACAGACAACAACACAGAGTTACACATGGAGTAAACAATAAACAAGTCAATAACATGGTAGAAAAAAGAGAATCTATATACAATGTGTGCAAAAGGCATGAGGTAGGCAATAAATCGAATAATTACAATTTAGCAGATTAACACTGGAGTGATAAATCATCAGATGATCATGTGCAAGAAGAGATACTGGTGTGCAAAAGAGCAGAAAAGTAAATAAATAAAAGCAGTATGGGGGTGAGGTAGGTAAATTGGGTGGGTAGTTTACAGATGGACTATGTACAGCTACAGCGATCGGTTAGCTGCTCGGATAGCAGATTTTTAAAGTTGTTGAGGGAGATAAAAGTCTCCAACTTCAGAGATTTTTGCAATTCGTTCCAGTCGCAGGCAGCAGAGAACTGGAAGGAAAGGCGTCCAAATGAGGTTTTGGCTTTAGGGATGATCAGTGAGATACACCTGCTGGAGCGCGTGCTACGGGTGGGTGTAGCCATCGTGACCAGTGAACTGAGATAAGGCGGCACTTTACCTAGCATAGCCTTGTAGATGACCTGGAGCCAGTGGGTCTGACGACGAACATGTAGCGAGGGCCAGCCGACTAGGGCATACAGGTCGCAGTGGTGGGTCGTATAAGGTGCTTTAGTAACAAAACGGATGGCACTGTGATAAACTGCATCCAGTTTGCTGAGTAGAGTATTGGAAGCTATTTTGTAGATGACATCGCCGAAGTCGAGGATCGGTAGGATAGTCAGTTTTACTAGGGTAAGTTTGGCGGCGTGAGTGAAGGAGGCTTTGTTGCGGAATAGAAAGCCGACTCTAGATTTGATTTTGGATTGGAGATGTTTGATATGAGTCTGGAAGGAGAGTTTGCAGTCTAGCCAGACACCTAGGTACTTATAGATGTCCACATATTCTAGGTCGGAACCGTCCAGGGTGCTGATGCTAGTCGGGCGTGCGGGTGCAGGCAGCGAACGGTTGAAAAGCATGCATTTGGTTTTACTAGCGTTTAAGAGCAGTTGGAGGCCACGGAAGGAGTGTTGTATGGCATTGAAGCTCGTTTGGAGGTTAGATAGCACAGTGTGCAGGGAAGGGCCGGAAGTATACAGAATGGTGTCGTCTGCGTAGAGGTGGATCAGGGAATCGCCCGCAGCAAGAGCAACATCATTGATGTATACAGAGAAAAGAGTCGGCCCGAGAATTTAACCCTGTGGTACCCCCATAGAGACTGCCAGAGGACCGGACAACATGCCCTCCGATTTGACACACTGAACTCTGTCTGCAAAGTAGTTGGTGAACCAGGCAAGGCAGTCAATAGAAAAACCGAGGCTATTGAGTCTGCCGATAAGAATATGGTGATCGACAGAGTCGAAAGCCTTGGCCAGGTCGATGAAGACGGCTGCACAGTAATGTCTTTTATCGATGGCGGTTATGATATCGTTTAGTACCTTGAGTGTGGCTGAGGTGCACCCGTGACCGGCTCGGAAACCGGATTGCACAGCGGAGAAGGTACGGTGGGATTCGAGATGGTCAGTGATCTGTTTGTTGACTTGGCTTTCGAAGACCTTAGCTAGGCAGGGCAGGATGGATATAGGTCTGTAACAGTTTGGGTCCAGGGTGTCCCCCCCTTTGAAGAGGGGGATGACAGCGGCAGCTTTCCAATCCTTGGGGATCTCAGATGATACGAAGGAGAGGTTGAACAAGCTGGTAATAGGGGGTGCGACAATGGCGGCGGACAGTTTCAGAAATAGGGGGTCCAGATTGTCAAGCCCAGCTGATTTGTATGGGTCCAGGTTTTCCAGCTCTTTTAGAACATCTGCTATCTGGATATGGGTAAAGGAGAAGCTGGGGAGGCTTGGGCGAGTAGCAGGGGCTGGGCTGTTGGCCAAGGTTGGAGTCGCCAGGAGGAAGGCATGGCCAGCCATTGAGAAATGTTTGTTGAAGTTTTCGATTATCACGGACTTATCAGTGGTGACCGTGTTATCTAGCCTCAGTGCAGTGGGCAGCTGGGAGGAGGTGCTCTTGTTTTCCATGGACTTTACAGTATCCCAGAACTTTTTGGAGTTAGAGCTACAGGATGCAAATTTCTGCTTGAAAAAGCTGGCCTTTGCTTTCCTGACTGACTGTGTGTATTGGTTCCTGACTTCCCTGAACAGTTGCATATCGCGGGGGCTCTTCGATGCTATTGCAGTTCGCCACAGGATGTTTTTGTGCTGGTCGAGGGCAGTCAGGTCTGGAGTGAACCAAGGGCTATATCTGTTCTTGGTTCTGCATTTTTTGAACGGAGCATGCTTGTCTAATATGGTGAGGAAGTAACTTTTAAAGAGTGACCAGGCATCCTCAACTGATGGGATGAGGTCAATATCCTTCCAGGGTACCCCGGCCAGGTCGATTAGAAAGGCCTGCTCGCAGAAGTGTTTTAGGGAGCGTTTGACAGTGATGAGGGGTGGTCGTTTGACCGTGGACCCGTGGCGGATACAGGCAATGAGGCAGTGATCGCTGAGATCTTGATTGGAGACAGCAGAGGTGTATTTGGAGGGCAAGTTGGTCAGGATAATGTCTATTAGGGTGCCCATGTTTACGGATTTAGGGTTGTACCTGGTGGGTTCCTTGATGATTTGTGTGAGATTGAGGGCATCAAGCTTAGATTGTAGGACTGCCGGGGTGTTAAGCATATCCCAGTTTAGGTCACCTAACAGAACAAACTCTGAAGCTAGATGGGGAGCGATCAATTCACAGATGGTGTCCAGGGCACAGCTGGGAGCTGAGGGGGGTCGGTAGCAGGCGGCAACAGTGAGAGACTTATTTCTGGAGAGATTAATTTTTAAAATTAGAAGTTCGAACTGTTTGGGCATAGACCTGGAAAGTATGACTTTGCAGGCTATCTCTGCAGTAGATTGCAACTCCTCCCCCTTTGGCAGTTCTATCTTGACGGAAAGTGTTATAGTTGGGTATGGAAATCTCTGAGTTTTTGGTGGCCTTCCTAAGCCAGGATTCGGACACGGCAAGGACATCAGGGTTGGCAGAGTGTGCTAAAGCGGTGAGTAAGGCAAACTTAGGGAGGAGGCTTCTGATGTTGACATGCATGAGGCCAAGGCTTTTTCGATCACAGAAGTCAACAAATGAGGGTGACTGGGGACATGCAGGGCCTGGGTTTACCTCCACATCACCCGAGGAACAGAGGAGTAGTAGGATGAGGGTGCGGCTAAAGGCTATCAAAACTGGTCGCCTAGAGCGTTGGGGACAAGGAATAAAAGGAGCATATTTATGGGCGTGGTAGAATAGATTCTGGGCATAATGTGCAGACCAGGGTATGGTGGGGCACGGGTACAGCGGAGGCAAGCCCAGGCACTGGGTGATGATAAGAGAGGTTGTATCTCTGGACATGCTGGTCTCAATGGGTGAGGTCACCGCATGTGTGCGGGGTGGGACAAAGGAGGTATCAGAGGTACGGAGAGTGGAACTACGGGGTCCATTGCAAACCAAAACAATGATAACTAGCCTGAACAACAGTATGCAAGGCATATTGATATTTGAGAGAGACATACAATAAGGCATAAAGTGATTGCAGGTCATGATTGGTAGAGCTAGCTAAAACAACAGGTGAGATAACAGCAGCTAGTCAGCTAACACAGCAACAGCAGGTAAAAATGGCGACGACTAGGCAGAGAGGGTCGGATTAACTACACACAGATCCTGAGTTAAAGCACAGAGCCGACAGATAAAACACAAATAAACAGAATGGAGTACCGTGAATTAATGGACAGTCAAGCAGGCATCAGCTATGTAGCCAAGTGATCATAGTGTCCGTAGCTTATGCCTGCTCATAGCATAACCCCACCACCACCACCATGGGGCACTCTGTTCACAACGTTGACAAACCTCTCACCGACACGACGCAAGACACATGGACTGCAGTTGTGAGGCCAGTTGGACGTACTGCCTAATTCTCTAAAATGACGTTGGAGGCAGCTTATGGTAGAGAAATGAACATTCAATTCTCTGGCAACAGCTCTGGTGGATATTCCTGCAGTCAGCATGCCTATTGCATGCTCCCTCAAAACTTGACACATTTGTGGCATTGTGCTGTGTGACAAAACTGCAGATGTTAGAGTGGCTTTTTATTGTCCCCAGCACAAGGTGCACCTGTGTAATGATCATGCTGTTTAATCAGTTTCTTGATATGCCACACCTGTCAGGTGGATATATTATCTTGGCAAAGTAGAAATGCTCACTAACAGGGATGTAAACAAATTTGTGCAAAACATTTTAGAGAAATAAGCTTTTCGTAAGTATGGAACATTTCTGGGATCTATTATTTCAGCTCATGAAACATGGGACCAACACTTTACATGTTGCGTTTATATTTTTGTTGAGTGCATATTTGAAAAACAACAACATTTCAACCTATAGATACATGGCTATCTGTGTCGTTCACATTTGGTCAGGCGGGTTTTGTGCCTACAACCACAAAGCTGTTACTAAAAAGCACCCCATTTGGACTATAGCTCATCTCCCATATGGTAAAATGATCAAAGTCTCCTCAAAACCACAAACCAAAATACCACAGGGAGTCCGCACACTTTGATGTCAGATCCCCAGTGTATGTTGTCAATAATCCCAATACCACACACACTCCTAGTGTGGTATGTCTATGACCTTTGAGGGAACACCACATGAGTCTTCTACTAGGAGCCAAGAAAACAGGACAAATGAAGGAAGCAGCAAAACAAAACTTCAGAAACTTTACATGAATGGCCATTGTTTCTAAATATGGGTAGAGGTGTATACTGTGAGTATGTGCCCTTCGGAAGCAGTGGCAGTGAGGTAAGGGGCAGGTCAGGGGTGGGATAAGGGAACTTGCTTTTGGGAACAGCACATAGTATTACAACAGAGCATATAGAGTTCAAGAGCTTTCAAATGGAGATTACAATATGACATTGGTGGTGGTAACCCTCAGTTCAGGGGCTTCACTGGTGACAATATGATGTAAATTGCAATGCAGGTGTAAAAGACTCCATTTGGTTCCGACCCGAGCAGGGCTCGAACTCACAACCCTCTGCACAACAACTAACGCCACCTCTCATACAGTCATATTCTTGTTTCAGACAGTGCTTGACTACCCGTGTAAAAGCCAAGTATCTTTGTTGGTAAGCCGGCTTCAGTGCAGTGTGTCTGGACTTTGCCTAACATTCCATCCAGGCTGTGGCTTCTCTCTTACCTCTCCGCTTCTGCTGTGAATGTCTATACCACAAGTTCAGAAAGATTAGTGGAATAAGCGGTGCTAACTACTATCCAACTCCAGGTCCATCAGAACATCAAATCAATAGGTTTTAACAGCCCTCCTTGAGTAATAACTGAACCTTGTGTCCTCATTTCAGCTGTAAATGGTTTGGTCAAGAACTGGTCCAGGCTGCCAGCCTGCCAGGCAGCACAATGAAAGGAAGCCAGGGTCAAGGTGTTATGGTTCCCTCTTTGTGTAGACGCACTGTGAGGTCAGACTGACACACTACACCAAGAATTAAACAGTGCTACAAATGTCGGATGTGAGAGGTGGGATGGTGGGATGGAGGGAGGGGGGAGGGGGAGGGAAGGAGAGGAGAGAGAGAGAAAAATAGAGAAGAGAGAGAGAGTAAGTGTGTCCACTGCAAAGTGGATACAGTAAATAAAACAGGAATCTGACTCCTTTAAACCAGTCTATCGGAAGCCCGCTGCTCCACACCAACCCCCCTGGCCAGTTAAGGTTAAAGAATCGGTCTATCAGCAAGAAATTCCCTGTTTAAAGCCAAGTCTCCCCAGCAGGTGACAGATGAAAAGCAGTCATCGACCCCCCGCTCCTTTATTCTACCCTCTCTCTCACCCCCTCACTCATCCTTATCCCTCTAGGATATGCAGGGCTTGCATTTAAAGGGCACCTCCTGCATCCCAGCTTCCCATTTCGCCTCCCCAGCTTCCCATCTCACCTCCCCAGTAAAGCCGGAATATTCAGTGAAGGAGGAGGGGAGAAGAAGAGCATGTCCCTGGGAGGATTCTCTCTCCCTCTTTAGTTCTGTTAATGAGACAAAGCCGTTTCTGAGAAACGGGAAAATAGCCCATATATGAGTTAATGGTAAGTAGCAGCCAGCTAGCCAGCCAGCTAGGTAATTACAACACTGCATATTTATACCCTTTGCTATGAGACTCGAAATTGAGCTCAGGTGCATCCTGTTTCCATTTATCTTTATTGGAGTCCACCTATGGTAAATTCAATTGAATGGACATGATTTGGAAAGGCACACACCTGTCTATATAAAGGTCCCAACTCTGAAAGCGCAGGTTAGAGCAAAAACCAAGCCAACCGTAAAGTGCAGATCTGGGGAAGGGTACCAAAATATTTCTGCAGCATTGAAGGTTCCCAAGAAAACAGTGTCCTCCAACATTCTCAAATGGAAGAAGTTTGGAACCACCTAGACTTTTCCTAGAGCTGGCCACCCGGTCAAACTGAGCAATCGCGGGAAAAGGGCCTTGGTCAGGAAGGTGACCAAAACCCGATATTCACTCTGACAGACATCCAGAGTTCCTATGTGGAGATGGGAGAACCTTTCAGAAGGACACCCATATCTTCAGCACTCCACCAATCAGGCCTTTATGGTAGAGTGGCAAGATGGAAGCCACTGCTCAGTAAAAGGCACATGAAAGCCCACTTGGAGTTTGCCAAAAGGCACCTAAAGGACTCCCAGATCATGAGAAACAAGATTCTATGGTCTGATGAAACTAAGATTGAAATCTTTGGCCTGAATGCCAAGCGTCATGCATGGAGGAAACCTGGAACCATCCCTATGGTGAAGCATGGTGGTGGCAGCATCATGCTGTGTTGATGTTTATCAGTGGCAGGGACAGGGAAACTAGTCAGGATCAAGGGAAAGATGAACAGAGCAAAGTAAAGAGAGATCCCTGATGAAAACCTGCTCCATCGCGCTCAGGACCTTAGACTGGGGCGAAAGTTGACTTCCAACAGGACAATGACCCGAAGCACACAGCCAAGACAACGCAGGAGTGGCTTTGGGACAAGTCTCTGAATGTCCTTGAGTCTAGCCAGAGCCTGGACTTGAACCTGGTTGAACATCTCTGGAGAGACCTGACAATAGCTGTGCAGTGACACTTCCCATCTAACCTGACAGAGCTTGAGAGGATCTACAGAGAAGAATGGGAGAAACTCCCCAAATACCGGTGTGCCAAGCTTGTAGTGTCATACCCAAGAAGATGAGTCTGCAATCGCTGCCAAAGGATCTTCAACGAAGTACTAAGTAAAGGTTCTGAATATTTATGTAAATGTCATATTTCAGTTTTTTATTTGTAATACATTTGCTAAAATGTATAAAAACCTGTTTTTGCTTTGTCATTATGGGGTATTGTGTCTAGAATGATGTGGTGGGGAAACGATTTAATCAATTTTAGAATAAGGCTAACAAACGTAACAAAATCTCGGAAAAGTCAAGGTGTCTGAATACTTTCCGAATGCACTGTACATAGTGATCCTATTCCTAATTCTATGTCCCAGTACACCCACCCACACACACGCACACCCACAAACACAAACACAAACACACAAAATAGTAAGGAGAGAACAGGAAGGAGGTAAAGCACTTTCCATCGACAGCTGTCATCATTGTCAGGAGATCAGACAGACAATACTCATCATCTATCACTCCTCTCTTCTGTTTGTGCTACCTGTCCTTGTTCTTCCTACAACTGCCTTACCTCCATTACTCCACAACCAGTCAGCAGATGTGTATGTGTGTCCATATATACAAGGAGTTGGGAGGAAAGCACACACTGGCAATCTACAAGGAACCTAAAATACACTGCATTAGCTACAGCTGCTGTTTCGGTTTTGCACAAAGCCACGCCTGCAAACACATGGTGTCCCAATCCCACCATACGATGGTTGATCCCTTAGTGTTTCACAAAACCAGCAGGATATGATGTGTCCCATCACCATCGGCCAGTTTGGAAGAAGATCAGAGGTATGGCTTTATAATGTAATACGTTCATCACCCGTTGCCATGGATACAGCTGTCAGGAACCGCAGAGGGGTTTATTATATGAGTAACAGCTAAGACAGACATGTCACACCCTGCATTCACTCCTCCACTGTTATGAAGAGAGAGAGAGCGAGAGATAGGGAGCGAGTGAGAAAAATTGAGAAAGACGGAGAGAGAGAGCGAGAGAAAAAGAGAGAGAGGCCGTGATCTGCATTGTGTTGCCCAGCTGGTGAGTTGCCTGTCTAGGGATGAAAGTCTGTGTGTGCTGCGAGAGGTTATGGATGAATTGGGACTGGCAGGTAAAAACTAACTTCAATGAGGAAACAGTCTGGACAAGACCCATGTGTTTTAACAATAATCTTGGGATGCGAAGGTCTTTCAACAAAAAAATAATAATTATCTGAATAATATTGAAAAAAGTACTTACAAATGTCCATTGCACAAAACGGATATTTGATCTTTACAGATAATTGACTTGTCAGGCCTTGTAGGAAGTACTGTATAAAGAGCAATGGCATCTCATAGCAACACAATAAGAACCAACGAGGCGGTCGTACATTGCCCTTTGGTGAGACGCCCACATGATCACACAGAGAGACAGACTAACAGTTACCAATTCCAACTGTCATGTTTTACCACCATTAGCCCCTTCAAGTGACAACACAAATTACAGCTATTGGAGAGCAAGAGTACTTCAGGCCTGTTGACATTTAATTTAACACACCGGCAGAATGGACTGGTCAGTGGGAAACTACTGATACACAAACACACACAGCCATAACACCGATATCTTGCCATCGGTCCTGTAACGGACCCACAGCAAGACTGAATCAGTAACCCATAGTAGAGCAGGACCGAGTTGCCGCGGTGATGTGGTGCTGTGTTGCCGTGGTGACCCCCCTGTGCGTGACAGTCATGGAGCCAGTTTTATTACCCTGGTGCAGATCACAGTCACTGGGGACCGTCTGCAAGGTATGTTCCAGACAGGACGAGAGCATACACACACACGCACGACCCTTCTCCGACCTCGGATACACTCTAGAGAGAATGGAATCTGACTTAGGTTTTTGTCTGAAATAACTTTCCCTTTAGTGTATGAAGAGCATCCCACCGTAACATGGACACAAACTGGCAGCCTCAGCAGAGGGAATTAGTCAGGAAGAGGGGAAGTCAGCTGGGAAGGAGACCAATGGAAGAAGGTGATGATGAGAGGGAATAGAGTGATAGTGTTGGTGATATTGATAGGTCGCTAAGATTGGCATGTTAGCTAAAGATATGATGCCATGTTAGATTAGGCCACTCCCTAATTCTGGGCACTGGTATTAGAATAACTGTACTGGGTAACGGATGGCAGAGAGCAGGGGGTAGAAGGAGAAGCATTGTTCATTGACTCCACTCAAAATTATTGTGACATGTTGGATTCACGGCATCCACTAGCATTCAACTCCTATTGTGGACTGATCCAACTAAGGGTTCAGGAGAAAACAGAAAATACAAGGAGATGATGGTGGCCTATTTTTGACTCAAAGAAGAATCAGGCTAGGATAAAACAATACAGGAAAAGGAGATTTTGCCACAGAGTAACACACCGAACTCGACAAGCATTGGGTCAACTGTAGTGCACTTCTCCCTGGATCATTAAAAGTTGTCTTTTTCAAGTAATAACTTTGTTATGGTAAATAAACAATGTAGGACCCTTTGAAAGAAGATCAATTTCAACACGATTCATATAATCAAAGCTGTATGTACAGTATCAGTCAAAGAGTTTGGACATACCTACTCATTCAAGGGTTTTTCTTTATTTGTACTATTTTCTAAATTGTAGAATAATAATGAAGAAATCAAAACTGAAATAACACATATGGAATCATGTAGTAACCAGAAAAGTGTTAAACAAATCAAAAATATATTTTAGATTTATATATTCTTCAAATTAGCCACCCTCTGACTTAATGACACATTTGCACACTCTTTGCATTCTCTCAGCCAGCTTTACCTGGAAGGCTTTTCCAACAGTCTTGAAAGAGTTCCCACATATGCTGAGCACTTGTTGGCTGATTTTCCTTCACTTTGCGGTCCAACTCATCCCAAACCATCTCAATTGGGTTGACGTCGGGTGATTGTGGAGGCCAGGTCATCTGATGCAGCACCATCACTCTCCTTCTTGGTCAAATAGCCATTACACAGCCTGGAGGTGTGTTGGGTCATTGTCCTGTTGAAAATCAAATGATAGTCCCACTAAGCACAAACCAGATGGGATGGCATATCGCTGCAGAATGCTGCGGAAGCCATGCTGATTACTTGTGCCTTGAATTCTAAATAAATCACTGACAGTGTCAGCAGCAAAGCACCATCACATGATCACACTCCCTCCTTCATACTTCACGGTGGGAATAACACATGCAGAGATCATCCGTTCACCTACTCTGTGTCTCACAAAGACACGGCGGTTGGAATCTAAAATCTAAAATTTGGACTCATCAGACCAAAGAACAGATTTCCACCGGTCTAATGTCCATTGCTAGTGTTTCTTGGCCCAAGCACGTCTCTTCTTATTATTGGTGTCCTTTAGTAGGGGTTTCTTTGCAGCTTTTCGACCATGAAGGCCTGATTCAAGCAGTCTCCTCTGAACAGTTGATGTTGAGATGTGTCTGTTACTGGAACTCTGTAAAGCATTTATTTGGGCTGCAATTTCTGAGGCTGGTAACGCTAATGAACTTATCATTAGCAGAGGTAACTCTGGGACTTCCATTCCTGTGGCGGTCCTCATGAGAGCAAGTTTCATCGTGGCGCTTGATGTTTTTTTCAACTGCACTTGAAGAAACTTTCAAAGTTCTTGAAATTTTCCGAATTGACTGACCTTTATGTCTTAAAGTAATGATGGACTGTCATTTCTCTTTGCTTATTTGAGCTGTTCTTGCCATAATATGGACTTGGTATTTTACCAAATAGGGCTATCTTCTGTATACCCTCCTAACTTGTCACAACACAAATGATTGGCTCAAACGCGTTAAGAAGGAAAAAAATTCCACAAATTCACTTTTAACAAGTCACACCTGTTAATTGAAATGCATTCCAGGTGACTACCTCATGAAGCAGGTTGAGGGAATGGCAAGCGTGTGCAAAGCTGTCATCAAGGCTAGGGGTGGCTACTTTGAAGAATATCAAATGTAAAATATATTTTGACTTTGAATATATTAACACTTTTTTGGTTACTACATGATTCCATATGGGTTATTTCATAGTTTTGATGACTTCACTATTATTCTACAATGTAGAACATATTACAAATAAAGAAAAACCTTGGAATGAGTAGGTGTATCCAAGGTTTTGACTGGTACTGTACATACACAAAATAACATATACTAGTGGAATGCTATGTATATTTAAAAAATAAGGTGCATATAGTATGCACCTTCTAATCCTCTTAGGATATTTTTAAATACAATTTGGGAATCAACTGTAATCTATAATCCATCCAGTCCTCTGCACCATCCATAGATCATGACCCCGTCTTAGAGGGAGATAAGCCATATGCCATATAGATTTATTATAAAAACGCTTCCTCCCCCCCTCTCCCCTCCCTTACCCACTTCTTTTCTCTCTATAATAATTACATTTTACGGGAAACCTCTGTGTCTGAACCTCTATGTCTGAATGAGTGTGTGTGCGTGTGTGTCAGAATCTGAGTGTGTGGCATTGCGTTTTTGTGCATTGAATGTGTGTCTGTCTGATCATGTGAGATCTTGAGACAACAACAACAAACGTTGATGTATGCAGATAAGCAGGCCGTGGTTGTGTCCCCACTGTCCCAGTAACCCAGAGGTTTGGGGGATTATCAAAGATTATACATAACTATTAATGTTGCCTAACACCACCATAATGCATGACAATAATACATAGGGTTCACTTATCTAGCTTCTCCTTCTTTGCAAGAAACCAGCTCTGCGGTACTAAACAAACAATATGCAGTATAATACAGTAACCTGTATACCATTCAGTAAGGTTATAGGTTCCTATACATGATACCTACACTAAAGGAGACACAAGATGAGGAGGAAGTTATTATATTGACTGTAGGTGATAAATAACTGTCTAGTATTTTCATTCCTCTCACAATTCCTTCCTTCCTTCCTTCCTTCCTTCCTTCCTTCCTTCCATCCTTCCTTCCCTCCCTCCTCTGTCTGTCACTCTTTCTCTCTACCATCCTCAGATACGAGACCATCAGACACTGAGAGCTCAAGCAGTGTTCCCTACAGTCATGAGCTGATGAGCCAGGAAGTGGTGTGTGGTGGGTTGTGGTAATGGTGCCTCATGGGTAGAGGAGGATGATTGGGGAGTTTTCTTTCGGGACCACGGTTCAGTGGCTGCCATAACTATGATGAATCGACCTGTTCCTGTAACTCACAAAAACCCATGAAAAATGAAGAGAATGGAATCCCTCCTGCTTCCCCAAAGTTTGTCTTTCACTTTAAATCTCCTTTCATCTGGTGTGAAGGATCTTTTTCATATCGTCTGGATAATGGAAACACCTGTAGGGGGGCTGGGTGACAAGGAAGAATAGGGTTGAGAGAGAACTGTCATTATAGATAATGGTAGGAAGTGAATGGGTACATGTTCTTCTATTGAGGAAATCCTCTGTAGCAGTGGAGCATGTCTATGCCATGGCTCAATGTGATCACATACACAGTAAGAATATTATTCCAAGAACATTTGTCTGAAAATCAACAAGCCTGGATACTATGTGGAAGAAAAAGACACGAATGGTGCACTTGTACTCTGGCTCTAGGACATGTGTGTGTTGGAACAGCTAGAACAGACTGTGAATGTGCAGTGCCTGTGATAAGGTTGTGTGTGAGTGTGTAGCTCCCACACATCCACAGAAAGGTGTGAGGTTTCCCACATTGGATACATGTCAAATAAGAAATAACTGTACTCCCTGCCTGTTGCACATTTCCTTGTTCTGATTTCTTCCTCTCTACCTACATAATCAAATCAGCAAACACTTCACACTTTTCCTTTCTCTGCATAGCAACAAGGATCCCACAGGGATCATATAGCCTACACATGAAAATGGATGCGCTCACTGTAGAGGTATCTGCTAAGTGCCATACACACTGTATATGTTATGCGACTTGTTCAATCGGCATAAAGCATATTCATTATGTAGTGACACAAAAGCATATTCTAGCCTACAGTAGGTGTTGGCTTGGTGCTAATTGGCAGCCTTAGCAAAGACCTGGAGCTTTTTCAGGAAGGTGTAACATTAGAGTATACATCCACAAATATATCACGTCACAGACAACAGGTAATCGTGTTAGCCCTATACAGCTCATTTCTATCTGTGACATTCCGTATGTTTCACCACACTGAACACGCTCCGGTATCAATGGTTTAAAGTAGGAAGTACAGCAGCTGTCAAAGGATGTAGATCTGTCCAACTCCATATTCTGGAACACAATTTGGGAACAAAATAGGTCAAATGAACTCCGTATAAGGAAATCAATTGGTGGAAGAGAATAGACGCCGCCAATCATACTTCCAAACAGACAGAATCAAGGTCACGGAAAAAGACAGCCAAACAGGCCACAAACATACTGCTACTACTGCACACACAGGCACACACAGGCACACACATGTGCACACAGGCACACACAGGCACACACACTCGCACACGCACACGCACACACATTCCCTGGGAGCTCTTGACAGTGATCTGGATGGGTCTGCTGGTCTCCTGCCAACTCCATGTGGCACCAGTTATCACGGCTTAAGTAAGCTCTACTAACTACCCTGCTGACCCCATTCACACCTGTTGCTGAACAGTAAATGGATAGGATAGACAACAGAAAGCTTGTAATGGGATAGACAACATTTTGCCATCAGTGAACGGTTTTGACATGTTCTTTGTTCTTTTATTGTTAAGTTAGTTTAAGGGTTAAAAGGTAGAGAATGTCTTTCACGGTACAAAAAGCCATTCATCTTATAGTCCACGAACAGTCAATAGAACCATCTACTTTCAAAAGACAGGATGAAATACTTCTAACCGGAGATGGGATCGAGATCTCAATTAGCTCATGTCATCGAACGCGATAGGATGGGGAGATTTACAGAGACATATAGGAAGTGTGTGTGTGTGTGTGTGCATGAATCATATTTTACTAATGCACTGAGGACCTCGGTTTAACCTCTCATTAATAAAACAGGTAAGGTATAAAGAACATTCTTTGTCCTTCCTCTCAGACCTCTGAGGCATTGCCTGTATCATTTATTAAAGGGAAAGTGTGTCTCTTTGACCATGATCCAAATCCCCCACCACTTCCACTACCAGCCATGTTGTGACTTGGAGGACTTCCTTAGGGATTTGCAAAGCTGGAGGTGTCTGGCGACTGGGCTGTATTTCCAGAGAGGAACGAACTCCCTATGTTTCCTTATCATGAATAATGTAGTAATAAGCGGCTGTTAATGTGTTTAAGGGGTGTTTAAAGGGGTTTGTAGGATGTTAGCTGACACAGTGGAAACCAGTGTGGATGATGATATAAACACAGGACAGACTGTTTACCTCCTGTCAGGTCCTCATGCCTTATGTAAATATGGCCTATTTTCCCTGGCTTCAACCCATCTACCTCTCTAACTATGCCTCTCTCTGTCTCTCAATCAATATATCTATCTCTCTATCTCTCAATATATCCCTCTCACTCTCTGTCTTCCTCTTCCTCTGCAAGTTGCTCTCTATTTCTCCATCTCTGTTATTCATCCTGCTGCATAGCCCTGACTGCCAGAAGTGGGCCTATTGCCTGTGTCAGCTTCTCTGCTATTTCTATCAACAACACACACTCCTCTGGCCAAGAAATGATCTACTGTGTGTGTATGTGTGTGTGTGTGTGTGTGTGTGTGTGTGTGTGTGTGTGTGTGTGTGTGTGTGTGTGTGTGTGTGTGTGTGTGTGTGTGTGTGTGTGTGTGTGTGTGTGTGTGTGTGTGTGTGTGTGTGTGTGTGTGTGTGTGTGTGTGTGTGTGCGCATGTGTGTGGATGTGTGTGTGGGTGTGCTAACGCTGGTACTACAGAGCTACCGCAGGCAGTTCTGCAGTATCCTCTCCACCTACTGTAGCAGACTCTTCCTGCCACCCATCTACCCTCTGTAGATGACTCATTCATTACAGACATCATTTCCTCTCCTCTCAGCCCAGCGTATGCACCATGCGTGTATGTAGCACAGGGAAGAGATAAGACGCATTAGAGAGCAGTGAGTTTGTGTACATAACTACAGGGCTCAGCTCTATGATCATACATCAAAGCAGGGTTCACCCAAAGGTGAGCGCTTATCAGCTAGCTAGCCTCTGAGAGTACTGTACAAAGAGAGGAGTGCTAGCTAGCTAGCTACCTAGCCTCTAAGGAGAACAGGCAGAAGGTGAGCGCTAGCTAGCCTGTCAAATCTAGCTAGCCTGTGAGATCAGAACACAGAGACAGGGGTGCTAGCTAGCTACCTATAGCTAGCCTTTAGAGAACAGAGAGAGGAGCGCTACCTAGCTAGCTAGCCTCTGAGAGTTGAACATAGTGAGCGGAGGCGGGTTGCTCAGGTGTTGGATTAAGGTGGTTTTCCTAGCTAAGCTCAGTGATGAGAGGAATCCAGCAGCACGTTTCAGCTCGGCTAACCAGCCCATGGAGGGAACGTGAGAGGTCAGGACCAAACCGATTTGTCCCAGGAACCTTTAGGAAGAAGAGGGATGGTTCCTATGGTACTAAGCATGGTAAGCGTGTTAGCAGTGGACCACAGATGTACAGTAGGACAACAGTCACGGCTGTCCTGTCCGACACGTAGACACACAGGCCTATTTGGAAGGAGTCCATTAATAGTCAACATATTGGCTGTTTTACAGTTTGTGCGCTTGTTAGCTTATTCAGAAGTAGCGTACACACAGTGTAGGGTACTAAATATGTCACAGGGAACAGAAATCAACTGTGACACATGCTCATGTTTATTTTGTTTAAAAAAAATCACCTTTATTTTACCAGGTAGGTTAGTTGAGAACAAGTTCTCATTCACAACTGCGACCTGGCCAAGATAAAGCAAAGCAGTGCGACACAAACAACAACACAGAGTTACACATGGAATAGCGTACAGTCAATAACACAATAGAAAAAAAGAAACTCTATTTACAGTGTGTGCAAATGGCGTGAGGAGGTAGGCAATAAATAGGCCATAGTAGCGAAGTTATTCACAAATTAGCATATTAACACTGGAGTGATAAATGAGCAGATGATGATGTGCAAGTAGAGATACTGGTGTGCAAAAGAGCAGAAAAGTAAATAAAAACAATATGGGGATGAGGTAGGTAGATTGGGTGGGCTATTTACAGCTGGACTATGTACAGCTGCAGCGATCGGTTAGCTGCTCAGATAGCTGATGTTTCAAGTTAGTGAGGGAAATATAAGTCTCCAGCTTCAGCGATTTTTGCAATTTGTTCCAGTCACTGGCAGCAGAGAACTGTAAGGAAAGGCGGCCAAAGGAGGTGTTGGCTTTGTGGATGACCAGTGAGATATTCCTGCTGGAGTGCGTGCTAAGGGTGGGCGTTGTTATCATGACCAGTGAGCTGAGTTAAGGCGAGGCTTTACCTAGCATAGACTTATAGATGACCTGGAGCCAGTGGGTTTGGCGACGAATATGTAGCGAGGGCCAGCCGACTAGAGCATACAGGTCGCAGTGGTGGGTGGTATATGGGGCTTTGGTAACAACACGGATGGCACTGTGATAGACTGCATCCAGTTTGCTGATAAGAGTATTGGAAGCTATTTTGTAGATGACATGGCCAAAGTCGAAGATCGGTAGGATAGTCAGCTTTACTAGGGTAAGTTTGGCGGCGTGAGTGAAAGAGGATTTGTTGCCAAATAGGAAGCCAATTCTAGATTTGATTTTGGATTTGAAATGTTTAGTATGAGTCTGGAAGGAGAGTTTACAGTCTATCCAGACACGTAGGTATTTGAAGTTGTCCACATATTCTAGGTCAGAACCATCCAGGGTAGTGATGCTAGTCGGGCGGGCGGGTGTGGGCAGCGAATGGTTGAAAAGCATGCATTTGGTTTTACTAGCATTTAAGGGCAGTTGGAGGCCACGGAAGGAGTGTTGTATGGCATTGAAGCTCGTTTGGAGGTTAGTTAACACAGTGTCCAAAGAAGGGCCAGAAGTATACAGAATGGTGTCGTCTGCGTAGAGGTGGATCAAGGAATCACCAGCAGCAAGAGTGACATCATTGATATATACAGAGAAAAGAGTCGGCCCGGGAATTGAACCCTGTGGTACCCCCAGAGAGACTGCCAGAGGTCCAGACAACAGGCCCTCCGATTTGACACACTGAACTCTATCTGAGAAGTAGTTAGTGAACCAGGCGAGGCAGTCATTTGAGAAACCAAGGCTATTGAGTTTGCCGATAAGAATACGGTGTCGAAAGCCCTGGCCAGGTCGATGAAGACGGCTGCGCAGTACTGTCTTTTATCGATGGCGGTTATGATATCGTTTAGTATCACGTTGAGCGTGGCTGAGGTGCACCCGTGACCAGCTCGGAAACCGGATTGCACAGCGGAGAAGGTACGGTGGGATTCGAAATGGTCGGTGATCTGTTTGTTATCTTGGCTTTCGAAGACTTTAGAGAGGCAGGGCAGGATGGATACAGGTCTATAACAGTTTGGGTCCAGAGTGTCACTCCCTTTGAAGAGGGGAATGACCACAGCAGCTTTCCAATCTTTAGGGATCTCGGACGATGCGAAAGAGAGGTTGAACAGACTGGTAATAGGGGTTGCAACAACGGCGGCAACAACAATGTTGTTTATTGCTATATGTTATTAGAGTGCATAAAACAGTGTGCAGGCATTTCTCTTCCCCTTCGATATGTTCATTTGCATGTCTTCATTCCTGGTTCCCCACCTGTATAATTGCTACAGCTTGTAATTATCCAGCTTCCATTGCAGGCTGACAGAGACTGTGCTATGGGCGACTGATGTGCTTGTCGGGTTAAACTGGCCCTGGCCCAGCCCCCTGTCACACACACACACACTGCAGCCACAGCCAGCAGTAACAGCAGGATCAAACCAACTCTACTTCATGTTATTACTCAGCCTCCCCCTGTCTAGAGTCTGTAGGTGGACTGGTGACAGCTCCACACACACAACAACCCCTACTACTAGTACGCACACACAGCAACATGGAGTAATGAGGCACTGCACTGCACACTGGGATTGGAAAGGATGGAACGGATGTGTGTGCGTGTTAGGTTCATGCATGCATGGCTGCAAGTGTGTCTTTGAATATCTCTCTCTCTTTAGGCCTATGTGTGTGTGTCTTAGAGAGAAAACTAGAAATACCAAAAGAGAGAGACAGCTGAATGAAATGGATAAGGAGACAGGAGGTGGGTGTAAGTTGAATCTCACTGTCACACTGTCTTTCTCCTTCTGTCTACTGGTGTGAATATTCAAAACGACTGATTAGGAATTCTTCCTCGGTTGTCAGGAGAGAAAGAGAAATTAAAGCCCGCTAGCCGCAACGCCAGAGGAGCAGATGGCTACACTTAGAAAGCAGAAGGACGCTCAGCTTTGAAAGAGAGAGAGAACGAGTGACAGAGACAGAAACAAACTGAGACAGAGGAAAGGGGAGACCAAGACAAAAGCTGTTGAGTTTAGAGGAGGGTCTGCATGCCAAATTGTCTGTGTCCTTGTGTGTGTGCAAGTGCGTGTGCACGTGCGGTGTGTGTCCAAGTCCCTCCTCCACCTGGGGCGAGCAGCCATGCTGCAACTGAACAGCTGGGCCCTCTTCTGCTAAACCCGCCAAAAGACTAGCAGCAATTTGGCACTTGATGAATCCTAGGGAGAACACAAGTGAGGGTCTGTACCCTAAATGACACCCTATTTCCTATATAGTGCATTAAAAGTAGTGTACTACATAGGGACAATGGTGCCATTGGGGACGCATCCATTTCCCCCTCCATCTACGCCCTGATAGCATAATGCTCCTCCAGCTCTTCTGCACAATACAATCTGATGTTTGAGTGTAATTGTGGAGAACAAATGGCTTTTAATCATTTGTGAACGTCCATTTGTTTTCTTTTGAGAGATGCGTCCTTCCCGTAAATCGTCGGCTGCTTGGTACACAATGGTACACAAGGACGGGTCGAGAGCAAAGCGTATCTCTTCAACAGGCTTTCTGTAGACCTGTAATTATACATGCACTCATGCACGATCACACTCACACAAACACAGTGCACAAACAGACTACTAACCAAGTGGAATAGCTTGAATTAATTACTTGACACTTGGCCTGTAGAGGCCGCAGCATCCCGGCCCCCCTTTCTTAGTGATGCCCTCACAAGACCGCTCCTAGCTCAGAGGTCAGGGGTCAGGCCTCAGAGAGAGGACTGTGTGAGTGTGAGTGTGAGTGTGTGTGTGTGTGTGTGTGTGTGTGTGTGTGTGTGTGTGTGTGTGTGTGTGTGTGTGTGTGTGTGTGTGTGTGTGTGTGTGTGTGTGTGTGTGTGTGTGTGTGTGTGTGTGTGTGTGTGTGTGTGTGTGTGTGTGTGTCCACATGCGTTTGTGCATCTGTGCATGTGTGTGTGCGTGAGGGGTTGGGGGTATGCACTATAGGCAGTTGTTCTATTGGCGGAGGAAGAGGAGGAGGAGGAAGAGGAGGAGGAGGTAGAAGAGGAGGAGGAGGAGAAGGAGGAACAAAGGACAGAGGAAAAGGGGCTTCCATTGTGTTTCTCTGTGTCACAGAAGCCTTAGCCCTGCCACACTGGGGACAATAGAACGACCAACTGTCCATCTCTGAGGATGAAGTGGTGAAGGCCTGTGGGTGCGCTTGTGGGCAGAAGCTTTGTAGGATTCAATAGAACAGCCTCCATTTACTACGGTCTGTCTAAAGCCCCAAAGAGGATCAAACAGCTAGGGAACTACCCTGTCAATTAATAAAAGGGCTCTATCCCAATTATCTCTCCTTTCTCCTTAAATGTGCACTATTCACTTCAATTCATGGATTTGAAAAGAATTGACTGGTATGGAAACTCCCTCTAGCCCATGAAAACATCATTCCATGCTTTTACATTTGTGGGAGCAATGAACGTGTGCACACTTCAGGAAGAAGGAGAGATTATTGGGACGCACCCCAGGCATGTGCAAAACAGGAAGTGGGAAGTAATGTCCCAAAAGCAGGGTCATAACAATGAAATGATAGACCCAAAGGGCTAAGACAAACATGGAACACAAGGCAAGAAAGACACACTGCACGGCTAACTAATACAACATATGCTAAGCACTTGCAGAGAGAGTGTTTGTTTCATATTGGTGTCAAATTGTCTGCCTTTGCAGCTTGGATGCACTAATTAGATGGAATAAATTCTCAAAATCTCTCATCGAATTCACACACTCATTGAGAGTTTTCCTTCTCCTTTGATGTCTCCCCGCTCGTGGGGGACCCCAGGAATACTGCACTCAGGAGAAACTCCCTCATTCCCCCCCTTCCCCTCATCCTTTCCTTTAACATATCATCCACATCAATATCTCCCGCCTCTGGGAAATATGGGCATTCTATCCTCTTTTCTCTTCCCAACACATCTCTCCTCCATGCCGGCGAATAACAGTATATCCGTAGGTCTGCAGCACAGAGATACTGCGCATCTATATCTTGTCACTGAGAGAAAAATCGATGAGGAATATGAATAGATCGCAACCCAATCCCTTTCTTTACCAATTAGGTTTGTTCCAGATAAGCCTCCATAGTCTAAAGTCACAATCGAACCTCTGTTCTTAGCTCC
The DNA here is from genome assembly GCF_029448725.1 of Salvelinus fontinalis. Taxonomy (NCBI): domain Eukaryota; kingdom Metazoa; phylum Chordata; class Actinopteri; order Salmoniformes; family Salmonidae; genus Salvelinus; species Salvelinus fontinalis. The sequence continues at coordinate 24,675,145 of NC_074686.1, forward strand.
ACAAACTGCTAGTTAGATAGTGATACACACACCAACCCATACGGCCACACAGATGTGCTGAGGTTGGAGAAAGCAGTGTTGTTGAGTTGTACATGAGGGGCAGAACAGGCCCGCAGGCAGACCCTGGAGACCTCATCAACATGCCACATTAACGCAGATCTCTCAACAACCTCAAAAAGAAGAACACACTGTAGACTGCTACAATACAGCAGACGGCCAATATGAAAACCTCCCCCATAGAAATCCATCGCATTTCTGAATGCTGCCACATTCATCCACACAAACAAGCAAAACTAGCATCATATCCAGACTGTTCACATAGTGTGAAGGAACAGAACTCTCCAAACAATAGCACACTGTACACTGATATAATACAGGCCAATATGAAAAACATGCTGTGCATTTCAGCATTGTAACACAATTAATTAAAAAGGTAGTGAAGGCCAGCATGAAAAATGTCCTACCGAGAAACGCAGTGTATTTTGGTATTTTGACACATCCATCCAGACAAGCACTCTAAACGAGCATGCCGTTGTATGGTGCTAGTTTGTTAATAAACATGATTGGTATCGAGCTAGGTCAACCACCAAGCTGTTCCCTCCCTCACTGCCTTTCGCTATCCTTAATCTCCTACTCTGTCCTGTATGCCTTTAACAAGCATGGTGGAGAGGGTGAAGGGACTGTAACAAGCATGGTGGAGAGGGTGGAGGGCCTTTAACAAGCATGGTGGAGAGGGTGAAGGTACTGTAACAAGCATGGTGGAGAGGGTGGAGGGCCTTTAACAAGCATGGTGGAGAGGGTGAAGGGCCTTTAACAAGCATGGTGGAGAGGGTGAAGGTACTGTAACAAGCATGGTGGAGAGGGTGGAGGGCCTTTAACAAGCATGGTGGAAAGGGTGAAGGGCCTTTAACAAGCATGGTGGAGCGGGTGAAGGGACTATAACAAGCATGGTGGAGAGGGTGGAGGGCCTTTAACAAGCATGGTGAAGAGGGTGAAGGGACTTTAACAAGCATGGTGGAGAGGGTGAAGGGACTGTAACAAGTATGGTGGAGAGGGTGAAAGGACTGTAACAAGCATGGTGGAGAGGGTGGAGGGCGTTTAACAAGCATGGTGGAGAGGGTCAAGGGCCTTTAACAAGCATGGTGGAGCGGGTGAAGGGACTATAACAAGCATGGTGGAGAGGGTGGAGGGCCTTTAACAAGCATGGTGAAGAGGGTGAAGGGACTTTAACAAGCATGGTGGAGAGGGTGAAGGGACTGTAACAAGTATGGTGGAGAGGGTGAAAGGACTGTAACAAGCATGGTGGAGAGGGTGGAGGGCGTTTAACAAGCAAGGTGGAGAGGGTGAAGGGCCTTTAACAAGCATGGTGGAGAGGGTGAAGGGACTGTAACAAGCATGGTGGAGAAGGTGAAGGGACTGTAACAAGCATGGTGGAGAGGGTGAAGGGCCTTTAATTAACAAGCATGGTGGAGAGGGTGGAGGGCCTTTAACAAGCATGGTGGAGAGGGTGGAGGGCCTTTAACAAGCATGGTGGAGAGGGTGAAGGGACTGTAACAAGCATGGTGGAGAGGGTGAAGGGCCTTTAAAAGGCATGGTGGAGAGGGGGGAGGGCCTTTAACAAGCATGGTGGAGAGGGTGAAGGGACTGTAACAAGCATGGTGGAGAGGGTGAAGGGACTGTAACAAGCATGGTGGAGAGGGTGAAGGGACTGTTACAAGCATGGTGGAGAGGGTCAAGGGACTGTAACAAGCAAGGTGGAGAGGGTGAAGGGACTGTAACAAGCATGGTGGAGAGGGTGAAGGGCCTGTAACAAGCATGGTGGAGAGGGTGAAGGGCCTTTAAAAGGCATGGTGGAGAGGGTGAAGGGCCTTTAACAAGCATGGTGGAGAGGGTGAAGGGACTTTGACAAGCATGGTGGAGAGGGTGAAGGGCCTTTAACAAGCATGGTGGAGAGGGTGAAGGGCCTTTAAAAGGCATGGTGGAGAGGGTGAAGGGCCTTTAACAAGCATGGTGGAGAGGGTGGAGGGCCTTTAAAAGGCATGGTGGAGAGGGTGAAGGGACTGTAACAAGCATGGTGGAGAGGGTGAAGGGCCTTTAAAAGGCATGGTGGAGAGGGTGAAGGGCCTTTAACAAGCATGGTGGAGAGGGTGGAGGGCCTTTAAAAGGCATGGTGGAGAGGGTGAAGGGCCTTTAACAAGCATGGTTGGAGAGGGTGGAGGGCCTTTAAAAGGCATGGTGGAGAGGGTGAAGGGCCTTTAACAAGCAAGGTGGAGAGGGTGAAGGGCCTTTAACAAGCATGGTGGAGAGGGCGAAGGGACTTTAACAAGCATGGTGGAGAAGGTGAAGGGACTTTAACAAGCATGGTGGAGAGGGTGGAGGACCTTTAACAAGCATGGTGGAGACGGTGAAGGGACTGTAACAAGCATGGTGGAGAGGGTGAAGGGACTGTAACAAGCATGGTGGAGAGGGTGAAGGGACTGTAACAAGCATGGTGGAGAGGGTGAAGGGACTGTAACAAGCATGGTGGAGAGGGTGAAGGGACTGTAACAAGCATGGTGGAGAGGGTGAAGGGCCTTTAACAAGCATGGTGCAGAGGGTGGAGGGCCTTTAACAAGCATGGTGGAGAGGGTGAAGGGACTTTAACAAGCATGGTGGAGAGGGTGAAGGGCCTTTAACAAGCATGGTGGAGAGGGTGATGGGCATCTAACAAGCATGGTGGAGAGGGTGAAGGGACTTTAACAAGCACGGGGGAGAGGGTGGAGGGACTGTAACAAGCATGGTGGAGAGGGTGAAGGGAGTGTAACAAGCATGGTGGAGAGGGTGAAGGGCCTTTAACAAGCATGGTGGAGAGGGTGAAGGGCCTTTAACAAGCATGGTGGAGAGGGTGAAGGGACTGTGACAAGCATGGTGGAGAGGGTGAAGGGCCTTTAACAAGCATGGTGGAGAGGGTGAAGGGCCTTTAACAAGCATGGTGGAGATGGTGAAGGGACTTTAACAAGCATGGTGGAGAGGGTGAAGGGACTGCAACAAGCATGGTGGAGAGGGTGAAGGGCCTTTAACAAGCATGGTGGAGAGGGTGAAGGGACTTTAACAAGCATGGGGGAGAGGGTGGAGGGCCTTTAACAAGCATGGTGGAGAGGGTGGAGGGACTGTAACAAGCATGGTGGAGAGGGTGGAGGGCCTTTAACAAGCATGGTGGAGAGTGTGAAGGGCCTTTAACAAGCATGGTGGTGAGGGTGAAGGGACTTTAACAAGCATGGTGGAGAGGGTGGAGGGCCTTTAACAAGCATGATGGAAAGGGTGAAGGGAATGTAGCAAGCATGGTGGAGAGGGTGAAGGGACTTTAACAAGCATGGTGGAGAGGGTGAAGGGACTTTAACAAGCATGGTGGTGAGGGTAAAGGGCCTTTAACAAGCATGGTGGAGAGGGTGGAGGGAATAGTAACAAGCATGGTGGAGAGGGTGAAGGGACTTTAACAAGCATGGGGGAGAGGGTGGAGGGACTGTAACAAGCATGGTGGAGAAGGTGAAGGGACTTTAACAATCATGGTGGAGAGGGTGAAGGGACTTTAACAAGCATGGTGGAGAGGGTGAAGGGACTTTAACAAGCATGGTGCAGAGGGTGGAGGGCCTTTAACAAGCATGGTGGAGAGGGTGAAGGGACTTTAACAAGCATGGTGGAGAGGGTGAAGGGCCTTTAACAAGCATGGTGGAGAGGGTGATGGGCATCTAACAAGCATGGTGGAGAGGGTGAAGGGACTTTAACAAGCACGGGGGAGAGGGTGGAGGGACTGTAACAAGCATGGTGGAGAGGGTGAAGGGAGTGTAACAAGCATGGTGGAGAGGGTGAAGGGCCTTTAACAAGCATGGTGGAGAGGGTGAAGGGCCTTTAACAAGCATGGTGGAGAGGGTGAAGGGACTGTGACAAGCATGGTGGAGAGGGTGAAGGGCCTTTAACAAGCATGGTGGAGAGGGTGAAGGGCCTTTAACAAGCATGGTGGAGAGGGTGAAGGGACTTTAACAAGCATGGTGGAGAGGGTGAAGGGACTGCAACAAGCATGGTGGAGAGGGTGAAGGGCCTTTAACAAGCATGGTGGAGAGGGTGAAGGGACTTTAACAAGCATGGGGGAGAGGGTGGAGGGCCTTTAACAAGCATGGTGGAGAGGGTGGAGGGACTGTAACAAGCATGGTGGAGAGGGTGGAGGGCCTTTAACAAGCATGGTGGAGAGTGTGAAGGGCCTTTAACAAGCATGGTGGTGAGGGTGAAGGGACTTTAACAAGCATGGTGGAGAGGGTGGAGGGCCTTTAACAAGCATGATGGAAAGGGTGAAGGGAATGTAGCAAGCATGGTGGAGAGGGTGAAGGGACTTTAACAAGCATGGTGGTGAGGGTAAAGGGCCTTTAACAAGCATGGTGGTGAGGGTAAAGGGCCTTTAACAAGCATGGTGGAGAGGGTGGAGGGACTGTAACAAGCATGGTGGAGAGGGTGAAGGGACTTTAACAAGCATGGGGGAGAGGGTGGAGGGACTGTAACAAGCATGGTGGAGAAGGTGAAGGGACTTTAACAAGCATGGTGGAGAGGGTGAAGGGACTTTAACAAGCATGGTGGAGAGGGTGAAGGGACTTTAACAAGCATGGTGGAGAGGGTGGGGGGCCTTTAACAAGCATTGTGGAGAGGGTGAAGGGCCTTTAACAAGCATGGTGGTGAGGGTGAAGGGCCTTTAACAAGCATGGTGGAGAGTGTGAAGGGCCTTTAACAAGCATGGTTGAGAGGGTGGAGGGCCTTTAACAAGCATGGTGGAGAGGGTGGAGGGCCTTTAACAAGCATGGTGGTGAGGGTGAAGGGACTTTAACAAGCATGGTGGAGAGGGTGGAGGGCCTTTAACAAGCATGATGGAAAGGGTGAAGGGAATGTAGCAAGCATGGTGGAGAGGGTGAAGGGACTTTAACAAGCATGGTGGAGAGGGTGAAGGGACTTTAACAAGCATGGTGGTGAGTGTGAAGGGCCTTTAACAAGCATGGTGGAGAGGGTGAAGGGACTGTAACAAGCATGGTGGAGAGGGTGAAGGGCCTTTAACAAGCATGGTGTAGAGGGTGGAGGGACTTTAACAAGCATGGTGGAGAGGGTGAAGGGCCTTTAACAACCATGGGGGAGAGGGTGAAGGGACTTTAACAAGCTTGGGGGAGTGAGTGGAGGGACTGTAACAAGCATGGTGGAGAGGGTGAAGGGACTGTAACAAGCAGGGTGGAGAGGGTGAAGGGACTGTAACAAGCATGGTGGAGAGGGTGAAGGGACTGTAACAAGCATGGTGGAGAGGGTGAAGGGAGTGTAACAAGCATGGTGGAGAGGGTGAAGGGACTGTAACAAGCATGGTGGAGAGGGTGAAGGGACTGTAACAAGCATGGTGGAGAGGGTGAAGGGACTGTAACAAGCATGGTGGAGAGGGTGAAGGGACTGTAACAAGCATGGTGGAGAGGGTGGAGGGACTGTAACAAGCATGGTGGAGAGGGTGAAGGGCCTTTAACAACCATGGGGGAGAGGGTGGAGGGACTGTAACAAGCATGGTGGAGAGGGTGATCGGACTTTAACAAGCATGGGGGAGAGGGTGGAGGGACTGTAACAAGCATGGTGGAGAGGGTGAAGAGACTTTAACAAGCATGGTGGAGAGGGTGAAGGGCCGTTAACAAGCATGGTGGAGAGGGTGAAGGGACTTTAACAAGCATGGTGGAGAGGGTGAAGGGCCGTTAACAAGCATGGTGGAGAGGGTGATCGGACTTTAACAAGCATGGGGGAGAGGGTGGAGGGACTGTAACAAGCATGGTGGAGAGGGTGAAGAGACTTTAACAAGCATGGTGGAGAGGGTGAAGGGCCGTTAACAAGCATGGTGGAGAGGGTGAAGGGACTTTAACAAGCATGGTGGAGAGGGTGAAGGGACTTTAACAAGCATGGTGGAGAGGGTGATCGGACTTTAACAAGCATGGGGGAGAGGGTGGAGGGACTGTAACAAGCATGGTGGAGAGGGTGAAGAGACTTTAACAAGCATGGTGGAGAGGGTGAAGGGCCGTTAACAAGCATGGTGGAGAGGGTGAAGGGACTTTAACAAGCATGGTGGAGAGGGTGAAGGGACTTTAACAAGCATGGTGGAGAGGGTGAAGGGACTTTAACAAGCATGGTGGAGAGGGTGGAGGGACTGTAACAAGCATGGTGGAGAGGGTGATCGGACTTTAACAAGCATGGTGGAGAGGGTGATCGGACTTTAACAAGCATGGTGGAGAGGGTGAAGGGACTTTAACAAGCATGGTGGAGAGGGTGGAGGGACTGTAACAAGCATGGTGGAGAGGGTGATCGGACTTTAACAAGCATGGTGGAGAGGGTGATCGGACTTTAACAAGCATGGTGGAGAGGGTGGAGGGACTGTAACAAGCATGGTGGAGAGGGTGATCGGACTTTAACAAGCATGGGGGAGAGGGTGGAGGGACTGTAACAAGCATGGTGGAGAGGGTGAAGAGACTTTAACAAGCATGGTGGAGAGGGTGAAGGGCCGTTAACAAGCATGGTGGAGAGGGTGAAGGGACTTTAACAAGCATGGTGGAGAGGGTGAAGGGACTTTAACAAGCATGGTGGAGAGGGTGAAGGGACTTTAACAAGCATGGTGGAGAGGGTGGAGGGACTGTAACAAGCATGGTGGAGAGGGTGATCGGACTTTAACAAGCATGGTGGAGAGGGTGATCGGACTTTAACAAGCATGGTGGAGAGGGTGAAGGGACTTTAACAAGCATGGTGGAGAGGGTGGAGGGACTGTAACAAGCATGGTGGAGAGGGTGATCGGACTTTAACAAGCATGGTGGAGAGGGTGATCGGACTTTAACAAGCATGGTGGAGAGGGTGGAGGGACTGTAACAAGCATGGGGGAGAGGGTGAAGGAGAGAGGCAAAAGATAGAGAGAAAAGAAAAGAGGGAGAATGAGAGAAAAGAGAGAATGGAGAGAAAAGAGAGAATGGAGGGAAAAGAAAGCGAGAGGGGGACAATGGTGTGGGATTTCCGCATGCCAGGCTTGTTAGTGGGGAACAGCAAACAATAAGGCCATGAGTCAAAAAATAAACATTTGGCTCAGATATGAAACACTCTGGTTCTACCAACCAGTGGCATGATTAAGAGAAAGCAATGTTTTAAAGTCTGCATTCATCAATTCATTACTTTCAGTAATCATCCCATCTCATGTGGAGTCTCACTATACTGCAATGAGAGAGAGAGAGAGAGAGAGAGAGAGAGAGAGAGAGAGAGAGAGAGAGAGAGAGAGAGAGAGAGAGAGAGAGAGGAGAGAGAGAGAGGAGAGAGAGAGAGAGAGAGAGAGGAGAGGAGAGAGAGAGAGAGAGAGAGAGAGAGAGAGAGAGAGAGAGAGAGAGAGAGAGAGAGAGAGAGAGAGAGAGAGAGAGAGAGAGAGAGAGATATCTCCTGGTGAGACAGCAGTGTAATAGGACATTGATCTTTCCCAGTGTGTCCCAGGGACCCATGGGACACACAAGGGTCAGCATCCATCCATCCATTCATCCACCCCCTTCCCCAATCACCCTCTTATCCCACCCTTCACCTTCTCTCCTTCCCCCTTCTCTGCCCTCTGCCAATCCACAATCATCCCCTCCCCATCCCCTGTTACTCCCCCTTAACCAACCCCTCACTCCCCCTTTTACCCATTTCTCCCTGTTCTCTCCCTCCTCTCCCCCTCACTCATAAGCCCATGCATGAGTAATGCACCCCTCTCTGACCACGTGCTGACATCTAATGTTGAGTGTGTTTAAAACTACATGGTGAGAGAGTAGCACTGCCCAGAACAGCATGGACGACGCCTCTGCGCTCTATACTGTAACACTAGATGTATCTTACACGTTATAACACAGAGCCAGTCAATTATGCAACTGCAATTATACAACTGCTCATAATCATATGTAGCCTAAAAAAAAAATGAACCTGTATTGGTCATTCTAATGTGCAGCTCACTTGTTCACAACATGCAGGTTCACAGTTCACACATGTTCATAAGGGAACCTATGCACACAGCTACAGGGTGCACCACCACACTGGTACTGCAACTCATCAACTGCACGTGTCAGAATGCAAGAAATGTGTCCAATAGTGGTTTGTAGCGGTTGGAGCAGTACCAACTGTCACTGTGAGCCTAGTGAATGGGGGTGAATGGGAAAACGCACAGAGCACAGCCCCACAACCTCTAGTCCTCTCCTCCTCCCCTCAGCAACAGCCAGAACAGGCTAGGGATTCACCTCAGGGACTGCAATAAATATGTTCACACACTACGACCCTCTGACATATACAACCTTTTCTACTTCCTTACTTTTCAGCAAACGGCATGGTGTGAAATTCAGCTCAAGGGAGATCTTGTGCTTCTTGTCATTCTAAAAACATGCACAATTCTTCTCAAAAGCTCTTGATTCAATAGTCAGAGTGGAAACTGTATTCCCCAAAGCAGTAAGTGAAAGCAACAGGAAAAGATAGGCTACAAAAATACAAATCTTTGTGCATTACTTTTGACCAGGGATATTTGGGACAAGCCGATGGAATAGGCACAGGTACCAGCAGTACAGTTGAAGAGGACAGATCCCTGTAAGGAAAACTTTAGTCCACGATAAACAATCTCTACCCTCAACAACATCTTCAAATCTGTATTTCATATAGAGATTCTAGTCTACCACCCAGGTGTGAGTGAGAGAGAGAGAGAGAGAGAGAGAGAGAGAGAGAGAGAGAGAGAGAGAGAGAGAGAGAGAGAGAGAGAGAGAGAGAGAGGAGTAGTCTGCTGCACAGTACATATAGTAACAGAGGATGATATCTTTCTCGGCACTCCCTCTATTTTCAGCATGGTGACCGAATTAATTATTAGCCCAGCAGTTGTAGCAGCTGTACCTGTTTGCCAGACGTAGACAGTTGGTTTGGTGTCGTCTGCAGTTTGTGCCTCCGTGGCTCCAGAGATCCAGAAGAGGACCAGCGCTAGCCTCCAGAGAGAGGGGAGTAACCCCCTCCACACACCCAGTGTCCCCTTCACTCCGCCAGGCAACCCCATGGCCTTCACAGTGGGACCACGGTGATAGTATCCACACAACGAAAGATAACCAAATGGAAAAAGAGTGGAGAAGGCAACACACACGGAGACACACACTGAGGGAGCACTCAGACACAGTGGAGGAGAAGTGTACTCTGCTCCCTGCTCCGTCCCTCCTCTAAGAAGAAGTAATCCTGGGTAAATGAATGGTTCTCCTCTCCTCCCTTCTTTCTCTCTCTCTCTATGTGGTGGCTAGGCCAGCGAGGGGGAAACAGGGAACAATAGACCTCTAAGCCGAGGCTGTTGGTGTTGCTGCGTCCTGCGTGTGCCGGGCTGATGCAGCACCTCCCTCTCTCTCCCTTGTCTCTCTCTCTCTTGCGCGCTCTATCGCTCGCTCGCTCGCTCGCTCACTACCCTCCCTCTCGCTCTGTGGCTCTCTCTCTCCCTCCCTCTCTTGGTCTTGATCATACTCTCTCACACTTGCCCTCCCTCTCTCTCTCCCTCTCTCTCTCCCTCTCTCTCTCCCTCTCTTATTTTTTGAGCTGGTGCTCCACGCTCCCATCAATGGAGGCATGCAGCTGGACAGAGGGGGTGGAGAGGGGTGTGTGTGTTTTTGGTATTACTATCCCTGTGGTATTAGTGTTTCCCCGGGACACCGTGGGGGGCACAGTTTGGTTTGTCCCCTAGCACAACACAGCAGATTCAAATAATCACCTAATCATCAGGCTTTGAATCAGCTGTGTAGTGTTGGGCAAAAACCAAAGTGTGCACCCCTTGAGGTCCCGAGGACCGAGATTGGGAAACGCTGGATAAGGGGTTAGGTTTATTGTTATGGCAACAATTAGGGTTAGAATTAGTGTTAGGGGTTAGGGGTTGGATTTAGGGGTTAGGGAATCAGAATTTGAATGGGAATCAGTTGTTTAGTCCCCACAATTGATATACCAGCCTGCTCCTTTAGGGGAACACATTTATAGTCTGGTTTAATCGAGTGCTCCTCCTGTCCTGTGGATAATAAGGAAACAGGACTGTGTGTGTGTGTGTGTGTGTACGTGTGTGTGCGTGTGTGCGCGTGTGTGTGCGTGTGTGTGTGTGTGTGTGTGTGTGTGTGTGTGTGTGTGTGTGTGTGTGTGTGTGTGTGTGTGTGTGTGTGTGTGTGTGTGTGTGTGTGTGTGTGTGTGTGTGTGTGTGTGTGTGTGTGGGAAGGAGCGTGGGAGGGAGATAGAATCCTGAAAAACATTATAGATGGAGGATAAAAAGCATCTGCATCATGTTAAAATAAAACAACGAATTATTGATGTCAGATGGGCTTGACCTTGTATGATATTCAAGCCAGAGACCCAACATCCTGCAGTGCACACACACACACACGCACACACACACACACACGCACACGCACACGCACACACACGCACACACACACGCGCACACACACATGCACACACACGCACACACGTACACACACACACACACACACACACACACACACACACACACACACACACACACACAGTCCTGTTTCCTTATTATCCACAGGACAGGAGGAGCACTTGATTAAACCAGACTATAAATGTGTTCCCCTAAAGGAGCAGGTTGGTATATCAATCAGACAAGGCAACGGACATAACGGTGACTCATTCTTCCCATAATGCAGCTCCCCATAAAACATATCCAACATCATTATCATAATGATCTAAAACTCCAGCACAATTTTATCAATAAATATGTTGGAACAAACAAATATTTGATCTGATTTACCAATGAATCCTGATGTGCAGCCTCTATATAGACAGAGCCAGTCAACCACACACTCCCCTCCCCCAATATCCTCGAGCACAACCCTTGCACCCTACTCCTCTGCTCCCCATGACCCTCTCCTCCCTCCTCCCTCCTAAACCTCCACAGCCTGTCATCCCATTATGTAGTTCCACAGCCAGTAGGTTCATTTAGGGAGATCTCACCCCTGCTAGTGTGACCAGGAAGCCCAGCCAGAGCCAGCAGGACTCTACTCACCCGCTCTGCTCCCTAAGCCCTGCTTCACATAGACACGTGCAAGGACAGACACATGCATGCAGGGACGCACATACACACACGCACGCAAGTACGCACGTAGGCACACACACACTACGTGGGGCTGGGCCCAGGTCATAACCTCTGCTAGCGTTGGGGACGCTCATGCCATGCACTGCTTCACACACACACAATGCCGGACGCACGAACAGACGGACACACACAGAAACATACTGTGTCAAGCTGTGTGTATATAATGACAACAGACAGCCGTCTGAATGATTACTTTTAACATTTTATTCAGTTTAGAAACTACAAAGTTCAGTTGTCCTCTTATCCTTCCCTTCTCTCCAGGCACTTCCAACAGTCATCCCCCCCCTCCCACCCTGATCCCTCGTTGCCCTTCTGGCCTCCCTCTCTCACGCCAATGTCAGTCTTAACCCGGAGAGCAATTCCAAGTGGTCACATGGACCACTCTGAGAAGGAATGGAGGGAGAGAAAGAGCAGAGAGAAAGAGAGCGAGAGGAAGAGAGAGAGAGTGGAAGGGAGAGAGAGAGGGCTTACCAGAGGTTTAAATGGTTTTGTGCACAACCCTGATTAGAAGGAATCAGCTGGGTGGATTACAGCTTCAGCCGCTCTCGTTTTGAACTTACAAACAGAGGCGGGCACTGAGACCAGACTCCCTGTAGCACTGAGACCAGACTCCTTGTAGCACTGAGACCAGACTCCCTGTAGCACTGAGACCAGACTCCTTGTAGCACAGAGACCAGACTCCCTGTAGCACTGAGACCAGACTCCCTGTAGCACTGAGACCAGACTCCCTGTAGCCCTGAGACCAGACTCCCTGTGGCACTGAGACCAGACTCCCTGTAGCACTGAGACCCGACCCCCTGTAGCACTGAGACCAGACTCCCTGTGGCACTGAGACCAGACTCCCTGTGGCACTGAGACCAGACTCCCTGTAGCACTAAGACCAGACTCCCTGTAGCACTGAGACCAGACTCCCTGTGGCCCTGAGACCAGACTCCCTGTGGTACTGAGACCAGACTCCCTGTAGCCCCGAGACCAGACTCCCTGTGGTACTGAGACCAGATCCCCTGTAGCCCTGAGACCAGACTCCCTGTGGCACTGAGACTAGACTCATTGTGGTACTGAGACCAGACTCCCTGTGGCCCTGAGACCAGACTCCCTGTGGTACTGAGACCAGACTCCCTGTAGCACTGAGACCAGACTCCCTGTGGTACTGAGACCAGACTCCCTGTAGCCCTGAGACCAGACTCCCTGTAGCACTGAGACCAGACTCCCTGTAGCCCCGAGACCAGACTCCCTGCGGTACTGAGACCAGATCCCTGTAGCACTGAGACCAGACTCCCTGTGGTACTGAGACCAGACTCCCTGTAGCCCTGAGACCAGACCCCCTGTAGCACTGAGACCAGACTCCCTGTGGCACTGAGACCAGACTCCCTGTGGTACTGAGACCAGACTCCCTGTGGCACTGAGACCAGACTCCCTGTAGCACTGAGACCAGACTCCCTGTGGTACTGAGACCAGACTCCCTGTAGCCCTGAGACCAGACTCCCTGTGGTACTGAGGTCACACTCCCTGTATACAAGGGAGCAAATTTCTTGTGACAAATGTTTTTTGTTTTTAGGGGTGCGACTGCATTTAGGGTATTATGCAAGGTAAAATTAAGATCCTCACTTAGGTGGTTAACCAATTTTTGTGCTCTGACGTCCTTGGGTAGGTGGAGGGAGTCTGGAAGGGCATCTAGGAATCTTTGGGTTGTCCGAGAATTTATAGCACGGCTTTTAATGATCCTTGTTTGGGTTCTGAGAAGATACTTTTTGTGATTGCAAACATAATAAAATGGTGGTCCGATAGTCCAGGATTATGAGAAAAACATTTAGATCCACAATATTTATTCCACTGGACAAAACTAGATCCAGGGTATGACTGTGGCAATGAGTAGGTCTGGAGACATGTTGGACAAAACCCACTGAATCGATGAAAGCCTTTTGGAGTGGGTCTGTGGACTTTTCCATGTGAATATTGAAGTCACCAAAAGCGTGAATATTATCTGCCATGACTTCAAGGTCCGATAGGAATTCAGGGAACTCCATGAGGAACACTGTACATGGCCCTGTAGGTCTGTTAACAGTAGCTTTAAAAAGTGATTGAGAAGGCTACATAGATTTCATGACTAGAAGCTCAAAGACAAAAACAAAATCATTTTGGGGGGGATAAATTGAAATTTGCTGTCATAAATGTTAGCAACATCTCTGCCTTCTTGGGATTTGACTTGATTTGATTTGGATGCGCGGGGGATATGGTCACTAGTGTAACCAGGAGGAGAGGCCTCATTTAACACAGTAAATTCATCAGGCTTGAGCCATGTTTCAGTCAGGCCAATCACATCAAGATTATGATCAGTGATTAGTTTATTGACTATGACTGCCTTCGAAGTGGGGGATCTAACATGAAGTAGCCCTATTTTGAGATGTGAGATGTCACAATCTCTTTCAATAAAGACAGGAATGGAGGAGGTTTTTATTCCAGTGAGAATGCTAAGGCGAACACCGCCATGTTAAGTTTTGCTCAACCTAGATCGAGGCACAGATACGGTCTCAATGGGGATAGCTGAGCTGACTACACTGACTTTGCTAGTGGCAGACTCTACTAAACTGGCAGGCTGGCTGGCTAACAGTCTGCTGCCTGGCCTGCACCCTATCTCATTGTGGAGCTAGGGGAGTTAGAGTCCTGTCTATGTTCATAGATAAGATGAGAGCATCCCTCCAGCTAGGATGGAATCTGTCACTCCTCAGCAGGCCAGGCTTGGTCCTGTTTGTGGGTGAGTCCCAGGTAGAGGGCCAATTATCTACAAATCCTATATTTTGGAAGGGGCAGAAAACAGTTCTCAACCAGCGATTGAGTTGTGAGACTCTGCTGTAGAGCTCATCACTCCCCCTAACTGGGAGGGGGCCAGAGACAATTATCCGATGCCGACCCATCTTTCTAGCTGATTTACACGCTGAAGCTATGTGACCTCTGAACGTTTCATCCAAATATCGTTGGTGCTGACATGCATAATAATATCCCTATACTCTCTACTTTAGCCTTAGCCAGCACCCTCTTCAGATTAGCCTTTACGTCATTAGCCCTGCCCCCTGGTAAACAGTGTATGATCTTCAGATTAGCCTTTACGTCATTAGCCCTGCCCCTTGGTAAACAGTGTATGATCTTCAGATTAGCCTTTACGTCATTAGCCCTGCCCCTTGGTAAACAGTGTATGATCTTCAGATTAGCCTTTACGTCATTAGCCCTGCCCCCTGGTAAACAGTGTATGATCTTCAGATTAGCCTTTACGTCATTAGCCCTGCCCCTTGGTAAACAGTGTATGATCTTCAGATTAGCCTTTACGTCATTAGCCCTGCCCCCTGGTAAACAGTGTATGATCTTCAGATTAGCCTTTACGTCATTAGCCCTGCCCCTTGGTAAACAGTGTATGATCTTCAGATTAGCCTTTACGTCGGTAGCCCTGCCCTTGGTAAACAGTGTATGATCTTCCGATTAGCCTTTATGTCATTAGCCCTGCCCCCTGGTAAACAGTGTAAGATCTTCAGATTAGCCTTTACGTCATTAGCCCTGCCCTTGGTAAACAGTGTATGATCTTCAGATTAGCCTTTACGTCATTAGCCCTGCCCTTGGTAAACAGTGTATGATCTTCAGATTAGCCTTTATGTCATTAGCCCTGCCCCCTGGTAAACAGTGTAGGATCTTCAGATTAGCCTTTACGTCATTAGCCCTGCCCCTTGGTAAACAGTATATGATCGCTGGATGATTATTTTTAAGTCAATTATTGCGGGTAATGTGACTAGTGTGACTAATGAGTCGCCAGTGACTAGTGTTTTCAATTTGTCAGCGCTAATGGTGGGAGGCTTTGGAGGCTCAGACCCCGTAACCGTGGAGGAGAGACCTCAGAAGGCTCGGCCTCTGACTCTGAGTTGTTGCTTAACGGGGGGAACCGGTTTAAAGTTTCTGTCGGCTGAATGAGCAACACCAGTTGAGCATGCCGATAGCATTTATTTCCAGAAGAAGACCAGACTCCCTGTGGCATGGGCATCACTAATACCAGCGCCTCTGAAGTCCCAAGCAGCTAAGCACTAGACAAAGAGAGAGATTACAGAGAGGTGGTAGTCCCATCCACCAGGCTACCAGGTGTGAAACAGGGAAGAGACTCAGGGGGTATGCTATTTTGGTATAGAGCAGACCTAACCCCAAAACAGGAACATTTTACATCTGTCTAGAAATTAATAAGGAAATTATCTCAACAGAGAAAAATGTCCTCATATGTGCTACCTATATCACCCCAATATAATCCCCATACATTAACGATGACAGCTTCTCCATCCTAGGGGAAGATCAGCCATTTCCAAGTTTAGGGACATGTACTAGTCTGTGGCAACCTAAATGCCAGAACTGGACAAGAACCCGACACCCTCAGGACACAGTGGGACAAACACCTACCTGGAGGGGACATTATTCCCTCCCCCATATGCTCCCCTAGACACAACTACGACAACATAACCAACAAAACGGGTCACAACTCCTGCAGCTCCATCGGACGCTGGGTATGTACATAGTTAATGGTAGGCTTCAAGGAGACTCCTATTGTAGGTACACCTATAGCTCATCTCTTGGCAGTAGTACTACTTTATCACTGAGCTCAACCCAGAGTCTCTTAGAGCACGTACGTGCAATGCCGTCGGTGGTAAGCCAAATAAAAATGTGATTCACATAAAAAAATATATATATATTTACATTTTAAACAGTCCAGGGGGAGATTTTTTTCTCGTCTGAAATGCCTCGTTTCACTGCCAAAAATAAAATGAAACCATCTAGTGTTCAGCGAAATAACAACACAATTTCAAATACAGGTAGTCAAATAATTAACATCCAATCACATTAACCATTACTCTCTCACGGGAATTCCACTAAAGGTCCGTATTTAGCCAAACGTAGCTGCTGCTCATTTTGTTTGCTCAAAAATGTATAAATGGTTAAAAAAAGTAATGTCCACGTCCATAGAGACACATACCAGCTCTACTGCTAGTACTGCTACTACCAACAGTACTACACCTGCACCTGTCGACGACACAAGTTGTTCTGCTTCCAAGAGCACATACAATGCTAGCATCAGTAATTCTACATGTGTTGCTACATGTGTTGCTACATGTGTTGTGTTGCTAGTGTGGACTCTGACAGTTGTGAATCTGATGCAGCCGAAGAGCTGATTTCCTTACCCGGGAAATCACTGAACAACAGACAGGGACGTTGGACCATCGAAGAGACACAAATATGATGAGAACTACTGTACATTAATTTGGGGTTCACTTACAATGGGAGTAATGCCTTTCCTCAGCCACAGTGTGTTATGTGCAAAAGTACTATCTCACAACTCAATGAAACCTTCACTCTTTCGCAGACATTCAGAAACAAAACCTGGCAATTTGAAAAATATATAGTTTTTTGAGCGAGAATTAAGATGGCTTTTGAGTAGTAAGACATGTATAAAACAAACAGATACTATTAATAAGAAGGGGCTAAAAGCGTCGTATATGGTGAGCTACTGAGTGGCTAGGACAGGCAAGCCCCATACTATTGTGGAGGACTTAATTCTTCCTGCTGCCACGGATATGGCTGGGACAATGCGGGGGGGGGGGCAAAAAAACAATGTTTTGAAACAATTACTGCTTCGCATACAAGCCAGTGAATTCTATGCGTTACAGATGGATAAGTCAACAGACTGGCGGGCCTGGCACAGCTCCTGGTATATGTCCGTTACTTCATGGGGGGTCAATTAAGGAATACATCCTCTTCTGCAAACCACTGGAAACCAGGACAACAGGAGAGGATATTTTTAAATAACTGGACAGCTTTGTGACATCAAATGGACTTTGGTGGTCAAGATGTGTTGGTATCTGTACTGATGGCGCAGAAGCCATGACAGTGAGACATAGTGGAGTGGTAATGCGCATGCAAGCAGTTGCTCCCGAAGCCACTTGGGTACACTGCAGCATCTACAGAGAGGCTCTTGCTGCAAAGGGAATGCCTGACAGCTTGAAAGATGGTTTGGACACTACAGTGAAAATGGTTAACTTTGTTAAAGCAAGGCCCCTGAACTGTTGTGTATTTTCTGCACTATGCAATGATATAGGCAGCGACCATGTAATGATTTTACAACATACAGAAGTGCGCTGGTTATCAAGGGGCAAAGTATTGACATGTTTTTTGTAATTGAGAGACAAGATTAAAGTTTTCTTCACTGACCATCATTTTCACGTCTGACCGCTTGCACGATGATGAGTTTCTCACACGACTGGCCTATCTGGGTGATGTTTTTTCTCGACTGAATGATCTGAATCTAGGATTAGAGGGACTCTCCGCAACTACAGTCTTGGCCAAAAGTTTTGAGAATGACACAAATATTAATTTTCACAAAGTCTGCTGCCTCAGTTTGTATGATGGCAATTTGCATATACTCCAGAATGTTATGAAGTGTGATCAGATGAATTGCAATTAATTGCAAAGTCCCTCTTTGCCACGCATATTAACTGAGTCCCCGAAAAACATTTCCACTGCATTTCAGCCCTGCCACAAAAGGACCAGCTGACATCATGTCAGTGATTCTCTCGTTAACACAGGTGTGAGTGTTGATGAGGACAAGGATGGAGATCACTCTGTCATGCTGATTGAGTTCAAATAACAGACTGGAAGCTTCAAAAGGAGGGTGGTGCTTGGAATCATTGTTCTTCCTCTGTCAGCCATGGTTACCTGCAAGGAAACACATGCCATCATCATTGCTTTGCACAAAAAGGGCTATTGCTGCCAGTAAAATTGCGAGAGACTTGTGTCAATCCTCAAGAGGCGGATGCACAAACAAAAACCCACAAATTCTAACAAACTCCAAGCATTGGTTATGCAAGAATGGGCTGTCATCAGTCAGGATGTGGCCCAGAAGTTAATTGACAGCATGCCAGGGCGGAATACAGAGGTCTTGAAAAAGAAGGGTCAACACTGCAAATATTCTCTTTGCGTCAACTTCATGTAATTGTCAATAAAAGCCTTTGACACTTATGAAATATTTGTAATTATCCTTCAGTATTCCATAGTAGCATCTGACAAAAATATCTAAAGACACTGAAGCAGCAAACTTTGTAGAAATTAATATTTGTGTCATTCTCAAAACTTTGGCCACGACTGTATATTCAATGTGCGGGACACAATTGAGGCTATGACTAAGCAGTTGGAGCTCTTCTATGTGTGCATTAACAAGGACCTTCCTCTATGCTCTGCCTCCAGTCCACTGGGTTCTGTGAAAATTTAATTTAATCAGAAGTGACTGACAGATTTCTGTATTGGGCTGTGCTCAGAGTATCATCCCTTGGCAAATTGTGCTGTTAAGACCCTTTGTAACCACGGACCTATGTCAGAGTGGATTCTCAACCCTCACAAGCTTGAAAACTAAATACAGGCACAGACTGTGTGTGGAAAATTATTTAAGACTGAAACTCTCTTCAATACAACCCAACATTGCAGAGTTATGTGCATCCTTTCAAGCACACCCTTCTCATTAACCTGTGGTGAGTTATTCACAATTTTCGATTAACAATTCAAGTTGTATACAGTGGGGCAAAAAAGTATTTAGTCAGCCAACAATTGTGCAAGTTCTCCCACTTAAAAAGATGAGAGAGGCCTGTAATTTTCATCATAGGTACACCTCAACCATGACAGACAAAATGAGGGGAAAAAATCCAGAATCACATTGCAGGATTTTTTATGAATTTATTTGCAAATTATGGTGGAAAATAAGTATTTGGTCACCTACAAACAAGCAAGATTTCTGGCTCTCACAGACCTGTAACTACTTCTTTAAGAGGCTCCTCTGTCCTCCACTCGTTACCTGTATTAATGGCACCTGTTTGAACTTGTTATCAGTATAAAAGACACCTGTCCACAACCTCAAACAGTCCCACTCCAAACTCCACTATGGCCAAGACCAAAGAGCTGTCAAAGGACACCAGAAACACAATTGTAGACCTGCACCAGGCTGGGAAGACTGAATCTGCAATAGGTGAACAGCTTGGTTTGAAGAAATCAACTGTGGGAGCAATTTTTAGGAAATGGAAGACATACAAGACCACTGATAATCTCCCTCGATCTGGGGCTCCACGCAAGATCTCAACCCGTGGGGTCAAAATGATCACAAGAACGGTGAGCAAAAAATCACCGCAAACCACAAAAGCGGAGACAAATTTGACCCCAATAACTACCGTGGGATACGCATCAACAGCAACCTTGGGAAAATCCTCTGCATTATCATTAACAGCAGACTCGTATATTTCCTCAGTGAAAATAATGTACTGAGCAAATGTCCAATTGAGTTTTTACCAAATGACCGTACGTCAGACCACGTATTCACCCTGCACACTCTATTTGACGAACAAACAAACCAAAACAAAGGCAGTCTTCTCATGCTTTGTGGATTTCAAAAAAGCCTTTGACTCAATTTGGCATGAGGATCTGCTATACAAATTGATGGAAAGTGGTTTACACAAACAACAAGTGTGCGGATAAAATTGGCTAAAAACAAACAGATTTCTTTCCACAGGGCCGTGGGGTGAAACGGGGATGCAGCTTAAGCCCCACCCTCTTCAACATATATATCAACAAATTGGCGAGGGCGCTAGTACAGTCTGCCTCACCCTACTAGAATCTGAAGTCAAATGTTTACTGTTTGCTGATGATCTGGTGCTTCTGTCCCCAACTAAGGAGGGCCTACAGCAGAACCTAGATCTTCTGCACAGATTCTGCCAGACCTGGGCCCTGACAGTAAATCTCAGTAAGACAAAAATAATGGTGTTCCAAAAAACGTCATCTCGCTAGGACCACAAATACAAATTCCATCTATACACCGTTGCCCTAGAGCACACAAAAAACTAGACATACCTCGACGTCACAGGTAACTTCCACAAAGCTGTGAACGAGCTGAGAGACAAGGCAAGAAGGGCCTTCTATGCCATCAAAAGGAACATCAAATTTGACATACCAATTAGGATCTAGTCTTGGGTCTGCTCACCAACCAAGAATTCACAAAATGGGACAACACCAAATTGAGACTGCATGCAGAATTCAGCAAAAATATCCTCCGTGTACAACGTAAAACAATAAATAATACACGCAGAGTAGAATTAGGCCGATGCCGGCTAATTATCAAAATCCTGAAAAGAGACGTTAAATTCTACAACCACATAAAAAGAAACGATTCCCAAACCTTCCATAACAAAGCCATCACCTACTGTACAGAGAGATGAACCTGGAGAAGAGTCCCCTGTGCAAGCTGGTCATAAGGCTCGGTTCACAAACACAAACATACCCCACAGAGCCCCAGGACAAAAACATAATTAGACCCAACCAAATCAGGAGAAAACAAAGAGATAACAACTTGACACAATGGAAAGAATGTACAAAAAAACTGATCAAACTAGAATGCTCTTTGGCCCTAAACAGAGAGTACACAGTGGCAGAATACCTGACTACTGTGACTGACCCAAACTTAAGGAAAGCTTTGACTATGTAGACTCAGTGAGCATAGCCTTGCTATTGAGAAAGGCCGCCGTAGGCAGACCTGGCTCTCAAGAGAAGACAGGCTATGTTCACACTGCCCACAAAATGAGGTGGAAACTGAGCTGCACTTCCTAACCTCCTGTCAAATGTATGACAATATTAGAGACACATATTTCCCTCAGATAACCCAGATCCACAAAGAATTCAAAACAAACCCAATTTTGATAAACTCCCATATCGACTGGGTGAAATACCACAGTGTTCCATCACAGAAGCAAGATTTTTGACCTGTTGCCACGAGAAAAGGTTAACCAGTGAAGAACAAACATCATTGTAGATACAACCCATATTTATGTTTATTAATTTTCCCTTTTGTACATTCACTATTTGCACATCATTTCATCACTGTACATATACATAATATGACAATTGAAATGTCTTTATTCTTTTGGAACTTCTGTGAGTGTAATGTTTACTGTTAATTTTTATTGTTTATTTCACTTTTGTTTATTATCTACTTCACTTGCTTTGGCAATGTTAACATATGTTTCCCAAGCCTCCCAGGTGGCGCAGTGGTCTAGGGCACAGCATCGCAGAGCTAGCTGTGCCACCAGAGTCTCTGGGTTCGCGCCCAGGCTCTGTCGCAGCCGGCCGCGACCGGGAGGTCCGTGGGGCGACGTACAATTGGCCTAGCGTCTTCCGGGTTAGGGAGGGTTTGGCCGGTAGGGATATCCTTGTCTCATCGCGCTCTAGCGACTCCTGTGGCGGGCCGGGTGCAGTGCGCGCTAACCAAGGGGGGCAGGTGCACGGTGTTTCCTCCGACACATTGGTGTGGCTGGCTTCCGGGTTGGAGGCGCGCTGTGTTAAGAAGCAGTGCGGCTTGGTTGGGTTGTGCTTCGGAGGACGCATGGCTTTCGACCTTTATCTCTCCCGAGCCCGTACGGGAGTTGTAGCGATGAGACAAGATAGTAATTGCTAAAAATTGGGGGGAAAAGGGGGTAAAAAAAACAACATATGTTTCCCATGCCAATAAAGCCCGAGAGAGAGAGAGAGAGAGAGAGAGAGAGAGAGAGAGAGAGAGAGAGAGAGAGAGAGAGAGAGAGAGAGAGAGAGAGAGAGAGAGAGAGAGAGAGAGAGAGAGAGAGAGAGAGAGAGAGAGAGAGAGAGAGAGAGAGAGAGAGAGAGAGAGAGAGAGAGAGAGAGAGAGAGAGAGAGAGAAGGACATGGAAAAGGGAGAGGAACAAAATTGTGCAGTTTCAGGCCATGTGGCGAACAATAATGCAGGCACTAGGGAAGTGCCTTTAAAGGAAAGGGAAGAGAGGTGGGTGGGAGAAAGGGAGAGAGGAAGGGATGGAGGGAGAGAGAGGAAGGAAGGGAAAGATTGTTAATTTGAAAGACAGCACTGTATAATGAGAGTAGATCCAAGGAAAGCCGGGCGTAATGACACACACCCCCACGCAACAACACTTCTCTGTGATCATAGCTGATCAGCTA
Organism: Salvelinus fontinalis; assembly: GCF_029448725.1. Taxonomy (NCBI): domain Eukaryota; kingdom Metazoa; phylum Chordata; class Actinopteri; order Salmoniformes; family Salmonidae; genus Salvelinus; species Salvelinus fontinalis. Next base: position 24,697,322 of record NC_074686.1, read on the forward strand.
GATAGACAAAGAGGGAGGGAGCGAGAGTTAGACAAAGAGAGAGAGAGAGAGAGAGAGAGAGAGAGAGAGAGAGAGAGAGAGAGAGAGAGAGAGAGAGAGAGAGAGAGAGGGAGAGAGAGAGAGAGAGAGAGAGAGAGAGAGCAAGAGAGAGAGATTAAGAGAATATATAGAGAATATATAGCCTAGCTATACCTTGTAGCTAATGCAAATTCAGTACAACACATCACATTAAATTAATTGTCTCATTCAGTTATCCTATCAGATACTTTCTGTAATTAGTGTTACAATGGGTTTAACATATTATAATATAACACCATGCAACAAAGACCACCATGCAGTGCACTCTACTATACACAGCTTAATGCTATGCGCGCACATGCACACACGTGCGCTCGCACAAACACACACACACACACACACACACACACACACACACACACACACACACACACACACACACACACACACACACACACACACACACACACACACACACACACACACACACACACACACACACAGAGAGAGTCATTACAGCTTCCATTAAAGGAGTATCATCATAACAGGAAATAATATATTACAGTTTTGTCAGGCGAGGGACGTGATTGTGAAGACATGTACCCAGATATTACACAGGGATCGGAACATGGAGGAGGGATGGGAACATGGAGGAGGGATGGGAACATGGAGGTGGTTATTGCTGCCTGATGATCTGCCCCAGTTCCACATAGGTAAAAGACATGGACTGTCTTATAGCTTCATTAGTTTTGTGCCATGAGGCTAAGTCAATATCACAGACCATTATTTTTCTGTTTCGTTGAAGTCTTGCAGAAAGCAGGGCCTGGTTACTCAGAATTCCCAGAGTGCATTTCCAGCAGCGCCACTTTAGCGTTTAATGGTAACGTAACAGCTTGAGGGGGAGGAGAGAGGGGCATAGGGCGGGGGGGAGACTCGACCAATCTGGAGGGAGAGGTCAGCCCAGTCGAGCTGAACCAATTGAAATATGCAAATGTTATCAAAAGGATGCAGGGTAAGAACAGGAACAGAGAGACAATGAGGGAGAACAACAGGAAGAGTAGCATGACACCTCGCCTAATGTAATTAACTATTGACTATTGTTTCATCACACGCTCCACAAATCAATTAAAGCATTTAGAGGAGAAGAGGGGACAATAACCACTGAGTGATTTCTATTGTCAAGCATTCATAGGGGTTCACAGATTGTCATATCCTGCACATTAAAACATGGCACAAACACACTCCGTATCAAGAGGGTGATTTGTTCATATTTTAAGCCCCTAAGCACAATGGCAGCATTAATGACTTGGAGAACCTAGACAAAGTCTAAGACACTTAACTGTATTTATATTAAGACTTAACCCATTTCTTCATCCATAGTGTCTGTCTGTATGGACGTATCTAAGGAAGCAGAAGGAGCCTATTTTAGCCCTTCTCTTCAGAAGTCTGGTAATACTGGTCAATGCATAGATATCACAACAATAATGGTGTGAAAATTCCAATTTGCGGTGTGAAAAGCAATAGCTGTGTGTGTGTGTGTGTGTGTGTGTGTGTGTGTGTGTGTGTGTGTGTGTGTGTGTGTGTGTGTGTGTGTGTGTGTGTGTGTGTGTGTGTGTGTGTGTGTGTGTGTGTGTGTGTGTGTGTGTGTGTGTGTGCATCAGGGTTGTTGTGACCCCTTCCCAATCAGGAACAAAGAGACTGAACACTAATCCAAGCAGCTCATATCCGTCAAGGCAAATCATTCCTGAAATGAGTTCACTCAGGCGGAATCCCAGGACCTGTGTGTGTGTGTGCCTACAGTACATGTGTGTGTGTGTGCATGCATGTGCGTAAGTGTGTGTGTGTTCGTGCATACATATGCACGCGCGTGTGTGTGATTGCAGACCCTCAGCCCATCCAATCGTCTCATTGTCTTCTGATTAATATGTTTAGAGCCAGTAACCAGATTGAGGGAACAAAGCAACTAAGCACCCTGTTTTTAGAGCACTCACACACACACACACACACACACACACACACACACACACACACACACACACACACACACACACACACACACACACACACACACACACACACACACACACACACACACACCAGAGGGGACGTAAAGCACCCCAAAGAGGATTTAAAGGGGTTGCCATCCGCACTCTAAACAGCATAACGCCAACCCCTGGGGATTCACATAAACAACAACGTAAACAGAGGTACTGTCTGGGGGGTTATCCAACATGTGATGTCTGACAGTGGTCTGTCTATATGTGACTGAATAGGTTGCATAAATGTTAGCGGAATCTGTTCAACTGTTCACCCAACTTGGTCAACAATATGACAATATTGATCAATCCTTGTTTTTAAATAACTTAATGGGAAATAATTGGAGTACAGATTTTCGTCCAATTGATCAATTCTAACATAATTACCTGAGATGTGGCAGATACATTCACAATGAATTTCCTGAAATCATATGCAAATAGAGACAGTGGTGATGATGGTGGAGGTCAGACATTGAGCATCACAGGGACCCGTCTACCCCTGAGGGGTACACATTTGTATAAGTCGATAGGAAAACAGAAAATATTTACTTTGCCTGAAAATGGAAGAACAAATAGTGTAAAACATAAAAACACCATCCACATAGCATACAGTACGTCCACGCCCATTGTGACGACATGCCCAGTTGCACACTGATGCAGCTCCCCTCTCTAATTCCCCTTATCTTATCTCAGCACATGCTGCTGTTGATTGATTGATTTCTAAATTGCACAAACAGCCCAGTGAAATTGGGCCTAACCTACCCCCTCCTACCTCTCGACATAGCCATGCTCCGGACCTCCACCTCCATCAGAGCCCCTAATTAAATTCATTTCGACCAAATTAATACCGTTAGCTGGATGTTCTGCAACTAAACACATCGCTCCAGCGTCCGGTCTGATGGTTAGTCTCCAATTTCCAGTGGAATTTAGGGGGAGATGGGGGTAGATTTACACAGGGAGAGAGAGATACACACACACACACACACACACACGTTTAGGGGTAAGATGCTGACTCGTCAGGATCAAGGCGATAGGAGCCAAAGGGATCAGGCATGGCAAATCAACAGCTGTCACAGCCACTTTACCCTGGACCGACGACATCCACTGATTGATTTCTTTGATACAGCTCTGCTTGAAAGGCTGGGCGCGGAGGGGAGGGGTTAAGAAAATAAGACGCAATACAATGTGCTTTGTTTTGTTGGAAGTATCCTAAATTACTTTGTTCGACTGATGGATCAATGTATATAGAAAAAGTTGCTGTAGGTCATACTGGTCTCTGGTTTGTGGAAACACTCTCTGTATGTTTTTTAATGAGATGTGGTTATTTGTAGTGTTGCTGGTGTTACCAGGTGTGGTAATGAGATGTGGTTATTTTTAGCGTTGGTGGTGGTATCAGGTGTGGTAATGAGATGTGGTTATTTGTAGTGTTGCTGGTGTTACCAGGTGTGGTAATGAGATGTGGTTATTTTTAGCGTTGGTGGTGGTATCAGGTGTGGTAATGAGATGTGGTTATAACCACATCTCATTACCACACCTGGTAACACCAGCAACACTACAAATAACCACATCTCATTACCACACCTGGTAACACCAGCAGCACTACAAATAATTGTAGCGTTGGTGGTGGTACCAGGTGTGGTTTTTAAAGTAAACCATTTGAAAAAAAGGTGCTATTTAGGGTTATTCGGCTGTCCCCATAGGAGAACCCTTTGAGGAACCCTTTTTGGTTTTGGGTAGAACCCTTTAGAGTTCTAAGTAGGACTCTTAACACATGAAACCAAAACGGGTTCTGCATGGAAACAAAATGGCTTCTCCCTGGAACCAAAAAGAGTTCTCTTAGGGGAACAACTGAAGAGCCCTTTTGGAACCCTTTTTTATAGGAGTGTAGGTAATAAGCTGTAGTCAGGTGGTCATTACCAGGTTAACCTGTCTAGCCCCGGGGTAGCGGAACCCCCCCCACATTCCACTGGAAAGGCAGCGTGCGAAATTCAATTTTTTTTTTTTTTATATATTTAACTTTCACACATTAACCAGTCCAATACAGCAAATGAAAGATAAACATATTGTGAATCCAGCCAACTGCCTTTTCAGTGGAATGTGGGGGGGGGTTCCGCTACCCCAGGGCTAGACAGGTTAACCTGGTAATGACCACCTGACTACAGCTTATTACCTACACTCCTAAAAAAAGGGTTCCAAAAGGGCTCTTCAGTTGTTCCCCTAAGAGAACTCTTTTTGGTTCCAGGGAGAAGCCATTTTGTTTCCATGCAGAACCCGTTTTGGTTTCATGTGTTAAGAGTCCTACTTAGAACTCTAAAGGGTTCTACCCAAAACCAAAAAGGGTTCCTCAAAGGGTTCTCCTATGGGGACAGCCGAATAACCCTAAATAGCACCTTTTTTTCAAATGGTTTACTTTAAAAAGTATTGCAGAGGATACAGTTGGATATTAAAAACATTTTGCATTGCATTTATATTTGTTTCCATAGTCACCAATTAAAGTCAATCTGCAACATATTGGCAATGGCAATGGCAAAAATAAATCTACATCACAATTGTTCCCACATCTGTATGCAGTAAATGTTTCATAATTCACCCACAGACATTACATGCGTAGAAAGACTGGAACACAGAGTACATAAAGGCCCATTTGTTTTATTTGACTCATGATTAATCAGATTAGTGTGATGGGGTAAATCTTTATCAAGGACATCTGAGCACAGACGGCGATCTGGAGCGTAGTGGCCCTTTTGAACAGTCGTATGATGAGTCAGACCGGCAGTGAAGAGAATCAGCGCATTACAATTTTATCAACTACAGATTTTTAAAGAAAACTAGACGAGGACATAATTGAAGATACTTTGTTGACTCAGCTGGCTAAAAGTATTTCCATGGTACTAGTTGAAGAATTGTGTGGCAGTTATAGATTAGAGACGTCTTCAAAAAGACCCCTTGACTTTTTCCACATTTTGTGTGTTACAGCCTTATTCTAAAACTGATTAAATCGTTTTTTTACTTTTAAATCTACACACAATAACCCATAATGACAAAGCAAAAACCGGATTGTGGACATTTTTGCAAATATACTGTATATATATAAAAAAATATGAAATATCACATTTATATAAGTATTCAGACTCATTACTCAGTACTTAGTTGAAGCACTTTTGGAAGTGATTACAGCATCGAGTCTTCTTGGGTATGAAGCTACAAGCTTTGCACACCTGTATTTGGGGAGTTTCTCCCATTCTTCTCTGCAGATCCTCTCAAGGTCTGTCAGGTTGTATGGGGAGCGTCGCTGCACAGCTATTCTTAGGTCTCTCCAGAGATGTTAGAATTGGTTCAAGTCCTGGCTCTGGCTGGGCCACTCAAGGACATTCAGAGACTTGTCCCGAAGCCACTCCTGTGTTGTTTTGGCTGTGTGCTTAGGGTTGTTGTTCTGTTAAAAGGTGAATCTTCACCCCAGTCTGAGTTCCTGAATGCTCTGGAGCAGGTTTTCATCAAGGATATCTCTGTACTTTGCTCCGTTCATCTTTCCCTCTGACCAAGGCTCTTCTCCCCTAATTGCTTAGTTTGACAAGGCGGCCAAGCTCTAGGAAGAGTCTTGGTGGTTCCAAACTTCTTCATTTAAGAATGATGGAGGCCACTGTGTTCTTGGGGACCTTCAATGCTTCAGAAATATTTTGGTACTCTTACAATCATGTCTCAGAGCTCTACGGACAATTCCTTCAATGTCATGGATTGGTTTTTGCTCTGACAAGCACTGTCAACTGTGGGACCTTATATAGACAGGTGTCTGCCTTTCCAAATCATTTCCAATCAACTGAATTTACCACAGGTGGATTCCAATCATGTTGTAGAAACATCTCAAGGATGAGCAACGTAAACAGAATGTACCTGAGCTCAATTTTGAGACAGCAAGATGGCACCAACAGAGAGGGTCACCTCTTTTCTCTAGTCCTTAGAAAACTACGCAGTATTTTGTTTTTTGATGTATTATTTCTTACATTGTTAGCCCAGAAAATCTTAAGTGTTATTACATACAGAAGGGAAGAACTATTGGATATCAGAGCGACGTCAACTTACCAACATTACGACCAAGAATACGACTGTCCCGAAGCGGATCCTTTTTTGGCAGCACCACCCAGGGCATTTGATCTGATTCCAGAGGCCGACCCAAAACAACGTAGCCGCAGAAGGGGTAGACGGAGCGGCCTTCTGGTCAGACTTCAGAGGCATGCACACCACCCACTGCTTCCAACTATATTACTCGCCAATGTCCAGTCTCTAGATAACAAGGTAGAAAGATATCAGGGATTGTAACATACTCTGTTTCACGGAAACATGGCTGTCTTGGGATATGGTGTTGGAGTCAGTACATCCACTGGGATTCTTTATGCGTTGCGCCGACAGAAATAAACATCTCTCTAGGAAGAAGAAGGGCGTATGCTTCATGATTAAAGACTCATTGTTTAATCATCACAACATACAGGCACTCAAGTCCTTTTGTTCACCTGACCTATAATTCCTCACAATCAAATGCCGACCATCTTATCTCCAAAGAGAATTCTCGTCGGTTATTGTCACAGCCGTGTATATCCCCCCTCAAGCTGATACCACGACGGCCATCAAGGAACTTCACTGGACTCTATGCAAACTGGAAACCAAATATCCTGAGGCTGCATTAATTGTATCTGGGGATTTTAACAAAGCGAAGGCTACCTAAATTCTATCAGCATTTTGATTGTAGCACTCGAGCGGGCAATACACTGGATGATTGTTACTCTAACTTCCGTGATGTATACAAGGCCCTCCCCTGCCCTCCCTTCGGCAAATCTAACCACGACTCCATTTTGCTCCTCCCGTCCTATAGCCAGAAACTAAAACAGGATTTACCCATGACAAGAACTGTTCAACACTGGTCTGACCAATCGGAATCCACGCTTCAAGATTGTTTTGATCACGCGGAATGGGAAATGTTCCGGAGAGCCTCAGAGAATAATATTGATTTATACGCTGTTTCGGTGTGTGAGTTTATAAGGAAGTGCATTGGAGATGTTGTACCCACTGTGACAATTAAAACCTACAATAACCAGAAACCGTGGATAGATGGCGGCATTTGCACAAAACTGAAAGCACGAATCACCGCATTTAACCATGAAAAGATGACTGGGAATATGGCTGAATACAAACAGTGTAGTTTCACTCCGCAAGGCAATCAAACAAGCAAAATGTCGGTATAGTGACAAAGTGGAGTCGCAATTCAATGGTTCAGACATGAGACATATGTGGCAAGGTCTCCAGACAATCGCAGACTACAAAAAGAAAACCAGCCACGTCACGGACACCTTCTTTGCCCGCTTTGAGGATAACACAGTGCCACCAACGCGGCCCGCTAACCAGGACTGCGGGCTCTCCCTCTCCTTCTCCGTGTCCGACGTGACTTTGAGATTTAAACGTATTAACCCTCGCAATGTTGCCGGCCCAGACATCATCCCTAGCCACATCCTCAGAGCATGAGCAGTCCAGCTGGCTGGTGTGTTTACGGACAAATTCAATCTCTCCCTATTCCAGTCTGCTGTCCCCACATCCTTCAAGATGGCCACCATTGTTCCTGTACCAAAGAAGGCAAAAGTAACTGAACTAAATTACTATTGCCCTGTAGCACTCGCTTCTGTCATCATGCTTTGAGAGACTAGTCAAGGATCATATCACCTCCACTTTACCTGCCACCCTAGGCCCACTTCAATTTGCATACGGCCCCAATAGGTCCACAGACGATGCAATCGCCATCACACTGCACAATGCCCTATCCCATCTGGAGAAGAGGAATACCTATTGAAGATTGCTGTTCATTGACTACAGCTCAGCATTCAACACCATAGTACCCTCCAAGCTCATCATTAAGCTTGAGGTCCTGGGTCTCAACCCTGCCCTGTACAATTGTGTCCTGGACTTCCTGACCGGCTACCGGCTACTGACCGGTGGTGAAGGTAGGAAACATCATCTCCACTTTGCTGATCCTCAATACTGGGGCCCCACAGGGGTGCGTGCTCAGCTCCCTCCTGTACTCCCTGTTCACCCGTGACTGCGTGGCCATGCACACCTCCAACTCAATCATCAAGTTTGCAGATGACACAACAGTAGTAGGCTTGATCACCAACAATGACGAGACAGCCTATAGGGAGGAAGTGAGGGCACTCGGAGTGTGGAGTCAGGAAAACAACCTCTCAATCAACGTCAACAAAACAAAGGAGACGATCGTGGACTTCAGGAAACAGCAGAGGGAGCACACCTCTATCCACATCGACGGGACAGCAGTGGAGAAGGTGGAAAGTTTTAAGTTCCTCAGCGTACACATCATGGACAAACTGAAAAGGTCCACCCAAACAGACAGTGTGGGGAAGAAGGCGCAACAGCACATCATCTCTCTCTCTCACACACACACATGCAGAGAACACACACACATACACACATTTACTAAACATTAACTAAACAGATATCAACATTTCAAAATGTTAGCTAGCTAGCTACAACCAATGCCTACAACCGGTAAAAATTCAAATGTGCCATTTCCATGGAGTATTAGCCAGAGCGCTGACAATAATAGCTAGCTAAAATTAGCCAGCTAAGTTAGCTAGCTAGCAAATCTTTCAATGACATTCTTCTCCCCGACAAACTGCCACTTCACATACAAAAGTATAACAGTCAAATATTTTTTGTACATTTTGAGAATTTGTCATTGTTTTCCAGCTGTGTTGTTACGTAGTCTACCGGGAGCTCTGCCCCAACTGCTGTATGGAATGTTGACCTACTGTATGCGCTCGAGCAAGCAGGCTGCCTGCAAGTAGAGATCTATTACTGCGTGTCTATTACTGCATGTGACGCACAGATTCCAATCCAAGTTTTAGCTGGAACTGATATACCTACCTTCTGATTTAGCTACTGAAATTAAAATAGAATTACTGTGCGCTTTATGTTAATTGCTTAAAAGCTTTAAGAGAAAATATAATAGTCATCATTTCAGAGACAAATTCAGTTGCAATAATTTTAGACAAATTGTTTATGGAAATAAATGCGATAAATATAGGTTTTAGTAAATCCTGGTCGATTGTAGTATGATATTGAAATAAAAGACACAGGCCTATGTGTTATTTGTTGAATTCTGAAAACAAATGTAATTAGTCAGACTGGAACTTCAAAACAGCATTAAGTGGAACATAAGAAAATATGCAGCACAAAAAGCAGTGCAATTAGCTAACACAGATAAACGCTACCAGACATAATTAATTAATTAACAACCATCATTTCATTGTACTATAGTGTTGCTGTATTTTAATGACAGTGCATTGTTGTAAAGGTATCCTGTATTATTGTGCATGTTTATCTTACATGCTGGCAGCCTTCAACAGATGTTATGGAAGCGAATGTGCACTTTTCAATTGGGTGGACTGCAGCTACGGAAACCACTGCCCTAGCCTGTAGTAAAAACAAAAGCATTTATAGCATCTGAGATTCTCTGAATTAGGGACCATTTCTTATAGTTATAGGACCACAGAAACTGTCACACATTTTAGCTTAAATGACCTAGCAAATCCCATAACTCTGGGGTGAAATATGTAACATTTCTTTGTTTAAATTTGTTTAAATTTGTTTTGTATTTGTATTTCAACATGTATGAACTTTCCAATTTGTAAGTCGCTCTGGATAAGAGCGTCTGCTAAATGACTTAAATGTAAATGTAAAAACACCTGCTGAATAAAAACCTCAAATGGCCCTACTCATGAAAAAGTTAATTGGACCAGATAAGCTGAAGTGGAATCAGATGGGCACCATTAGCCGAAGCCCAGAGTAATATGATTCTGCTGGACTCGGGAAGAGCTCGGCACGCATGAAGCCCTCCAAGTCAGAGTCCATGCCAAGTCCCCCGAGTCTCGTATTAGGACCCTAAACCGTTTTGGTGTGCTCTGCCGGCTGTTTTTGCCAAGTGTGCTAAGCTGAATTATGCAAACCCTGCTGAAATAGAACATTACTTAAATGTTCATAATTGTAATGGTTCTTATATGCAATAGATGCATGGCCCACAAACCCTATGCCGATGTTGATATAGATCGATGTCAATTAATTGAGTGGCATTTAGATAACTGGTAAGTAGTTCAATCAGATTTCAACCAAAAGCCAGATATCATCCATAATAAGACAGTATTTTTTATGATGTCAAAAATAAGTCTTCATCTGATTGTAAGACGTCCCGACCAGATTTCAGCCAGTAAAAGGCATCTTTATCACATCATATGCCCACTGGGATATAGTGAGCAATATGTTTGGAGCATCAAATCACAAAAACATCACAGTATCAAATCATAATACATATAGAATCGTGAGAATTGCACTACATATCATATCGGCACCTAAGTATCGTAATAATATTGTATCATGAGGTCCCTGGTAATTCCCAGCCCTAGTTACTAGGTGTTTTAATGAGTGTGAGTTCACACCTTTAGTAAACAGGGAAGAGTCGTCATTCACAAGAATGAACTTGTGCCGTGAATCATGTGTATCATGTGTATTCATGCATGTTAACATCAGAAGCTTCCTCCCTAAGTTTGTTTTATTCACTGCTTTTGCACACTCCGCCAACCCTGATGTCCTAGCCGTGTATGAATCCTGGCTTAGGAAGGCCACCAAAAATCCTGACATTTCCATCCTAACGATAACATTTTCCGACAAGAAAGAACTGCCAAAGGGGGCGGAGTTGCAATCTACTGCAGAGATAGCCTGCAGAGCTCTGTCATACTATCCAGGTCTGTGCCCAAATAATTCGAGCTTCTACTTCTAAATATCCATCTTTCCAGAAACAAGTCTCGTTGGCTGGCCCTCACTACATATTCATCACCAAACCCATTGGCTCCAGGTCATCTATAAGTCTATGCTAGGTAAAGCCCCGCCTTATTTCAGCTCACTGGTCACCATAGCAACACCCACCCGTAGCACGTGCTCCAACAGTTATATTTCACTGGTCATCCCAAAAGCCAACACTTCCTTTGGCCGCCTTTCCTTCCCGTTCTCTGCTGCCAATGACTGGAACAAATTGTATAAATCACTGAAGCTGGGGTCTTATATCTCCCTAACTAACTTTAAGCATCAGCTGTCAGAGCAGCTTACCTGTCACCGATCACTGCACCTGTCTGTAAATAGCACACCCAACTACCTCATCCCCATATTGTTACTTATCCTCTTGCTCTTTTGCACCCCGATATCTCTATTCTCTACTTGCACATCTGTCATTCCAATGTTAATGCTAAATTGTAATTATTTCGCCTCCATGGCCTATTTATTGCCTTTCCTCCCTACACTTCTACATTTGCACACACTGTAAATATATTTTTCTATTGTGCTATTTACTATAAGTTGGTTTATGTGTAACTCTGTGTTGAAAAAACTCAATATTTAATCATTTTCATTAGATGCATTTTGAAAATTCCACCCCCCATAAAACACAAACGACATTCCCATGCACAAAAAAAAGAAAAAAAAGAATGCCGGATGAAATGTGACATTAATAATGTTAATACTGCTGAGAGAAGCCCTGACATCAAAGAGTTGTCATCAATATATTCAGGATGTGGGATCACTTCTAAAAGACGCTGGTTCCTGACGGTGGATGAAGCTTATTTCAGACTTAGAGGGAGATCCTTCCGAGTCTCACGAGACCAAAGTGACAGAAGTAAAGTAAAATCATCACAAGTCCCTTCCTTTAATTATGGCTAGAAGGACAACGAAGGAGGAAGGATGGGATGAACGAACGAGAGAACGAGAGAAGTGCGTGGAGGAGAATGCATTTTTTGCATCTACCTCACACTTTCCCTTTCTTTTATCCCTCGTTTGCGTCCCCCCCCCCCCCCCCCCACACACACCCTGCGACTCCCTTAATCTTCAGCGCCGCACTCCAAGCCAATGAGTGCTCAACGTTTCACATTCCTTCCCGGAGACAGTGGAACCTCCCGGTCAGCTACATAGGAACCCTTTATCATTCTACTCTGCCAGTCACGCAGCTTAACACCAATCATATGCTGCTACCCCGGTGCATTCCGCATCACATACCTCCTATTTGGCAAAGCGCACAATATGGGGCTTTTCAATGTTTAGTTAGTTACTACCCACAGGCATGACGAATGCCTTAGCCTGGTGAAGGAAAGGCAAAGCAAGCCATGCTCAATTACAGCACAGACAAATAAATAATGTGAATTTCGCCTGTTACATTCCAGCTTATGATTCTGAGCATTGTTCTTGTCTTTCTTGGGGTAAAGTAGAGGGGGTGGGGGTTGATTGTGATTGGGAATGCCACTTCCTTGTGGTTCCTTGTCAGACATATTAGGATATTGAGCCACAAGTGTCTGCCCAAGGACTCTTCTGATCAATACCGTTGAGCTTATCGTTAGCTCATGCTATATCTCGGCCTGCTATGGCACACACACGCGCGAGCGCGCACACAAACACACACATCTTACTTGGCCTGCTATGGAAGCCCGGACCTAGGTGTCATCTCAGGGTGCATTTGAAGCCTCAGGACATAGAACATAAAATAAACAAAAGTGTCTGTATATGAGGGGGAACCAGCTAAACACCATTCAGTATCAACAGAACAATATACCGTCTGTGTGGAAAGGAGATTATATTTCATTATATTTATAGCTTTTATTCAATTCAATCTCTAAAAATTGATGTTTGAGTGTTGAGTGGAAAATCATCTCCTGATGGAAATTATGTGAGCTGAGGGGTTCAGATTAGGTTGTGAATTCATATGACATATTTCAGATACAGTATGTATTTGGAGAAGTTTAAAAGCCTCAACAATGACATTAATAGGGAAAGTGAAACATAACAGACACAGCTAGTCGTCGCTGCAGGGCTGTAACGTAAAGTACATCATTAAAGTTATTAAAACTGCGTCCAAAATCACACCATTTATATTCCCTTTATACCCCTTATATATTCCCTCTTTCCCTTTACACTATAAGAAGAAAAGGAATAGGGTGTCCCGCAGGGGTGTTCACGTTAACAAAATCGACTTGTCTGTAAAAAATTGTCACCTGCACTTACACTGCCGATGATACTGTTGTGTACGCTATCGCCCCCCACGGTTGACCAGGCTCTACCTGAACTACAGACTGCCTTCATTGTGTTACAGAAAATCTTTATTGACCTGAAATTAGTATTACATGCAGTTAAAACTAAGGATATGTTGTTCTCTAGAGTGCATAAAAATAACTCTGAGGATTTAAGAGGATTTAAGCTGGATGGTGTCCACATTGATTGTGTCCCTGCTTACAAATATCTGGGGATTTGAATATATTAAAACCTTTCTTTTAAAAAGCATATTGATGAGTTAGTTAAGACGCTGAGAATAAAAATGTGCTTCTTCTATAGAAATAGGTGTCATCCTTTCGCTAAACAATACTGATTATTCAGTCGACGTTGCTATCGGTCTTAGACTATGGCTGCATCCTCTATATGAACGCAGCTGCCACTTCATTAAAGTTGTTAGATGCTGTGCTTTATTACAGGCGACAATCTTAGTACTCATCACTGCATTCTATACCAGAAAGTTGGTTGGCCCACTTTGACGGCCTTTTACAAAACGTCCCACTGTACCTAATATCTTTAGTAAACTTTAGACAAACGAGTTACCACACCCGGTCTCAGGGATGGTTAACTCTGGAAATGTCTTTGGTCTCTACTGAGTTAGGTAAATCAGCTATTAGTTTTCTTGCACCTTCTTTGTCAAACAATCTTCAAAATGTTCTTAAATTTGATGTTTTTCTGCTTGCATTTTGTATTCATATTTTGATGTGTGTATTTTCTGTAATTTATGTAATTCAGGGCTAATCTGTAAAATAGACCTTGGTCTCACTATGACTCCCTGAAAAAAATAAAGGTTAAATAAAATGTGGGACACAGCCTAAGGGATGTCTCTGAACAGATGTGTCAACATATCAGTTTGTACAATATGGGTTTCCTATGTGGGTTTATCATTTCATTCTTATGGCCTTTTTCACAAGCAACAGCCTAGGAGCCTATAATCAGGTCAGGCAAAGGTGAGAACAGCAGTACCTCCTCTTTCAGATCAACTCAACCACATCAGAAATCCATGATACAGATGTAAACAGAAAGGCCAACTCATTTGAAACCAGATCCCCTGACAAATAGGTGAGCAACATTGTTTCTGTCTCTCTTCCGACGTGTACCCTTTCCATTTCTTTGATTCAAGCAACGTGAAAAGGTGAAATCGATTATATCCTAGCTGCATTCATAGACAAAAGGAAGCAGTTATCTCTAAGAATGTCGCCTCACACCTCCTCGGTCAGGCAGGGACGTACTGTACCGTACTGTTAGGCTTGCGATTCCCACATCAAAATTACATCTCAATCTTCACCAAGAGGAGTCTGGGCAGTAGAAGTGTTCTGCCAGCTGAGGGAACACAGCAAGGTTAATTGGAGCCACTTGTTTCACTGTGGCGACACACACAAACCACACACACAGGTAATTGATGTCCACAGGCGCCCCGGCCTGCCTGTTGGATCGGAAACGTGGCTCTCTTAACCAGCTCAGCTCACCGTGACAATTAGAGACGTCGACTGCTGAGCTACAGAAGAAAGGAGGGAAAGAATAGGGGGAAGAAAAGACGGATGTTTAAGAGGAGAAAAGAAGCTAAGATAAGTTTTAAAGAGGGGGGAGATTGCTGGGGCTTGATAGACAGATAAGAAAAGAAAAGCCAACTAATATTAAGCTTTATTACGTCTTATAAGCATTTATGAGCCTTTCTAATGTCTTATTATGATCTCATTCCTAGCCTGCCCCTGGAATGTTCTGAGAGCCAGTACAGCCCATTTGTATAGTCGGTTATAGTAACCTTCTATCCTATACAGGATGCACAATATGTGTTTCTAACAATGTATCCATTATTCAAGGTTCTACAATGAACGTTGATTGTCCTAAAATGTGGGTCAGCCAACCAGTGTTTTTCTCAGCAACAATCAATTGCCTATCTGCAACAGCTCTACGCCTATCAGCTACTGCAGAGGACTGCAGCCCCTCCCACACACCCACCAATCAGCTGCAGCAGATTGGTATGCTCCCATCCTTCAGAGTGGATAGTGTGGGTCACACATAGGTTCAAATCACATTTCAAATACTTTAGGTGCAGTTGTTTGAGCTTCCCTGGCATCACAAGAGAACGGTTCCAAAAGTGAAAATCCTGTACACCTGGAACAACCAGTAATCTTTTCCGCGAGTACAATAAATATCATATCAAATTGTATTTGTCACATGCGCCGAATACAACAGGTGTAGACCTTACAAGGAAATGCTTACTTACAAGCCCTTAACCAACAATGCGTTAAGTTAATAATACAAAAAAAGGGTTAAGTAAAAAATAGATAAGTAAAAAATAGAAAGTAAAAGAAGCAAATAATTAAACAGCAGCAGTAAAATAACAAGCAAGGCTATATACAGGGGGTACCGGTACAGAGTCAATGTGGAGGCTATATACAGGGGGTACTGGTACAGAGTCAATGTGCGGGGGCACCGGTTAGTCAAGGTAATTGATGTCATATGTACATGTAGGTAGAGTTAAAGTGACTATGCATAGATTACAAAAAGAGAGTAGCAGCAGGGTAAAAGTGGGGTCTGGGTAGCCATTTGATTAGCTGTTCAGGAGTCTTATGGCTTGGAGGTAGAAGATGTTAAGAAGCCTTTTGGACCTTGACTTGGGTACCACTTGCCATGCGGTAGCAGAGAGATCAGTCTATGACTAGGGTGGCTGGAATAGTTGACATTTTTAGGACCCTCCTCTGACACCGCCTGGTATCAAGGTCCTGAATGGCAGGAAAATTGGCCCCAGTGATGTACTGGGCCGTACGCACTACCCTCTGCTATGCCTTGCGGTAGGAGGCCGAGCAGTTGCCCTACCAGACAGTGATGCAACCAGTCAGGATGCTCTCGATGGTGCAGCTGTAGAACCTTTTGAGGATCTGAGGACCTATGCCAAATCGTTTCAGTATCCTGAGGGGGAATAGGCTTTGTCGTGCCCTCTTCACGACTTAATGTGTTTGGACCATGATAGTTTGTTGGTGATGTGGACACCAAGGAACTTGAAGCTCGCAACCTGTTCCACTACAGATCCGTCAATGAGAATGGGGGCGTGCTTGGTTCTCCTTTTCCTTTAGTCCACAATCATCTCCTTTGTCTTGATCACGTTGAGGGAGAGGTTGTTGTCCTGGTACCACACAACCAGGTCTCTGACCTCCTCCCTATAGGCTGTCTCATCATTATCGGTGATCATCGGCAGACTTGATGATGGTGTTGGAGTCATGCCTGGCTATGCAGTCATAAGTGAACAGGGAGTACAGGATGGGACTGAGCACGCACCCCCGAGGGGCGCCCGTGTTGAGGATCAGCGTGGTGGATGTGTTGTTCCCTACCCTTACCACCTGGGGGAGGCCCGTCAGGAAGTCCAGGATCCAGTTGCAGAGGGGGGTGTTTAGTCCCAGGGTCCTTACCTTAGTGATGAGCTTTGAGGGCACTATGGTGTTGAACGCTGAGCTGTAGTCAATGAATAGCATTCTCACATAGATGTTCCTTTTGTCCACGTGGGAGGGGGCAGTGTTGATCTGGTGGGGCATTTCATGGCTACAGACGTGAGTGCTACGGGTCGGTAGTCATTTAGGTAGGTTACCTTGGTGTTCTTGGGCACAGGGACTATGGTGGTCTGCTTGAAACATGTTGGTATTACACACTCAGACAAGGACAGGTTGAAAATGTCAGTGAAGACCCTTGCCAGTTGGTCAGCTTATGCGCACAGGTACACTTCCTGGTAATCCGTCTGGCCCTGTGGCCTTGTGAATGTTGACCTGTTTAAAGGTCTTACTCACATCGGCTACGGAGAGCGTGAACACACAGTCATCCGGGACAGCTGGTGCTCTCATGCATGTTTCAGTGTTACTTGCATTGAAGCGAACATAGAAGTAATTTAGCTCGTCTGGTAGGTTTGTGTCACTGGGCAGCTCGTGGCTGTGCTTCCCTTTGTGTGTAAATTAGTCATGTCCTGAAAAGTAACCAGATTGACTGTGCAGGGACACACTCACATAGACACAACACAGGGACATAATGATTAAATGCACTGTAGACGGAGAACAGTAGAACGGTGCAGAATATCTCGCCTACAGTACATACACTGTCACTGTGCAGTTAGGTCACACACACGACACAGGGACATAGTGGAGGGTGTACACAACATGCTGAGAGAGAGAGGCCTGTGGTCTGTGATTAAGGGATAATCTGCCAACCAGCCACCCCACGACACACACCTGCTGATCTGGGAGTGGCCTGGCTGGCGTGAGAAAAAACAATTACTCAGACATGGAAATAAACATTGTGGCATACCAGTAGAGGTATATCAGACCTTTCTTGATGTACTCAAAGATTAATTATTAGCATGTTTTAATTACTCCTATCAACATGATCAAACATCAAGATACCAGGCCTGGTCTTCATTTGAAAAGGCGTTTGATAAAGTATGACTATAATTTATACATACAGTAAATGCCAATGAGTATCAGGAATTTATTTATTTTATATTATTTATTTGACCTTTATTAAACCAGGTAAGCCAGTTGAGAACAAGTTCTCATTTACAACTGCGACCTGGCCAAGATAAAGCAAAGCAGTGCAACACAAACAAACAACAACACAGAGTTAGACATGGAATAAACAAACATACAGTCAATAACACAATATAAAAAGTATATATACTTTGTGTGCAAATGAAGAAAGATAAGGGAGGTATAAGGCAATAAATAGCCCATAGTGGCAAAATAATTACAATATAGCAATTAAACACTGGAGTGATAGATGTGCAGAAGATGAGTGTACAAGTAGAGATACTGGGGTGCAAAGGAGTAAAATAAATCAAATAGATAACAGTATGGGGATGAGGTAGTTGGATGGGCTAATTACAGGTGGACTATGTTAAGGTGCAGTGATCTATGAGCTGCTCTGAATCAAGGTAAGATCCAGAAGCAAACTGTTATTTTGGCATTAATACGTGTAACATATCAGTTTGCGAACAATGTAAAAAATATATTTATATAATTTAGTTAATGAATCCACATACGAACATGGTCTCTTTTTTGTTTTCTTGAGTAAGGCAGCTCCAAAAAACGTGGGTTTCAGCCTAGCTCAGTGCTTTCTGTGGTGGTGGGTCAGCCAGCAGAAAATACAGGGTACAGGGGTTGGTAATGTTTTCTAGTTGCGCCGTGATTGGCTCAGTGTTCTGCCACTAATGAGGACACTACATCACCACAAAATCTTCGGGGAGAGCTCAAAAATTCAAGCCCCTTGGGTGCTGCCATAGAGTTACATTAGAAGTGCCTATCCAGGAAGGCTATAGACTGTTTTAGAGAAATGTAATCCTTGAATATTGTAAAAGCTTTCATTGTTTGCTTATATACTCCCTTTATTTATCCTACGGTTCTGACTACAGGGGGAGAATATTGTAAGAACAGCCCATGTTCTGAATTCTGTACATTTCAAAAGTCCTGAACAAATAGATATATTGACTACGTCTGTCCTAGCTCACTCATTAATGTCTTAATCGAAATTACGGATTGCCTCTTATCCGCATGTCTTGCCCTTATGCCATAGTTTGTACATCTCAATTGTTAGAAGAAACCACATTTGTTCAAGAAAGACAACCATAGCAACTATGTTTTTTTAAAGGCAGTAAATTAAGCTGAATGAACTGTTTTAGACAAGGCTCTGCTGAAAGCCAAGTGTCGCAGTGGTAAGGTTTTGGGACTGCTGTTGGGACTCTGCTGTTGGGACAGCTTTATGTAGGCCCTAACAGTTTGTGGGCACCGTTTGTCACCGTTATAGTGCAATTGATTTATTATTGACTGTTATTTGTATTTTTTCCCCACCAAGATTTACATGCTAAAATTGCCACTGCACAGAGGTGATGGAAGATTTCATCAAGCAGCTGAGGGACAACTTCTTCACCAGATTTGAAGACGTTTGTACGTAATCATCTCACAGTCCGCACAGGTGGAAAATTATCCTCCCTTGCTAAGAAAATGATACCCTCGCTGGATGAGGCCGCAATTCAAACTGAGTTGATTGAATTCCAGATATCGAGCCAAATTAGGGATGCGCTCAGGAGTGACGAGTCCTTGTGTGAGTTCTGGAATGCTCCGAGGAATACAGCACAATAAAGAAACTTGCATTTTAAACTCAGCAAAAGAAGAAACGTCCTCTCACTGTCAACTGTGAGTAAATATTGTGTAAATATTTGTATGAACATTACAAGATTCAACAACTCTAATGCGATTGGATGAGGTTGTAAGTAACAAGAATATTTCCCAGAACATAGACATAAACTGAACAAGTTCTACAAACATGTGACTAACAGAAATGGAATAATGTGTCCCAAAACAAAGGGGGTCAAAATCAAAAGTAACAGTCAGTATCTGCTGCATTAAGTACTGCAGTTTCTGCTTCACGGAAACATGGCTAACTCAAGAGACGCTAACGGAGTCGGTGCAGCCAGCTGGTTTCTTCACGCATCACGCCGACAGAAACATACATCTTTCTGGTAAGAAGAGGGGCGGGGGTGTATGCCTTATGATTAACGATACGTGGTGTGATCATAACAACATACAGGAGCTCAAGTCATTCTGTTCACCTGATCTAGAACTCCTCACAATCAAATGTCGACCGCATTATCTACCAAGGGAATTCTCTTCGATTATAATCACAGCCGTATATATTCCCCCCAAGCAGACACATCGATGGGCCTGAACGAACTTTATCTGACTCTTTGTAAACTGGAAACCACACACCATGAGGCTGCATTCATCGTAGCTGGGGATTTTAACAAGGCTAATCTGAAAACAAAACTCCCTAAATTCTATCAGCATATCGATTGTGCTACCAGGGCTGGTAAAACCTTGGATCATTGTTATACTAACTTCCGCAACGCATATAAGGCCCTCCCCCGCCCTCCTTTCGGAAAAGCTGACCACGACTCCATTTTGTTGCTTCCAGCCTACAAACAGAAACTAAAACAACAAGCTCCCTCGCTCAGGTCTGTTCAACGCTGGTCCGAACAATCTGATTCCACGCTTCAAGACTGCTTCGATCACGCGGATTGGAATATGTTCCGCATTGCGTCCAACAACAACATTGACGAATATGCTGATTCGGTGAGCGAGTTCATTAGAAAGTGCATTGACGATGTCGTACCCACAGCAACGATTAAAACATTCCCAAACCAGAAACTGTGGATTGACGGCAGCATTCGCGTGAAACTGAAAGCGCGAACCACTGCTTTTAACCAGGGCAAGTTGACCGGAAACATGACCGAATACAAACAGTGTAGCTATTCTCTCCGCAAGGCAATCAAACAAGCTAAGTCCCAGTACAGAGACAAAATAGAGTCGCAATTCAACAGCTCAGACACAAGAGGTATGTGGCAGGGTCTACAGTCAATCACGGATTACAAAAAGAAAACCAGCCCCGTCACGGACCAGGATGTCTTGCTCCCAGACAGGCTAAATAACTTTTTTGCTCGCTTTGAGGACAATACAATGCCACTGACACGGCCCGCTACCAAAACCTGCGGGCTCTCCTTCACTGCAGCCGAGGTGAGTAAAACATTTAAACGTGTTAACCCTCGCAAGGCTGCAGGCCCAGACGGCATTCCCAGCCGCGTCCTCAGAGCATGCGCAGACCAGCTGGCTGGTGTGTTTACGGACATATTCAATCAATCCTTATCCCAGTCTGCTGTTCCCACATGCTTCAAGAGGTCCACCATTGTTCCTGTTCCCAAGAAAGCGAAGGTAACTGAGCTAAACGACTACCGCCCCGTAACACTCACTTCCGTCATCATGAAGTGCTTTGAGAGACTAGTCAAGGACCATTTCACCTCCACCCTACCGGACACCCTAGACCCACTCCAATTTGCTTACCGACCCAATAGGTCCACAGACGACGCAATCGCAACCACACTGCACACTGCCCTAACCCATCTGGACAAGAGGAATACCTATGTGAGAATGCTGTTCATTGACTACAGCTCAGCATTTAACACCATAGTACCCTCCAAACTCGTCATCAAGCTCGAGACCCTGGGTCTCGACCCCGCCCTGTGCAACTGGGTCCTGGACTTCCTAACGGGCCGCCCCCAGGTGGTGAGGGTAGGTAACAACATCTCCACCCTGCTGATCCTCAACACTGGAGCCCCACAAGGGTGCGTTCTGAGCCCTCTCCTGTACTCCCTGTTCACCCACGACTGCGTGGCCATGCACGCCTCCAACTCAATCATCAAGTTTGCGGATGACACTACAGTGGTAGGCTTGATTACCAACAACGACGAGACGGCCTACAGGGAGGAGGTGAGGGCCCTCGGAGTGTGGTGTCAGGAAAATAACCTCACACTCAACGTCAACAAAACAAAGGAGATGATTGTGGACTTTAGGAAACAGCAGAGGGAGCACCCCCCTATCCACATCGACGGGTCAGTAGTGGAGAAGGTGGAAAGTTTTAAGTTCCTCGGTGTACACATCACGGACAAACTGAATTGGTCCACCAACACAGACAGCGTTGTGAAGAAGGCGCAGCAGCGCCTCTTCAACCTCAGGAGGCTGAAGAAATTCGCTGCCAACATTGTTGGCCGCTGCCAACATACTGACTCAACTCCAGTGTAACGGCAGTCTAAGTCGCCCCCGACCTTGGCCTAGGAATCCTCGCCAAGGTCCCCACTAAATTTAGGAGACAGCTCAGGACAGAGAGGTATCTCAGGAAAGAGAGGTATCTCAGGACAGAGAGGTATCTCAGGATAAAGAGGTAGCTCAGGGCAGAGAGGTAGCTCAGGACAGAGAGGCAGCTCCGGACAGAGAGGCAGCTCTGGACAGAGAGGCAGCTCTGGACTAATGGCAGCTCTGGACTGAATGGCAGCTCCGGACTGAATGGCAGCTCCGGACTGAGTGGCAGCTCCGGACTGAGTGGCAGCTCATGACTGTAGGGCCGCTCATGACTGTAGGGCCGCTCATGACTGTAGGGCCGCTCATGACTGTAGGGCCGCTCATGACTGTAGGGCCGCTCATGACTGTAGGGCAGCTCATGACTGGAGGGCAGCTCATGACTGGAGGGCAGCTCATGACTAGAAGGCAGCTCATGACTGGAAGGCAGCTCATGACTGGAAGGCAGCTCATGACTGGAAGGCAGCTCATGACTGTAGGGCAGCTCATGACTGTAGGGCAGCTCATGACTGTAGGGCAGCTCATGACTGTAGGGCAGCTCATGACTGTGGGGCAGCTCATGACTGGAGGGCAGCTCATGACTGGAAGGCAGCTCATGACTGGAAGGCAGCTCATGACTGGAAGGCAGCTCATTACTGGAGGGCAGCTCATGACTGGAGGGCAGCTCTGGCAGCTCCTGACTGGCTGGCGGCTCTGGCAGCTCCTGACTGGCTGGCGGCTCTGGCAGCTCCTGACTGGCTGGCGGCTCTGGCGGCTCCTGACAGGCTGGCGGCTCTGGCGGCTCCTGACTGGCTGGCAGCTCTGGCGGCTCCTGACTGACAGACGGCTCTAGCGGCTCCTGACTGACGGACGGTTCTAGCGGCTCCTGACTGACGGACGGCTCTAATGGCTCGTGGCAGACGGGCGGCTCTGAAGGCTCGTGGCAGATGGATGGCTCAGATGGCGCTGGGCAGACGGATGGCTCAGATGGCGCTGGGCAGACGGATGGCTCAGATGGCGCTGGGCAGACGGATGGCTCAGATGGCGCTGGGCAGACGGATGGCTCAGATTGCGCTGGGCAGACGGATGGCTCAGATGGCGCTGGGCAGACGAGCAGTGCAGGCAGCTCAGACGGCGCTGGGCAGACGAGCAGTGCAGTCGGCGTTGGGTAGACGGCCTGGTGGTACCGGACTGGAGACACGCACCTCAAGCCTAGTGCGGGGAGCAGGAACAGGGCACACTGGACTCTCAAAGTGCACTATAGGCCTGGTGCGTGGTACCAGCACTGGTGGTACCGGGCTGAGGGCACGCACCTCAGGGCGAGTGCGGGGAGAAGGAACAGTGCGTACAGGGCTCTGGAGACGCACAGGAGGCTTGATGCGTGGTGCTGGAACTGGAGGCACTGGGCTGGAGACACGCACCACAGGGAGAGTGCGTGGAGGAGGAACAGGGCCCTGGAGACGCACTAGAAGCCTGGTGCGTGGTGTAGGCACTGGTGGTACTGGGCTGGGGCGGGAAGGTGGCGCCGGATATATCGGACCGTGCAGGCGTACTGGCTCCCTTGAGCACCGAGCCTGCCCAACCTTACCTGGTTGAATGCTCCCCGTAGCCCGTCCAGTGCGGGGAGGTGGAATAACCCGCACTGGGCTGTGTTGGCAAACCGGGGACACCATACGTAAGGCTGGTGCCATGTACACCGGCCCGAGGAGACGTACTGGAGGCCAGATATGTTGAGCCGGCTTCATGGCACTTGGCTCAATGCTCAATCTTGCCCGGCCATTGCGGGGAGGTGGAATAACCCGCACCGGGCTATGCACACGTACAGGCGACACCGTGCGCTCTTCCGCATAACACGGTGTCTGCCCGTACTCCCGCTCTCCACGGTAAGCATGGGAAGTGGGCGCAGGTTTCCTACCTACCTCCGCCACACTACCCTTTAGCGCCCCCTCAAGAAATTTTTGGGGTTTCTTCACGGGCTTCCAGCCACGCTTCCGTGCAGCCTCCTCATACCACCGCTCCTGGGCTTTAGCTACCTCCATCTCTTCCCGAGAGCGATGATATTCTCCAATGTGAGCCCAGTGTCCTTTACCCTCCAGAATTTCCTCCCATGTCCAGGATTCCTGTGTAGTGGGCCGCTGCTGCTCGTACTCACGCTTCTTGGTCCGAGTTTGGTGGGTGGTTCTGTAACGGCAGTCTAAGTCGTCCTCCTCCTCAGACGAGGAGAGGCGAGAAGGATCTGAGGACCAATGTGCAGCGTGGTAATTTTCCATGATTTAATTAACACAAAACAAGACACTATACAAAATGACAAAACAAACTAACCGTCACAGTCCTAGCTGGTGCAGACAAAACACAAAGACAGGAAATAATCACCCACCAAATCCCAACACAAAACAAGCCACCTATATATGATTCTCAATCAGGGACAACGATTGACAGCTGCCTCTGATTGAGAACCATATTAGGCTGGACACAGAAACAGACAAACTAGACACACAACATAGAATTCCCACCCAGCTCACGTCCTGACCAACACTAAACAAGCAAAACATACAAGAACTATGGTCAGGGCGTGACATCCAGCCACCTTAATAATGGGAATTGATGGAAATTATGTAAAAATGTACCACTAGCCACTTTAAACAATGCCACTTAATATAATGTTTACATACCCTTCATTACTCATCTCATATGTATATGTATATACTGTACTCTATATCATCTACTGCATCTTGCCATCTTTATGTAATACATGTATCACTAGCCACTTTAAACTATGCCACTTTATGTTTACATACCCTACATTACTCATCTCATATGTATATGCTGTACTCTATACCATCTACTGCATCTTGCCTATGCCGTTCTGTACCATCACTCATTCATATATCTTTATGTACATATTCTTTATCCCTTTACACTTGTGTGCATAAGGTAGTAGTTGTGGAATTGTTAGGTTAGATTACTTTTTGGTTATTACTGCATTGCTGGAACTGGAAGCACAAGCATTTCGCTACACTCGCATTAACATCTGCTAACCAGGTGTATGTGACAAATAAAATTTGATTTGATTTGATTTGATTCCAGTGACGTCTGGTGAGGACCTGCCTTACAACAGGTCTACAAGCCCTCAGTCCAGCCTCTCTCAGCCTATTTTGGACAGCCTGAGCACTGATGGAGGGATTGTGCGTTCCTGGTGTAACTCAGGCAGTTGTTATTGCCATCCTGTACCTGTCATGCAGGTGTGAAGTTCAGATGTACCCATCCTGTGCAGGTGTTGTTACACGTGGTCTGCCACTGCGAGGACGATCTGCTGTCCGTCCTGTCTCCCTGTAGCACTGTCTTAGGTGTCTCACAGTACAGACATTGCAATTTATTGCCCTGGCCACATTTGCAGTCCTCATGCCTCCTTGCAGCATGCCTAAGACACGTTCACGCAGATGAGCAGGGACCCTGGGCATCTTTCCTTTGGTGTTTTTCAGAGTCAGTAGAAAGGTCTCTTTAGTGTCCTAAGTTTTCATAACTGTGACCTTAATTGCTTACCGTCTGTAAGCTGTTATTGTCTTACCGACCGTTCCACAGGTGCATGTTCATTAATTGTTTATGGTTCATTGAACAAGCATGGGAAACAGTGTTTAAACCCTTTACAATTAAGATCTGTGAAGTTATTTGGATTTTTACAAATTATCTTTGAAAGACAGGGTCCTGAAAATGTTTAAGTTTTTTTTGCTGAGTTTATGTGCAAACAATGTTTGGATAGACTTACACCTGTGAGTCCTCCTTTTCCTCTATGAAAGCAAACAAGACTCACGACAAGAAGCGGCTTTCACACAAGTCAATCGAGGACTGCCTGCACATCAACATCACATCCTTCTGGCCCGACATCCACAAGATCGTGTCCGAGGGGAAATGCAACTTTTCCCATTGAGCAAATAACGTAGTGGCCTATATGATTGTATTTAGAAAATACTAACATTATTGTGAGTGCTTATCCAGGGCGATTTTGGTCTAAAGCTGACAGTATTTTCTTTTTTTTTTGTTATAGGAGCAAGCAATCCAGAGACTCCCGATACAGACATTCAGACACAGACAGCGTATTTTTTTCATTAAATTATTGTTAAATGTAGGACGCAACATTTTTTACAAGTTGCAATTGTAAGTAGGCCTAATAAAAAATAAAAAACACTTCTGTTAGGCCATATATTTTATTCTTGTGAAAGACGCTGTTAAGCGTCATAGCCTACCTCAGCCAGTTAAGTTATTTTATACAGGCCTTTGTTTGGAAGAAATAGACTCCAATTAAGCCCTATTGTTGTTTGTAAAGTCAAATTAAAATGAAGATTACTGTAGAAATGAATTAGTTGACTGGTGTAGTTTTTCTCCATCTGTTGCTGTGCGCCACTTGCATAACAAGTTCGCTATGTGTTCACCTCCTATTGATTGAGCTGCGGTTGCAGCTTTACGTTTCAGCACCACAAAATGGTCCACTGCCTGCTTTATTAGTTGACTGTCTCTTGCATTCCGGACCGAGCTTGGAAAACCCTGTGACAGAGCACTCACCCTGAAACCAGGGTCGGTGGATCAAGTCCTGGTCTAGCGGGTCCCCATAAATCATTATAATAGAGATTAGCTGCAGCCCTCTCTCTTTCTCTTTCTCTCCCTCTCTCTGTTCTCCATCAGGGCTGTATTAAACGAGAAAGTGACTGCACAGAACGGAGGAGACCTCTGCTGAATGTTTGTTCAGATATTGCACTTACTGTAAGATATCAGTACGCCATGCTGTAACCGCAGATGTATCTAATCTAATACTAGTAATTATTTGGAGAGATCTATAACAGAGGCTTGAGGTAAATGTGGGTAACTGATGGTATTTCTACTGTGAAAGTCACGTAATCCTTTTAAGCCCATCAGTCACAATAGTGAGAGACAAAATGCTTGTGCTTTAGTTAAAGTTAAAGTGATACTTATCAACAAATACGTCATATATTGTATTATGCATTATTAAGGTGTCTAGTATGATTCAGAGAAGTTTCACATGATTTCTCAAAATGGTCAGAAGACGACAAGCGTAAATCTCCAAGGTGTACATTTACAGACAAATTTGACACCAGAAGTCTGTATTCAACAGCTTAAAAAACAAATGCATTGTTGAAATAAAATATTGGTTGAATAAAGAGAAAACAATAGCTTAAAAAAATCCATAAATAAGGTTTTTGTGCAATTTATACAGTGGGGCAAAAAAGTATTTAGTCAGCCACCAATTGTGCAAGTTCTCCCACTTAAAAAGATGAGAGAGGCCTGTAATTTTCATCATAGGTACACTTCAACTATGACAGACAAAATGATAAAAGAAATTCCAGAAAATCACATTGTAGGATTTTTAATGAATTTATTTGCAAATTATGGTGGAAAATAAGTATTTGGTCACCTACAAGATTTCTGGCTCTCACAGACCTGTAACTTCTTCTTTAAGAGGCTCCTCTGTCCTCCACTCGTTACCTGTATTAATGGCACCTGTTTGAACTTGTTATCAGTATAAAAGACACCTGTCCACAACCTCAAACAGTCACACTCCAAACTCCACTATGGCCAAGACCAAAGAGCTGTCAAAGGACACCAGAAACAAAATTGTAGACCTGCACCAGGCTGGGAAGACTGAATCTGCAATAGGTAAGCAGCTTGGTTTGAAGAAATCAACTGTGGGAGCAATTATTAGGAAATGGAAGACATACAAGACCACTGATAATCTCCCTCGATCTGGGGCTCCACGCAAGATCTCACCCCGTGGGGTCAAAATGATCACAAGAACAGTGAGCAAAAATCACAGAACCACACGGGGGGACCTAGTGAATGACCTGCAGAGAGCTGGGACCAAAGTAACAAAGCCTACCATCAGTAACATACTACGCCGCCAGGGACTCAAATCCTGCAGTGCCAGACGTGTCCCCCTGCTCAAGCCAGTACATGTCCAGGCCCGTCTGAAGTTTGCTAATGTCATATGGTCAGATGAAACCAAAATATAACTTTTTGGTAAAAACTCAACTCGTCGTGTTTGGAGGACAAAGATTGCTGAGTTGCATCCAAAGAACACCATACCTACTGTGAAGCATGGGGGTGGAAACATCATGCTTTGGGGCTGTTTTTCTGCAAAGGGACCAGGACGACTGATCCGTGTAAAGGAAAGAATGAAGGGGGCCATGTATCGTGAGATTTTGAGTGAAAACCTCCTTCCATCAGCAAGGGCATTGAAGACGAAACGTGGCTGGGTCTTTCAGCATGACAATGATCCCAAACACACCGCCCGGGCAACGAAGGAGTGGCTTCGTAAGAAGCATTTCAAGGTCCTGGAGTGGCCTAGCCAGTCTCCAGATCTCAACCCCATAGAAAATCTTTGGAGGGAGTTGAAAGTCCGTTTTGCCCAGCAACAGCCCCAAAACATCACTGCTCTAGAGGAGATCTACATGGAGGAATGGGCCAAAATACCAGCAACAGTGTGTGAGAACCTTGTGAAGACTTACAGAAAGCGTTTGACCTCTGTCATTGCCAACATAGGGTATATAACAAAGTATTGAGATAAACTTTTGTTATTGACCAAATACTTATTTTCCACCATAATTTGCAAATAAATTCATTAAAAATCCTACAATGTGATTTTCTGGATTTCTTTTTCTCATTTTGTCTGTCATAGTTGAAGTGTACCTATGATGAAAATTACAGGCCTCTCTCATCTTTTTAACTGGGAGAACTTGCACAATTGGTGGCTGACTAAATACTTTTTGCCCCACTGTATCTATAGGCTACATTGAGTTTTTTCTTTCATTATTTTAGGCTATCTGGCATCAATGAGTAATTCGATTACATGTTAGGGTATCAATATTTGCATTGTGGCATGTCTGGGAAAAATTGGGAACAAACGTGTTAACAGAGGTGGCTTAGGGCCTAGGCTTTAGCTCAGCAGGCAAACACAGTCGTACGCAGCAGGAGCAGGTTTAAACCCACACACATCACTGACTGTAGTGTTCTCTGTAGGGTTATATTCAGTGTACTGTAAGGTTTGACTTTAAGACACTGTTAGGGAGAAGAGAGGAAAAAGGGACTTCTGAGAATGTAGCCACTCACCATAGAGGGAAATTGATTGTGTTCAGTCTAATGGCACGGAGAGAGTGCCCAAGACAAATTATGGTAATCACTTTGGGTCCAGATAGATAGCACCAATCTGATCAATCGAAATGTAAAATGAGGTCTTCCCGGTCAGAGGTGGGGGCTGATGCTAATTAGATTTACATCACATTTGAAACCTTGGAGTTCTTTTTGATAGTACCACATTAACATTATACAGCTGCATTAGCCAACCACAACCTTTGGGGGGTAATGATTTTCCTGTGACGGGAATTTTGCTGGGAATTGTGGGTAGCGGGGTGCCGGACGGTCAGCCCATTTCCATGTGACCCATGGTGCTGATGGGATAGACGGTGAACAGCCGCTCAATTATTAAAACCACCTTGTTCCCATGAGCCTTTGCAGGTCGTTCATTGTCATCTATGATGTCATCTTCTAAAGTAACAAACAAAATATGATGGAGATTGCGTGTTGCCAACTGTCCTGTTTAAGTACGGTGCTTTCGGAAAGTCTTCAGACCCCTTGACTTTTTCAACATTTTGTTACATTACAGTCTTATTCTAAAAAGGATTCAATTGTTTTTTCCCCTCATCAATCTACACACAATACCCCATAATGACAAATCAAAAACATGTTTTTAGAATTTTTTTCAAATGTATTAAAAAAATGGAAATATCACATTTACGTAAGTACTCAGATCCTTTACTCTGTATTTTGTTAAAGTGCCTTTGGCAGCGATTACAGCCTTGAGTCTTATTGGTTATGACGCTACAAGCGTGGCACCTGTATTTGGGGAGTTTCTCCCATTCTTCTCTGCAGACCCTCTCAAGCGCTGTCGGATGGATGGAGAGCGTCGCTGCACAGCTATTTTCAGGTCTCTCCAGAGATGTTCGATCGGGTTCAAGTCAGGGCTCTGGCTGGGCCACTCAGGGATATTCAGAGACTTTTCCTGAAGCCACTCCTGCGTTGTCTTGACTATGTGCTTAGGGTCGTTGTCCTGTCGGAAGATGAACCGTCGCCCCAATCTGAGGTCCTGAGCGCTCTGAAGCAGGTTTTCATCAAGGATCTCTCTGTATTTTGCCCGATCCTGACTGGTCTCTCAGTCCCTGCCGCTGAAAAACATCCCCACAGCATGATGCTGCCACCACCATTCTTCAACGTAGGGATGGTGCCAGGTTTCCTCCAGACTTCACGCAAGTTATCTAGGTTTCATCAGACCAGAGAATCTTGTTTCTCATGTTCTGAGAGTCCTTTAGGAGCCTTGTAGAAGTTGTAGAAACATTTCAAGGATGATCAATGGAAACAGGATGCACCTGAGCTCAACTTCAAGTCTCATAGCAAAGGGTCTGAATATTTGTGTAAATAAGGTATTTATGTTTTTTATTATGGGGTATTGTGTGTAGAATAAGGCTGTAATTTTAGAATAAGGCTGTAACATAACAAATAGTGGAAAAAGGGAATGCGTCGGAATATTTTCAAAATGCACTGTGAAACATAATTTGGAATACCTGATCGTATAATTCCCATGAAATGCACTAGACGTGTTGGGTTTAGTCTTCTGTTTAACAATGTCATCAATTGATCCAAAATCATCAGCTTGAAAAGCCCTAAAATTATTAAAACTGTATTACACATTCTCCCTTTGTAACAGTGTGATATGAGGGTTAATGTAAAAGGTATATGTGATAATGACTTCTTTCTCTCTCCTTCACTACTTTCTCCGTCACTCCTTTTTCTTTCTCTCTTTCTTTATCTGGTCTAATAAGGTGGAAGAAAAGAAGCCACTGCTCCTTGCTGGTTCACCATGAAATCATATTCGGGAGATTCCATGCCAGGACAGCCCACATTTTTGGGGGGTTATCTCAGACTCTTCTAGGAATTTTCACATGTAAACTTGTGATGAAGGATGTTTGACATGCTTTTTACATTTGGGAAAATCATGATGAAAAGGGCCCTTTGAGGCTCTTTTAGACCTATAGATACCTTCTGTAAGACCCTAACCTGCATAATACAGACAACATCTTGGTTTCATTATACTCCTTATAGTGTGCTCTAAAAGAGGGAGTTTGTCTAGAGTTTGTCTTTTAGGGAGTTTGTCTTTTTACATTAATTTATTCAGAATTATAACATATGTGATTTTGTTATTTTTTTTAATTTTTTTTTCCTAAATTGTCACTTTCATCACGACTTTGTCAAAAACTGTTTGTAAAAAGCATGTCAAACATCCTTCCTACCACTTAAGTTTATATGTGAGAATTGCCAGAACAATATGAGATACCCTAAATATTATCGGGCTGTCCTGGAGTGGAATTGCCCATTCTTCCTTTCTTCTTCTTCTCTTTCTCCTATTCCCTTCTTCAGTTTTTCAATTGGCCCTGTCGGGAGAGAGAGAGCCTGGCCCTATCAGATCAGATCAGTTCATGTTAGCCTAAATGAAACACGTTAAAGCACAGCGATTATTCATGCAGACAGGGTCGATCTGTGCAGTTATTTCATTTCTATTTCAATTCCAACTGAAAAAAATATCTTATCAGCATATCCCGATGACTCTCTGACTGGCTATAAGGTATGGCTAATACGGTTCTGAGCGGTGTCCTTGATAACCAACAGTTCCAGAGTGATTTGGCTTGGGGCATAAATCATTCTGAGACATTCAGATAAATGTTTCCTGTCATTTCTGATTTAATAGAGGGCAAAGCAGTGAGTGAGATAACATACTCTTCACTGCGTCCATCTTCAAATAGGTTTTTCTGTTTTGATATTCATTCTCATAACAAATCATGGCCCTTATCTCAAAAGCAATGGCGGAGCTATTGAACCCTCAAAAAGCAAAGGGCATGTGTACGTATATGTGTCTGTGTCTTTATCAGCTTCTGTCTACCTTTGTGTATGTCTCCTTTAGGACCTTTGTTGATGAGAGAAACAACCGGAGTCTCTGTCTCTCTGGTGATGTCATTATGGCCTGCCATACAATGGCGTCCTGGTCTCTTCTTTAGTCCCTCTATTACTGCACATCCCAAAGGATGTAGACAACAAAAGGAGTGCATGTCCCTCCCTGCCACCATGGCAACCATCTTACTAACAGCAGCATGGCACACGCACGAACACATGCACGCACGCACACACACACACACTCTCTGATGGAGCATGACATAGAGAGAGAAGGCCTGACAATCATTAACCTCAGCCAGCTGCTAATTACAACACAACCCCTATATAGTCATTATATGAGGAGGGGAGAAGAGGAGAAGAGAGGAGGAGAGGAGAGGAGAAGAGAAGAGAGGAGGAGAAGAGAGCTGGAGAGAAGAGGAGAAGAGAGGAGGAGAGAACAAGAGGAGAAGAGAAGAGGAGAGGAGAACAAGAGAAGAAGAGAAGAGGAGAATAGAGGAGGGGAGGAGAGAAGAGAAGAGAAGAGAAGAGAGGAGGAGAAGAGAGCTGGAGAGAAGAGGATAAGAGAGGAGGAGAGAACAAGAGGAGAAGAGAAGAGGAGAGGAGAACAAGAGAAGAAGAGAAGAGGAGAAGAGAGGAGGAGAGGAGAGGAGAAGAGAAGAGAGGAGGAGAAGAGAGCTGGAGAGAAGAGGAGAAGAGAGGAGGAGAGAACAAGAGAAGAGAAGAGGAGAGGAGAACAAGAGGAGAAGAGAAGAGGAGAGGAGAACAAGAGGAGAAGAGAAGAGGAGAAGAGAGGAGGGGAGGAGAGAAGAGAAGAAGAGGAGATGAGGTGAGGAAGGGAGAAGAGGGGAGAAAAGGAGAGTAGGAGAGGAGAGGAGGAGGGGAGAAGAGGTGTAGTCAGACAAAGAGGAACTGAGAGCTTGGGTAGGTAGTTAGTCTCCCCTCTTCTCCCCTCCTAAGCTCAAAAAGCACAGCTTACACAAACAGAGACACAAACATAGACACACATGTGTACGCTCTTATACACAGGAACACAATGACACAAACACACGGTGAGACATGCACCCTCACAGACACACGGGCACACCTCCCCCTGCCTCTCTCCCCTCCCCCACCCCACCATGGGAAGGGTCATTGTGTCCCTCTCTTCTAGCTTTGTGAAGGTGAGAAAATATCTGCTGCCGTGCACACTTTCATGTCCGATCCACCGTACCGATCCATCCAAGGTACTGATTGTACCAACCTGCTCCGTCTTTACACGATCACTGCAGTTTATCCAGGGGACAGCAACATCATTATACAACATTGTTAACTCCATCTTTAGCCAATACACAGCCACTATAGTTTTGTAAGGGGTCTGTTATGTCTGTTTGTTATGTGTCTAAGGCCAATTCAATTGATGTGTTCATTAGTTGAAATCAGTTGGACCCACCCGACAGTCTCTGACTGGAACTCTTCAGAATCACTTTTCAGTAGAAATAGCCTAGCACATCCTTCATGACATCATGGTGTCTTGCGGTCAAACAGAGAACAGAGCACATACCTTTTCATGGGTTGTGACCAAGGATGCAGTGGTAATCAACCAACTATTATTATTACTACTATGCAAAATTGATGTCCTCCCTGCCTTGTCACTACTGCACCATGTCACGGTAGGACACAAATCACACAGACCCCTGGCACATAAGCCTACACACACCACACACACACACACACACACACACACACATACACACATACACACACACACACACAAACACAGAGACACACAAACACACACACACAGACACACACACACAGACACACACACACACACACACACACACACACACCAATCTGGGGGATTAGTTATTAGACTGTTCTTATCTCCCCTGGCCTCGTCTGACTGCTGGTGGACACACATACACACTGCAACTGTGTCATAACAGAGAGAAACAGAATGAGCTTTGGGAACAACCCAGCAAACACAGAAACAACTTCTGGACAGGCCTCCATCAACTGCTGGACAGGCCTCCATCAACTGCTGGACAGGCCTCCATCAACTGCTGGACAGGCCTCCATCAACTGCTGGACAGGACTCCATCAACTTCTGGACAGGACTCCATCAACTGCTGGACAGGACTCCATCAACTTCTGGACAGGACTCCATCAACTTCTGGACAGGCCTCCATCAACTGCTGGACAGGCCTCCATCAACTTCTGGACAGGCCTCCATCAACTGCTGGACAGGACTCCATCAACTGCTGGACAGGCCTCCATCAACTGCTGGACAGGACTCCATCAACTGCTGGACAGGACTCCATCAACTGCTGGGCAGGCCTCCATCAACTGCTGGACAGGCCTCCATCAACTGCTGGACAGGCCTCCATCAACTGCTGGACAGGCCTCCATCAACTGTTGGACAGGACTCCATCAACTGCTGGACAGGCCTCCATCAACTGCTGGACAGGTCTCCATCAACTGCTGGACAGGACTCCATCAACTGCTGGACAGGCCTCCATCAACTGCTGGACAGGCCTCCATCAACTTCTGGACAGGACTCCATCAACTGCTGGACAGGCCTCCATCAACTGCTGGACAGGCCTCCATCAACTGCTGGACAGGACTCCATCAACTGCTGGACAGGCCTCCATCAACTGCTGGACAGGCCTCCATCAACTGCTGGACAGGCCTCCATCAACTGCTGGACAGGCATCCATCAACTGCTGGACAGGACTCCATCAACTGCTGGACAGGCCTCCATCAACTTCTGGACAGGACTCCATCAACTGCTGGACAGGACTCCATCAACTGCTGGACAGGACTCCATCAACTGCTGGACAGGCCTCCATCAACTGCTGGACAGGCCTCCATCAACTACTGGACAGGCCTCCATCAACTGCTGGACAGGACTCCATCAACTGCTGGACAGGCCTCCATCAACTTCTGGACAGGACTCCATCAACTGCTGGACAGGACTCCATCAACTGCTGGACAGGACTCCATCAACTGCTGGACAGGACTCCATCAACTGCTGGACAGGACTCCATCAACTTCTGGACAGGACTCCATCAACTGCTGGACAGGCCTCCATCAACTGCTGGACAGGCCTCCATCAACTGCTGGACAGGACTCCATCAACTGCTGGACAGGCCTCCATCAACTGCTGGACAGGCCTCCATCAACTGCTGGACAGGCCTCCATCAACTGCTGGACAGGCCTCCATCAACTGCTGGACAGGACTCCATCAACTGCTGGACAGGCCTCCATCAACTTCTGGACAGGACTCCATCAACTGCTGGACAGGACTCCATCAACTGCTGGACAGGACTCCATCAACTGCTGGACAGGCCTCCATCAACTGCTGGACAGGCCTCCATCAACTGCTGGACAGGCCTCCATCAACTGCTGGACAGGACTCCATCAACTGCTGGACAGGCCTCCATCAACTTCTGGACAGGTCTCCATCAACTGCTGGACAGGACTCCATCAACTGCTGGACAGGACTCCATCAACTGCTGGACAGGACTCCATCAACTGCTGGACAGGCCTCCATCAACTGCTGGACAGGCCTCCATCAACTTCTGGACAGGACTCCATCAACTGCTGGACAGGACTCCATCAACTGCTGGACAGGCCTCCATCAACTGCTGGACAGGCCTCCATCAACTGCTGGACAGGACTCCATCAACTGCTAGACAGGCCTCCATCAACTTCTGGACAGGACTCCATAAACTACTGGACAGGACTCCATCAACTGCTGGACAGGCCTCCATCAACTTCTGGACAGGACTCCATCAACTGCTGAACAGTACTCCTTCTCACTCCCCTATCAGGGCTCTACGGTGCGATAATTTTATTTGCATATGCGCGTAAATATTTAGCTGTCCGACCTGGAATTTTCATTTAGGAGTACCAGTTTGCCTAGAAGAAAATCACCCAGATGAATATTGTTGCAATGATTACTTGACTGTGTCACAGCCCCTGAGAGCCATGGAGAATACACTGAGCACAGATTCATGACCGTCATGCTTGCACTATTAATACAAAAAAAACGTCTTGTTACCGCAAATATTTTTCATTGTGCTCCTACATTTCTTTGTGTGCTCTTAAAAATGTTCAACTTAGACGCACACGTGCTCCTTGTAAAAAAGGTCAGCGTAGAGCCCTGCCTATCTCACTACCATGGAGAAGAACTGATCCAAGTAAACAGAGCGAGAAAGAAAGACTGAGAGATGGGGGGAAATCCATCCACTCACAGAGCCAACTTTGGCTTGACGCAGCAAAAAACTAGATTAATGCTTCACTCCTCTCTAGGCCAGACAAGAGCTCAGAGAGAAAGACCTTGAACATGTTAGAAACCCACCAAATGTCATGTCTAACATTAACTTCAGCCCGGATCACTTTATGCTTCACAGTTCCCTACATTACTGTGCAATATCAGCTATGCATTGTTTATTTGCTATATCAGATACAGTGTTCCACGCATCATGTAACATAAACGGACAATACACACCACACACACACACACACTCACTCACACACAATGTAATAGTAGAGCAATTAATCATAGTCATACAGAATATGAAGGATCGACCAATGGAGAAACCGCATGACAGCATTACACTTGACCGACGTCACGGTTCAAAACAGATGACGGACAGTACAAAAACACCAGTCCAGAAATGGTCTGCTACTGTAGACTAGACACAGAGTCGATGACGCAGACCCTAGCCTGCGTCAGCTGACTTTTCCTCCCCTGACAAGTGCCAAGTGTATGTATGTTATATGACAGCTCACTGTGGTGGAGGAGGTCGTACCCTTTGTGTTGATTTGATAAGGAGTGAGTCATCCTGTCACATGTCTGAGTGTGACATATGACAGCTTTTTTTACTACATAGGAAGAAACACACACACAGTGAATATAAAATACACCTCTGCTTGATGCTCTGATTTAGGGGGAACCAACCAGTGACAACATGGTGCTCATTCCAAACTGCATCTATGCCAACCGTAGTGCAGGGAAAGAGAGAGAAACTGAGAGAGAGTGGGGGGGGGGGGGGGTGAGAGAGAGAAGTAGGGGGAGAGAGAGGGGGGCGAGAGAGAGAGAAGCAGGGAGAAAGAGGGGGGCGAGAGAGATAGAAGCAGGGAGAGAGTTAGAGAGAGTGGGGGGGAAGAGAGAGAAGTAGGGAGAGGGGGGGGTGAGATAGAGAAGTAGGGAGAGAGAGAAGCAGGGAGAGAGAAAGAGAGAAGCAGAGAGAGAGAGAGAGAGAGAGAGAGAGAGAGAGAGAGAGAGAGAGAGAGAGAGAGAGAGAGAGAGAGAGAGAGAGAGAGAGAGAGAAGGGGAAGATTACAGTAGCTTATATTCCTATGGTACAGTAGCTTGCATCACTTCTTCTATTCATGGGTCACACTGTCCAGTGGCTTGATTATAGGGCCATAAACAGGCCTTCTCTATTCCTCTTACAGGGCCTTTCATTTTCTTAAGCGTTCTCTAAATAATCACTTTACATTGTATTAACCACATTGCCATGAACCGTCTGTGGAGGGACCTCTGGGCTTGGCCAGAGGGTTCATCCATACCATAGAAATATAATCTATGGTCCATACCATCAGATTTGACCTTAGGGGTCAGACCAAGGCCCTGATGGACCATACGCTACTAATGAGCCTCTAACACACAGCTGAGTCACTCCCCTCATTAAGAACAGGCAGGCTGTCCTGCCGGGGACCAGGGCATTTGGGTTAGACTAGAGCAGCAGTAGGGCCTGGCATGGAGCAGAACTAAATAACCATCTCAAACATAAACAATTTCAAATATGGATCTGACATTTTAACATTTCATTATTTTACTAAACATTGCTTATGACTTTGGGCTTTCTATTCTTTCTCACTTACTTGTGGGTTATAGTAGAGTGTGTTACAGTACAGTACTACTGTATATGACCTTGGGATTTCTTTCGTTCAGCCCACTATCCATTTCCAGGTATGATAATGTGATGAAAACAAGTTATTTGACTACATAACAATTTGGTTTGGTCTGCATTTCTTTAATCATGACAGATAATTACACCAGTACCACACATCAGCCACATACATATTTATGAGCTCCAAAAGGTTGTGCGATCACTTTGACTTGATCGTAATTACAGATTGATGTAAACTGTTTCCCCTCTGTAATGGGAAATGTAATTTAATATTTCATGGCAGTTACATGCTAAGTATTCACGATATAGGCAATAATAACGGGTGTTTTGTACGTTCACTTAAAGGCTTCATTTAGTATTTTGACATAAATTAAATGCTTTCTTTGAAGCCAAGCTCAAGGATATCTATAGCTACCGTATAAATATTTAACCTTGTTTTTTTCTCATCATCAATTGTTTCTGAAATATTACATATACCTACAACTATGTGGCAGACTGGAAATCGAGGCTAAGTATAGTTTGTCCCAGGTATTGTGGTTTTGATAGGATATACATTTGTTTATTTTTTTAACAATGAAAAAGAGTTAAACATGTCAGCCTTCATTTTAAATCATGTAACATTGCACTTGAGAGAGAAAAAATCCTGACCTGAGAACCCACATAAAAGCAGGACAAGACCCACATAAAAGCAGGACAGAACTCACATAAAAGCAGGACAGGACCCACATAAAAGCAGGACAGGACCCACATAAAAGCAGGACAGGACCCACATAAAAGCAGGACAAGACCCACATAAAAGCAGGACAGGACCCACATAAAAGCAGGACAGGACCCACATAAAAGCAGGACAGGACCCACATAAAAGCAGGACAGGACCCACATAAAAGCAGGACAAGACCCACATAAAAGCAGGACAGGACCCACATAAAAGCAGGATAGGACCCACATAAAAGCAGGATAGGACCCACATAAAAGCAGGATAGGACACACATAAAAGCAGGACAGGACCCACATAAAAGCAGGATAGGACCCACATAAAGGCAGGACAGGACCCACATAAAAGCAGGATAGGACCCACATAAAAGCAGGACAGGACCCACATAAAAGCAGGACAGGACCCACATAAAAGCAGGACAGGACCCACATAAAAGCAGGACAGGACCCACATAAAAGCAGGACAGGACCCACATAAAACAACGCCAAATTAGATTAGAGAAACCAGGATTGAATATCTTGTCACCTTCCCCTTGTATCATCTCAGTAATGGATAATAAAACCATTAACATGCTGTTATATAAAAAGAGAAAGCAAGGACAGGGAGGATAAACATGAAATAAAAAAAATGCAACATGACAGACTGACAACAGATACACTGCTTTTCCTAATGCAGAGGATGGAAGAGAGCGAGAGAGAGTGAGAGGGACAGAGAGAGAGAGAGTGAGAGGAACAGAGAGAGAGAGTGAGAGGGAGAGAGAGAGAGAGAGCGAGAGGGAGAGAGACAGAGAGAGAGAGAGAGAGAGACAGCGAAGATCATGATGAAAGTGTGCCACTGAACTGAGCTCAGCCCCATCACAGCACACGCACACAACAAAGACCCATCTATTGGTGGTGGGAGTGGGACAAATGAGGGCAGAGACAGCCATGCAAACAGAGATGGGGAAATTGTAATATTGTGATCCAACACACACTGTTATTAGCATGGCCATTAAAACCTCTTACTGGTGCATAATTGCATGTCAACTGATTGAATTTGGTGTGTATAGTGCACTGCACCATAGCACATAGCGGCTTTTAGCGACACAGATTTATTTACATACACTAGCGTTGCTCCCAATTGTATTGGGTTGCACAAAAACAGTCTGTGGGAAGTCAGAAGTTAAATACAATTAAATTTCAATTTACTGTGCCGGGGGACAGGCAGTTGGTCATGATGGGGGGAATTAGAGACAAAATGTCTCAAGGATGTTATTAAACAGACTTTCCAAACGTGGGTCTGTTGTACAATTTACATTGTAACTTCTGTAACTCAGGTATAATTAAACAAATGCTGTGTCTCATTTGACAACTATACAGCGTTCAACTTGGTTTGATGCATGGGTGTGGCGGGTGGTATGGTAATCATAGCTGTGCTGTCTGGGTGATATCCAGCGGATAACAGAGGAAGGAAGCTGAGCCAACATTGATATAACAGGGAATAATAGCCACGTTTTCAGAAGACATGGGCCCATAAGCAGAGTCAAAACACAGATCACAGTAAGTACGTTAGTACGTTCGGAGTTGGTTGGTGGATTTCAAACACTAAATGTTACTGCCATCATGTGGATAGAAACAGAATGGCAGCTTATGAATTCATAGAGGTTTTGTTTGCAAGAATATGACCATTTCAAAGTAGTAGGCCTACAATTGTAGCGATAATTGAAGATAATTTGCTCATGGTTTGGAGGCCACGTCCAAGTCTTAGAAATGCTTTTTTTACTTCCAAAAAACATGTGTTGCAAGGACGTGAAGAAGAACTTTCTTGTACTGTTTTGTTTTGCTATGTTTTCAACCTAACACGAGGATCAATCGATACGTACAATCAGTTTCAATCAGCTTCGCACGCAAAGTTGGTGGATTTGGATTCTCTTCTTCTTCTGTGAGGTTTAACGGCGGGTAGCTTGGTAGAAGTTCAGGAAGGGAAATGGCGGCGAGTAGCACGGACAAAATGGAGGAAATGGAGAAAAAGTTAGTGAAGCAACAGCTGTGCTGGAATGCCAACAATATGGGAGATAATTTGAGAAACCAAACTCTCGCATCTTTCACAGCATAGAAAGAAGGAGGCCGGGGGGTGACAAGGAGGAGCAATGGCGGAAGCGGAAGTATTGTGCGATTCTCTTGGCGCGAGTATAGTTGGTGAGAATGAGTGGACGATGGTGAAGAAAAGTGGAGTGAAAAGGGCTAAAGTCGAAAATTAAAAGGCAGTTTATGGTTTGACTGCGATTCACGAGCAATGCTGTTTTTTAGGGTGATCCGTTTGCAGTCTCAAAGATGGTGAAGGACAAATTGGGTAAATTGGCATCGGTTCAAGCAACCAGGAATGTTATGATGCTGATTTCATATGTGTCAACAGCACAAAAAGAGAAAGCTCTGTGGTTCAACAAAATGTTGACATATGATGTGGAAATCTATGATTTTCAGAGTAGGGCACTGGTGTCATCTCTGGTGTTTCGTTGGACATAGAGGATGTGTA
The DNA here is from genome assembly GCF_029448725.1 of Salvelinus fontinalis. NCBI lineage: Eukaryota > Metazoa > Chordata > Actinopteri > Salmoniformes > Salmonidae > Salvelinus > Salvelinus fontinalis. The sequence goes on from NC_074686.1 coordinate 24,738,309, forward strand.
GTTTAGGGATGACATTTCAAGAGTGGTAGACGCACATCGATTGAATCAAATGATAGACGGACGGAAGGAAGGAAGGAAGGAAGGAAGGAAGGAAGGAAGGAAGGAAGGAAGGAAGGAAGGAAGGAAGGAAGGAAGGAAGGAAGGAAGGAAGGAAGGAGCAAAGCCTATCGGTTATAAGTGGTCCTCCCAACTTATGTCAAACTTGGGTATGTGAGATATGCCGTGAGACCGTATGTACAGAAGCTGTTGCAGTGTCACAATTTAACAAGTTTGTTCACGTGGCAAGTGTTTGTCAAAGGAGAGTCAGATGAAGCATGTCGTTGTAATTCAAATTTTAAATCAAATCTAATTTTATTGGTCACATACACATCTTTAACAGATGTTATTGTGGATGTAGCAAAATGTTTGTTATTGTGATGGGAATCATGTTCCTGAGTTTCCGGAGTGCCCTGTATGGATGAAGGAGGTCACAGTAGCTAGGATCAGGGGCATCCAGCAGGTCTCCTATGTGATGGAAGTGAAAATAGCAGGAGTGAGTAGAGAGGATATGTTAGTGGATGTCCAACAGTTTGCAGTGAATGCCATGCAGGAGAAAGATCCCTACATAGTAATAGTGAAGAAGGTGGACTTTGTTGCGTTTATAGCGCAAGTGATAAATTGCAATAGTCAAACTAATAAAAAATCAAAGCAGTTAGATATCATTGCGAAGGCGGCAAATAGATTTCTGGATCTCCAGAACTTTACAGCCAAAATGTTACAGGGAGTACTGAATGAAGAGGTTCCCCCCTCCCAGGTTCCTGAGCCTGTGTAGGGATCTGAATATCACAGTTTTTGTTTGAAATTCAGCGTAGTAGCGTGAATTTTGTTTGTGTTTATTTTTTACATTTTCGGTAATTAGTATGATTTGTTCATCCAAAACATTTATTGGGGGGGGGTTGTATTTTATTTTACTACCCCATACAGTAGGTGGCGGCAACACACCTTATGAGCATAGTCTGCCAATAAACCTCAGAGTAGAAGAAGAAGAAGCAGCAGCTTTAACGGCGGTTGGCATCCAATACAGTATATCCTAACATTACTTTGTCAGGTAAAGACTCCGAATCAAAGCTCAAAAGAACAGACTGTGTCACCTCTGTTTCACCATGGTCCCCACCGGGTCTGCGTCGCACCAAACGGTGGGCTTCACAAACACCAGCAAGCTTCAACTTAAATTGCTTCACCTCCACACTTAATGCTACCCCAGAAATGCCCTGTACCTAAGTGCAAAGCAAGATACAGGTCTTCTCCCAAGTTACGTTGCACGGAGTGCCTGCTCCCTCTGATCTGAAGAAACACAAACAAACATCACAAGTCCACCTTCACTGACTCAACAGCACCCACTATATTTTCCTCTCAACCTGAAACCACCCATGGATCAGCCAAAAGGCCTGGTTCCACTCTCTGCAAAAATGTCACTCCTACTGGACCAGAAGTATCTTTATGAAAACCATTTCCATCAATACTAGGCTCGGTCTCCGACCTCCTCACAACACCTTCTCCCCCTTCCATTTCACCTCCAGAACGCTAACTGGAGTCCGGCTCACTCTGTTTGAACTTGACACCTATCTTCCTCGACATACCATCTCTCTTGCTTTGCAAGCTTCAACAGCCCATCCTCTGCCTCCCTCAATCTTTTCATCCTCCTCTCTCTTTCCCTCCAATCCTCCTCCCTTAACCAATTACTCGACTACTTCTGAAAATATTCAACTTTTCCAAGTCAAAATAATTTCGTTGCCTCCTCGACGGACATGCTAAGCCCTGTACTCCCTCCCTTGTCAGTTTCAAACTTGCGAGAGGTGCAAGTCCTTTATTTCTTCATCACCATTAACTTAGAGTGGTTCATCCTTTATAAGTTGCAGTGTACTGCGGCACAGGTTGCATGGTGCCGCAGTTAGTGCTAGTTAGTGCTAGTTTGACCACCAGAGAGCTTCTTTGAAAAGCATTTGATAGCCTTCAATAGTGGCTGTACTAGAGAATTTAAAACCTTTTTTTGTAAGAACATAGTTTATGGGACTGATTTTAAGAAATGTTGCTGAGTTAAATGATTAATATTATGGTGTTTCTATTCCAAGAACAACCCTCTGGGTTTCCGTTAGAATGGAACGGAAAATATGGTGTTGTACAACATGATGGTTGGGAGTAGGCTACAGTACTGGGCTATTTAGCTAAAGAATCCCCGTATTGTGCGTGCACACGGGAGACAGGGGTTCAATTCCCGATGGGGAGGAAGGAGTAGGCTGTCCTTGTAAATAAGAATTTGTTCTTAACTGACTTTCCTAGTTAAATAAAGGTTACACTAAGAGCATAATATTTCTACACCCTAATTGTATAATTGTAGTCTAACCAATACCCAATGGAGATTCAGTGAAAATAAAAATCTCATTAATTTATCAAGACCAGTCCCCATGCTTGTCTCAGAGCAATGCGAAATGGAGCTAAAATCACTGTAGGCTATTGCTTCAAATCCAATTGCTTTTAACTTCATTATGCTCTTTAAATAAATAAGACCTACACCACTTTTAACAGCACATTACTCAACACTAGTGAGACTCATGTCGCCTACGGTAGGCCTACAGTGTATCGAAAAATATGATGTGACTCTCCGACAATAATTACATATAGAGGTTTGGAGGATTCTAAATTAAAACCAAAAGCTGCCTCATGGGTCTCCCGGTGGCGGCCGGCACGGGTATCGAACCTACATCTGTAGCAAGGCATTTTGCACTGCGGGAGCCCCCATCCACAAAGTATCAAAATACAGAGAGGTGTTGTTGAAGGTACTTTGTCCTGCTAATAGCTCATAATACTGTACATGGTGTCCAGGTCAGGTTAACCAAAACATGTCTTTATTAAAGACTATCCGAAAGAATGTTGGTACTTATTTATTTTGATCCAAAGCCATGAATGAGTGAGTCACTCAGTTTTATGTAGGTGCCGCTATATAACTGTGCCATCAACTTGATAATGTATAACGATATTTTGGAGATTATTTCATTTTCAAAAAAACTAAAGTGAGCGATTGTAATCTGAATAAAGCCCAAGATAATATTTGTAAAGGACAAAACATGTATTTCTGTTTTTAGAGGGAGAGAAACGCTGGGCCAATTGTGCACCGCCCATTAAGGCCAAAATATAGCCCTGCTAATAGCCATAATGGCGCTGTACAACGTGACCGTGTGTGTTTGAAAGAGTATTTTCCAGTAAGCAACAATTTGTTTACCTTCATTAGACAACTTTGTTCCAATATTTCTGTAATTCAGTGATATTTCTTCCCACAGTAATTCGTTATGATCCATAACTAAATAAACATTGCCATTTTGAAAGAGTATTTGTATCATTATTTTATTAACGAAAGCATAAAGATGCTGATGAAGAAATACAGTACTGTACAGTATATGCTTTTACATTTGGATAATAAAGCATTTAAACTATTTTGAAAATATAAGCCACTGCATTTGTTTATTAGGCTATAGCAGAACAGCATAACGGTCCGGACGGCCCTTGCTGTGCCTGGTGAGCAGTTGGTCAAGTTCTGTTGTCAGAAGAGGAATGGAAATGTCAGGGTGAACCGAAAACCTGATGAAACCGCCAGGTATGTTGACTGCCTGTCGGAGGTGGAGTTCCAGAGCTCACAGCTGATCATGTGGCAAGGATTGTGACTCCATCTCATTCCTCGCCCTCTTCGACGCATCATTCTCTGCCTGTCTCTCCGCCAAATCCGCCTGGCTCTGGACCAATGCATCAGCAGTCACCCGAATCTCTGCCCTCCGATAATGTTTCTCTTTCTGCTGGTCTGCCTTCAATGACTCGATCTCAGTCTTCAAAGTTTGAATTTAATCCATGTGCACCTTCATCAGAGAGCATATGTTTCAAACACTCCCTTTTTCTCACTTGGGAGAAATCAATCCTTCGCTGCTGGAACACACAACACTATTTTGCGTGTCGCGGTTAGTTGTTTTTAGGAAATATTTCAATATAACAGGCACGAGTGAGTACACAATTGTTAAAAAAATAATAATACCGACGGTGTGGTATGACGAAAATCTCCCCCCTGCCAGAATCCCCCCCTCCCTTCGTGTGAACGCGCACACACTCAATTCTTCATTGTTGTGACTTGCTTGCTGTTGAGATTTCTGATCACATTAGGCTGCGTTTATTTTTATTTTTTATGTCGGTTTGATCGCGGGGGAGGCACTAGTAGCGCAGTGCGCGTTCACAGTAAGGGGGAGGGGAAGAATTCTGGCAGGGGGGAGATTTTCGGCACAACACCAGAAAGATACATCCATTGTTTTCTTACTTTTGTTTTACTCTGCCTGCAAACACGCTGGATGATTCAGAATCCATTGAATAGCTTGAACGTTTCACTTACGAGTTCAAAGAAACATGTCGGTGGTTTCGGAGGATTCAAGCACTGTTAAGGACAACAAACCCAATCAACAAAACAAACCAAGTTGTCCAAGCGGTATCAACGATTTCACCAAACCATCCCCAAGCAAGAGGGCGCGCGTGGGGAGAGGTTTACTGATATGGATGTTGACTTGTTAAAATCCATCAATGAAAGACTTGTCACACTTGATATCTTGGATATATTACAAGAGGACATCAATGCATTATGTGCCAGTCTAGAATTCAGCCAATGTCAGATAGATGATCTAAGGAAAGGGAACACAAAGCTGAAAGGTACTGTAGACTCTATTCATGGCAAGGTGGAGGAGGTGCAAAGGGAGAACAAACATCTTAAAGAAACCTTGCTTGATGTACAGTGTGGATCAATGTGGGAAATCTAATATTTTCAGGGATACCGGAGAACGACAACAGCAGAGGCTGTGAGGACACAGTCCGAGACTTTATGTCAACTGAACTTTAACTGCCCACTGATGCTGTGCATAATGTCACTCCATAGAACGGGTAAGGCCTCTGGAAATAGGCCACGGGCTATTATTGCATGTTTTAACAATTTTAAGCAAAAGGAAATGGTGAAGAGCAGGGGCAGAGAACTCAGAAACACTGATTTTGGAATGAATGATCACTTTCCCACCGAAATCAAAGAAAGGAGAGAAAAAATGTATCCCATCATGAAGGAAAAGCGTTGCCTGAATCAACAAAGCTCCATGGTGATGGATAAACTTTACATCAACGGGCAACTGTATCGGGACACTAGAGTAACTCCCTGGCTATTTTAATCCAATGTTCAAATGTGAGTTTGTGTGTTCTAGTGTATCATGACAACTTCAACTATAACGAATACATGCTCTATTGATCTTCACTTGATAAGGAAAGGGCTGCATATGGCTCAGGTTAATGTATGTAGCCTTCCTAGCAAAATACATGAGGTTTTAACTTGGTCAACATAAATAATATTCATATTTTGGCTTTGACCGAAATGCATTTAGATGCATCTGTAAATTATGGGCAACTGAACATTCAAGGATTTAGTCTACTGAGAAGGGACAGGAATCAAGGATATAGTCTACTGAGAAGGGACAGGAATCAAGGATATAGTCTACTGAGAAGGGACAGGAATAGGAATGGTGGGGCTGTAGCACTGTATATTCAGAATCATATACCTTTTAAGAGGAGGGATGACAAATAGAAGCATTATGGGCTCAAGTACATCTGTCTCACCAGGCACCCATATTGTTAGGATGTGTGTATAGACATCCTAGATCTAAGGTGGCCTATCTGGATGACTTATGCACTGGGTTTGAACAGGCCACAGATAGTAACAGAGATGTACTTTTCTTGGGTGGTTTTAATATAAATTGTAAGGATCATAATAATTCAAATAGAACTAAATTGATGAGATATGCCGAGAACTGTGGTTTGAAACAAATGGTTAATGATACTACTAGATCATCAATTAAGTTGGGTCGTCGTTCAGACACATGCATTGATCTGATCTTCTGTAATATACCATTGCAATGCTTAAAAGCCAGATCAATGCCAGTAGGCTGGACAGACCATAATATTGTGACCATAACCATGAACACCAAAGTTCCAAAGAAACCGCTAAGGATTGTGGTCAAGAGACATTTTTAAATATTTAATCATGAGCTATTTCAAAAGGATTTGGCTGCTGTACCCTGGGAGCTGATTTATCTAGAGGATGATTTAAATCACGCTACAGAATGTTTTATTGATATGCTCTCTGAGGTAATGGACCATCATGCTGCAGTAAGAAAGAGTACAGTTGGGGCTTGTCCATCTCCATGGATTGATGATGAACTGGGTGAGGCTTTTTCTCAAAGAAATATGGCAAAAGTCTTAGCAGCCAAATCTAAACTAGACATTGATGAATAGAATTATAGAACATTACGTAATTAACCAGTTAAATTGAATTGTAAGGGGAAAAAATGCTTTTACAAAAATGCTTTTATTGATTGTAAAAATGATTCTAAAAAGGTATGGGACACAGTTCAGTGCTTACTTGGTACATTTATCTCATCATGCCCATTGAGTGCGGAGGTTGGCGGGAGAACAATAACAAAACCAACTGATATTGCTAATCATTTTGAAGATTTTTTTTACAAAGAAAATGAATTTACTGAGCAACAATGTAAACACCTATTCTTCCAAACAAGCTATTGTCCAATGGATTGATGATCATATTATGAGCAACAAAACCTGCTCTTTCTGTCTACAGATGGTGTCAGTAGAGGTGTTGAAGCTATTGAAGTCATTACCCGATGGTAAATCTACAGGTTATGATCTTATGGACCATTTTTATTTTGCTGTGCTGCTCCCCAGATAGCAGTTCCACTGAGATATATATTTAATTCATCCCTGGAAAAGGGGATGTTTGCAAATGTATGGAAGCATGCAAAACTGTGTCCTATTCCGAGATAGCAAAGAACCCATTACTCCTGCCGATAGTCAACCAATTAGTCTACTCCCTTCACTCAGTAAGATATTGGAGGGTATTGTGAGTAGACAAATATGGGAGTACATGGAAAAGAATGATCTGATTACTGCTAATCAGCATGCTTATCGCAAAAACCATTCCACTACCACTGCATTGATTGACATGACTGACCAGTGGCTCAATGCTATGGATAATGGCAGGTTTGTGGGTGTACTATTTTTAGATTTTAGTGCAGCATTTGATTTAGTGGATCATGAAATAATTTTGACAAAATTCATGCATTATGGTTTTAAGGAGGTATCTAACTGACAGGAAACAGTCCACCTATATCAGTGGTTCATTTTCTTCCCCTCATGTGTTAAACTGTGGAATACCACAGGGCAGCTGCCTTGGGCCACTTCTTTACTCAATATATACCAACAACCTTCCTTCTGCCTTATCTGAATCTCAAGCTACTATATTTGCAGACGATACTACAATTTATACACCAAGACAATCGGTTCAACAGGTACAGCAAGCTCTACAAGTAGATTTGGAAAATATCAGGGAGTGGGTTTGCCGGAACAAACTTGTTTTAAACACCAAGAAAACCAAAGTTATGTTGGTCTGTTCCACCAGGAAAAGGCCAACACTGCATGGGGATACAATTAAGTATGGAAGGAGTACAAATTGAGGAAGTGGTAGAAACAAAACAACTGGGAGTGCAGCTAGACAACTGCTTATCATGGTCGTCTCAAATAGCTCATCTATGGAAAACAAATATTAAAACTGCATGCACGATCAGAAGGATAGGTACATTTTTACCGGTAAAGATTCTTAAGCAAATAACACAAGCATTAATTGAGAGTCAGATGAACTACTGTTCTGTGGTCTGGGGAAGTGCATAAGCAAGTGAAATTAGGAGGCTGCAGATTGAACAGAGCAAAGCAGCAGGGATTGTTTTAAGGTGGAGATATGGTTATTCTGTTGTAGTCATCAATCAACAAGAGAATTGAAAAAAAGCATGCGGGTTTTTTTTCATAATATACACCATTTTAAAATTATTCACAACGGTATTCAGTTGGTAAGAGACAGACATTCAGTAAATGCTAGGAATAGATTGTCCACCATCTATGTGTTATCCAGACAGAAAAGAGAAATAGGCAAAATAACATTTCGATTTAGAGCAATAAAGAAATGGAATAATTTAACTGAGCAAACAAGAAACCTTTCAATATATACATTTAAACAATACTTTAAAACCATTTAAATATAATACATAGGAAAGTTGTGCTGGACTATGATAGGTGAAGAATCAATCTATATCTGTATTTATCTGGTCAATATGTTAGTGTATTATGTATGTTTGTAACAGCGTGTTATATGTGAAAATGTGATCTTATTAAAAAATGTATTTTGAATGTTTAAGGACTCTTGGAAGATTATTCCAAATGAGGACTAAAAGAGATGCTAATAAAATCTAAATCAAATCAGATGAGCAGAATGGTACCGCCCTGAGCCTCCATTGGTTACAGTGGCCTATGATAGAAATGGTAGATCAATTAAGAATTAAAAGTGACTCCAACACACAAATGCTGCGTACACATTTTAAGAATGTAGTAAAACTAACTGCTTTCTTGGCAACCATGTGTTTTTTCGGTGCAGCCCGTTGTCCAGCCGTTTGTCCACTGATCTCCACGGATGATTGTCGGCATTTGGTACGCTCTGCAAAAACACATTCACGTTTTTAGTGCACAATATATATTTTTTTATTTTATTTATTTAACCTTTATTTATTATCGATTGTATTACACAGTATGCCTACACATTGATAGGCTATATACATTTTTGTTTTAAGAAAATGCACTGAAACCAAAATACCTTAAGTTTTGGTGATCCTCTCAGCTCCGGCTCATTTTCAAGTCCTCTCGTGGTTACGGTCCTAACCCTGGAACGGGTAACACCATAGAAAGAAGCTGGCTTGATGAAAACAATGTCCATTTCATCTCTTCTCTTCGGTCACAATGTCATTTTTTGCAGGTGGGGGAGATTGTTCACACCTACAGTAGCCGGGCTATAAAGAGTCTGTTGTCCTTATAATCGGGCTACAAGTGTTTGAAAACGTGTTTTCAAAATGCCACCAGCTGTCCGTCACTACTGTAAATAAAAACACAGCATCTTGTTTACATTCTATATTGTAACCACAATGTCACAAATAATCTGTATCTACCTTTCCAATTACTTTTAGAGTTTGGGATTTACAAATGTGTGCTTTTCATGTCATTTTTTGTTAAATCCAGTTCGGATTTAAGTATAACTTTTGAGTGACGCCTTTAGTGAGAGGTTTAATGCTCTAATATTTAATAATATCTGCCCTCCGAATTCATATCTAAGGGGCGTTTTTTACGCCATTATTAGTTACATTGTTTTAATTTGAACGTGCAGACTGGCACTAAGAACAGCGGGAACGTTTCCCTAGTCAGCGCCATTATTAGTGCAATGCCCCTTAAAGTGTTGCTCTGTGCTACCCAGCTACCCTTCCTCCTCCTCCCTTCCTCATGGGCTAGGTCCGTCTTCTGTGCGTGGCTCTGCGGCCCATCCCGTGCCCCCTGCCCTCGTGCCTTGAACCTCGCACGCCCACCCGTTTCATTGGATACAGCTGGAGAACTGCAAGGCAATCCCATTGTGCGCCACTCGGGAGCCATGACCAATATGACAAATATTGTCCTGCTAATAGCAGGGTTAATAATATATCTGTGAGAATATCCAAGGGGCTTTTATATAATTCTAAATTAATAATAATAATAATCACTTTGTTAAAAATATATATATTTTGGAGATGATTTCATTTTCAAATAATGTAAAATGATCGATAAAAAGGCCATTCTTAAACATGAGGTGAGACATTGTTGCTAATTTGTAAATAAAGCCAGTTTGTTATTTAGAATGATTTATTTCTGTTTTTAGAGGGAAAGAAACCAAAAACCTACACTCATCTCATGGGTCTCCCAGTCAAGGCCGGCACAGGTATTGAACCAGCATCTGTAGCAACACAGCTTGCACTGTACCAAGTGCAACTTCTAAACTTTCTTAGACCATTGCACACTAAGGCACTGTACAACGTGACTGGTCGGGAGTGGGCTACACTACTACAGTAAGAGCAAAATAATCCTAACAAAATAAAATAATTAAAACCTTAGTGTAACAACAATTTTAGTAAGTAATACTGAAGTCGTGCACAATTATCAGTTTCTATTTAGGTTTATGTCGCCCCCTCATTGTCAGTTAGAGACACAATAGGACCCAAAAGCATAATCAGTGCTCTAACTCCCCCTTGCGCTGGTCTGGAGCAATGAAGTAGTGACGCAGGGTACCGTACTACACCACAAATTACCTCTAAATCCCGCAGCATAATCGCAAAACTTTTAGTGGAGCAGGTGGAAAAGTTACTCATGTAACCTTTAAACTGGAATAAAGGCTGTTTTACATTGACCAAGGACTCACTGTAGGCGTTGACCAGGGTGATAAATTATTATTATTTTTATGAATTTGTTTATTTTTGTGATTACAACTTTTTTCTGACCACTCCTCAGCTGACAGCTGACAGTTACAAAGAGCAGTACATCAAGACTAAGCAGCTGCTTTACAAGTGGGATGCACTGTTGAGCACTACATCCCGAGGGGTTCGTGCTGATTGTACAGAGATTGTGACAGCCGGTTAAATTGCGCCCCTTGAGAAGGCAAGAACAAGATGTATGTCAGGAGAAGTGCAGTATTATCATAAGGAGGTGTATACTTGGAATGCAGAGGAGGAATGGAGGGAAAAGAGAGGCAGGGGAGGTATAAGAGAGAGGCTGAGCTTGAGTTGGTTAAAAATGGCAGAAAAAGGGAGATGGTTTGTTAAAGAAGAACGGTAGAAAGTGTAAGCAGAGTGATCTGAAGACAAGGAGAAATGGAAGTGAATGAGGGCTTAGTATCGGAGGTGGTAGGTTTGTTGAAGTTCTCAGAGCCCGAGGCTTGCACCGAAGGTTAGGATAAAGATGAGTCTGTGACAGTAGGAGTGAAGTTTTTGGAAAAAGTGGACCCTCGCCTTTTGGCTGATTCATTTGTGGTTTCAGGGTGGGTGAAAACAGAGTTGGGTGCTGTGGAATCAGTGAGGGTAACCAGAAATGGTCTTGTGATAACTGATTGTGTTTCTGCTGGTAAGAGGGAGCAGGCGCTCCATGTTAAACTAATGGGGGCAAGCGATGTGAATTTTTTGATCTCAAGAAAAGACCGCCATTGAAGGAGTAATTACTGGGGTAGCTGTAAATGTGAAAGTTGACCAACTGAAGGGGAAGATTCCCGGTGTTTGTGATGCTCGTCATTTGGTGCGATGCAGCCAGGGTGGCGTGAGTGGTGAAACAGTTGAGTCGTTGTCTGTTCTTTTGAGTTTTGATGTTGAGTCTTTGCCTGACAAAGTGATGTTAGGATATATAAGTTATCCCGTACGAGCTTTTGTGCCAATTACATTACGTTGCTACAGGTGTCAAGCTTATGGGCATGTGGCAGCAGTGTGTAGGAGGGATATTCCTAGGTGTGAGAAGTGTGCAGAAGGGCATGAGACATAAGGAATTTGGGAAAGTAGTGATATATGTTAATTGTAGGGGTGCCCGTGGGACTGGGGATCAGAAATGTCCGGAGCGAGAGAGACAGGTTGAAGTTTCCAGGGTTAGAGTAGTGCAGAAGTTGTCATATGCTGAGGCAGTGAAGAAAGTAGAGGAAGATGGGTCAAGGGGGAGGGATCCTGAGAGGAGTGGTTTGAGTTGTAGATCTGTACCAGTACAGAGAGTCAGGACAACAAGTGATATATGTTTCAGTAAGATTGGATTTTTAGCCTTTATCGCAATGGTTATCAACTGTACTGCAGGGATGGAACTTAAGTCGCAGAAAATTGAGGTTGTGGTGGCAGCTGCAGAGAGGTATATGGGTGTGCAAGACTTAAAATCAGAAGAGTTACAGGGTGTGTTAAGTGGTGGTGTCACATCCTTTCAGGCTGTTGGCCTGAAGTAGAATTAAGTAGATGTAAATATTGGATTAGGGTAGTTTTATTTATTATTATTTAATTTTTATTTTAAAAAATTGTCAGTGTTGTGGTAGATTGTATTTTATTAATTTTTTCAAACTAAGTATGAGGGAGTTGTACTCCAGTCTAGTAGGTGGCGGTAATGCAACATTTGTTGGATGCCAACCGCCATTAAACCTCAACTAAGAAAAAGACAGTTACGTCATCATCCGAAATGCACTGCGAGTGTCAGTTTGTTTGATAGATAAACAAGAACTGCATAACCTTAAACGATTGCAAGGAAAAACATAACTCGTATTCTGGTAAGATGGACAATACTAATTTAACGTTATGAATAGTATGCCGTTAAATAAATGTTGTGTCATTTAATTCCACTGAAAATCAAAACAGCAGTGGCCTGCTGCTGCTAATATCGTTAGCTAACGTTATCCTGTTGCTCGTTAGCCAGCTTATTTTATGATCGTGTATTTACTAACTAGCTAATTTACAAACCAGTTGATACTCAAATGACTCTTGCTAACCGAATGAGGAAACTCAATTGAGCTTAATTGGCTAACGTTATTTAGCAATCACCCAAATCCAGACAGGTGATGTCCTGAAAGAGCTGCAGAATCTGGATCCCTACAAATCAGCTGGGCTAGACAATTTCGACCCTCTTATCCGCCGCCATTGTCGCAACCCCTATTAACGTAAACTCACTCACTTTTGTACATCGCCATGGTCCGTAAAATTGACCTTATTTTAGCGCCCAAAAAACGTAATAGTTCCAGATCAACTGTAATGGCAATACCATTGTAAAGTACAATTTCTCCCCTTTCCAACAGAATTCATGCCGAGACCTCCACGCTGCCCGTTTCTGCATAATAAAGGCAATGAGCTCCGTCGGGTCTTTTTAAAAATGGCGGGCGGGGAAGCGAAACTAAAGCGTGGTAGTGAGGAGAGATGTGTGTGGCAAAACGGCTTTTTTTTTTTTTCACTCGATCTGTCCAACTTATCACCTTATCGCCTCTAAAATGTAAATAAAACATTATAAAGTTTATTTAGTGTGTTATTACATACCTATTTGAATTGGGTTTTTAGGGTGGTGCTAAAGTGATCTTCAGAAGTAACGTAAACTCACCCCATTCGTATGTAACCGCAACATTCAAACGAGGCTACAAAGAAAACTAATGGGACTGTGTTGGCTTCAAAATCGGGGGGGTGAACTACGTTTCTATTCAAGCGTTGATCGACATGGCAATGGATCTATAGTATTGGAGAAAAAAACGGACCCTCCTTTACATCGTTAGGTGTCATGCCGTAACGTACAGCATGCATAAAGCAACTATTTCTGTCTTACAATCTCTCTCCACCAGATGTAGCATTTCTCACATGTTTAAAAACAAGAAATGGACAGTGACGGGTTAAGGGGATACCTAGTCATTTTTTACGTCATCATTGCATGCATCATCATTCTCAAAGCCGCTGTTTACTTCTAAGATCACTTTAGCACCGCTCTAAAAACCCGATTAAAATTCGGCACAAACCTTCAAATAGGTATGTAATGACACATTATATAAACTCTTTATAGTGTGTTATTTACATTTTAGAGGTGATAAAGTGATATGTTGGACAGATCGAGTGGGGAAAAAAGCATTTTTCCCACACATCTCCTTCTCACTATCACGCATTAGTTTCACTTCCCCACCCGCCATTTTTAAAAAGACCTGATGGGGCTCATTGCCTTCTTGAATCATGCAGAAACGGGCAGCGTGGGGGTCATGTAATTGATTCTGTTGGAAAGGGGAGAAATTGTGCTTTACAATGGTATTGACATTACATTTGATCTGGAAGTATTATGTTTTGGGGCGCTAAAATAAGGTCAATTTTACGGACCAGGGCGATGTACAAAAGTGAGTGAGTTTACGTTAAACAGCGGCTTTGAGTCATGATGCTTGCAGTGATGACGCAAAAAATGACTAGGTATCCCCCTTACCGCCGTCACTGTCCATTTCTTGTCACTGTTCATTTCTTTTAAAGATGAGAGAAGTGCTACACCTGGTGGAGAGAGATTGTAAGACAGAAATAGTTGCTTTATGCATGCTGTAGGTTACGGCATGACACATCATGATGTAACGGAGGGTCAGTTTTTTTCAACTTTTCTCCAATACTATAGAGCCATTACCATGTTGATCAATGCATGAATAGAAACCTAGTTCACACCCCAGATCTTTAAGTCAACACAGTCGCTACAGTCCCATTAGTTTTCTTTGCAGCCTCGTTTGAATGTTGCGGTTGCGCACATTTGTACGGAATGGGGTGAGTTTACGTTACTAGTCTGTTCAACTTATCTTTCGTATCGTCTGAGATTCCTAAAGATTGGAAAGGGGCCGCGGTCATCCCCCTCTTCAAAGGGGGAGACACTCTAGACCCAAAGTGTTACAGACCTATATCTATCCTGCCCTGCCTTTCTAAAGTCTTCGAAAGCCAAGTGAACAAACAGATCATCGATCATCTCGAATCCCACCATACCTTAACCGCTATGCAATCCGGTTTCTGAGCTGGTCAAATCAAATGTTATTTGTCACATACACATGGTTAGCAGATGTTAATGCGAGTGTAGTGAAATGCTTGTGCTTCTAGTTCCGACCATGCAGTAATATCTAACAAGTAATCTAACCTAACAATTTCACAACTACCTTATACACACAAGTGTAAAGGAATGAATAAGAATATGTACATAAAAATATATGAATGAATGACGGCCGAACGGCATAGGCAAGATGCAGTAGATGGTATACAGTACAGTATATACATATGAGATGAGTAATGTAGGGTATGTAAACATTATATAAAGTGGCATTGTTTAAAGTGGCTAGTGATACATTTATTACATACATTTTTTTCCTTATTAAAGTGGCTAGAGATGAGTCAATGTGTTGGCAGCAGCCACTCAATGTTAGTGATGGCTGTTTAACAGTCTGATGGCCTTGAGATAGAAGCTGTTTTTCAGTCTCTCGCCCCCTTTTTGATGCACCTGTACTGACCTCGCCTTCTGGATGATAGCGGGGTGAACAGGCAGTGGCTCGGGTGGTTGTTGTCCTTGATTGTCTTTTTGGCCTTCCTGTGACATCAGGTGCTGTAGGTGTCCTGGAGGGCAGGTAGTTTGCCCCCGGTGATGTGTTGTGCAGACCTCACTACCCTCTGGAGAGCCTTACGGTTGTGGGCGGAGCAGTTGCCGTACCAGGCGGTGATACAGCCCGACAGGATGCTCTCGATTGTGTATCTGTAAAAGTTTGTGTTTTTGGTGACAAGCCAAATTTCTTCAGCCTCCTGAGGTTGAAGAGGCACTGCTGCGCCTTCTTCACCACGCTGTCTGTGTGGGTGGACCATTTCAGTTTTTCCGTGATGTGTACGCCAAGGAACTTAAAACTTTCCACTTTCTCCACTACTGTCCCATCGATGTGGATAGGGGGCTGCTCCCTCTGCTGTTTCCTGAAGTCCACGATCATCTCCTTTGTTTTGTTGACATTGAGTGTGAGGTTATTTTCCTGACACCACACTCCGAGGGCCCTCACCTCCTCCCTGTAGGCCGTCTCATCGTTGTTGCTATTCAAGCCTATTTTTGTAGTGTCGTCTGCAAACTTGATGATTGAGTTGGAGGTGTGCATGGCCACGCAGTCATGGGTGAACAGGGAGTACAGGAGAGGGCTGAGAACGCACCCTTGTGGGGCCCCAGTGTTGAGGATCAGCGGGGTGGAGATGTTGTTACCTACCCTCACCTTCTGGGGGCGGCCCGTCAGGAAGTCCAGGACCCAGTTGCACAGGGCGGGGTCAAGACCCAGGGTCTCAAGCTTAATGACAAGTTTGGAGGGTACTATGGTGTTAAATGCTGAGCTGTAGTCGATGAACAGCATTCTTACATAGGTATTCCTCTTGTCCAGATGGGTTAGGGCAGTGTGATTGCGTGGTCTGTGGACCTATTGGGGCGGTAAGCAAATTGGAGTGGGTCTAGGGTGTCAAGTAGGGTGGAGGTGATATGGTCCTTGACTAGCACTTCATGATGACGGAAGTGAGTGCTACGGGGCGATAGTCATTTAGCTCAGTTACCTTCGCTTTCTTGGGAACAGGAACAATGGTGGCCCTCTTGAAGCATGTGGGAACAGCAGACTGGGATAGGGATTGATTGAATATGTCCGTAAAAACACCAGCCAGCTGGTCTGCGCATGCTCTGAGGACGCGGCTGGGGATGCCGTCCGGGCCGGGAGCCTTGCGAGGGTTAACACGTTTAAATGTTTTACTCACGTTGGCTGCAGTGAAGGAGAGCCCGCAGGTTTTGGTAGCAGGCACTGTATTGTCCTCAAAGCGAGCGAAGAAGTTGTTTTCTCCAGCGCTGCTCTAACAAGCAACCAGTAAGAAAATGTAGGGGATGATGGCCCTCACTTATTAAATGAAAAATGTATTAACATTTGTCGGGCTTACAGTGCATTGTGAAAGTATTCATCCCTCTTGGTGTTTTTCCTATTTTGTTGCATTACATCCTGTAGTTTAAATAGATTTTTATTTGGATTTAATGTAATGGACATACACAAAATAGTACAAATTAATGAAGTGAAATGAAAAAAAGTACTTGTTTAAAACAGAAAAGTGGTGTGTGCATATGTATTCACCCCCTTTGCTATGAAGCCCCTAAATACGATCTGGTGCAAACAATTACCTTCAGAAGTCACATAATTAGTTAAATTAAGTCCACCTGCGTGCAATCTGTCACATTATCTGTCACATGATCTCAGTGTATATATACACCTTTTCTGAAAGGCCGCAGAGTCTGCAACACCACTAAGCAAGGGACACCACCAAGCAAGCAGCACCATGAAGACCAAGGAGCTCTCCAAACAGGTCAGGGACAAAGTTGTAGAGAAGTACAGATCAGGGTTGGGTAATAAAAAAATATCCAAATCTTTGAACATCCCACGGAGCACCATTTTTAAATTCATTATTTAAAAAATGGTAAGAATATGGCACCACAACAAACCTGCCAAGAGAGGGCCGCCCTCCAAAACTCGCGGACCTGGCAAGGAGGGCATTAATCAGAGGCGCAACAAAGAGACGTTTGGTGTTTGCCAAAAGGCAAGTGGGAGACTCCCCAAAAATATGGAAGAAGGTGCTCTGGTCAAAGGAGACTAAAATTGAGCTTTTTGGCCATCAAGGAAAACGCTGTTTCTGGCACAAACCCAACACCTCATCACCCCGAGAACACTATCACCATGTTTTTCATCGGCAGGGACTGGGAAACTGGTCAGAATTGAAGGAATGATGGATGGTGCTAAATACAGGGAAATGCTTGAGGGAAACCTGGTTCTGTCTTCCAGAGATTTTAGACTGGGACGGAGGTTCACCTTCCAGCAGGACAATGACCCCAAGCATACTGCTAAAGCAGTACTCGAGTGGATTAAGAGGGAAAATGTAAATGTCTCGGAATGGACTAGTCAAAGCGCAGACCTCAGTCCAATTGAGAATCTGTGGTATGACTTAAATATTGCTGTACACCAGCGGAACCCATCCAACTTAAAGGAGCTGGAGCAGTTTTGCCTTGAATGGGCAAAAATCCCAGTGGCTAGATGTGCCAAGCTTATAGAGACATACCCTAAGAGACTTGCTGCTTTATTTGCTGCAAAAGGTGGTTCTACAAAGTATTGACTTTGGGGGGATGAATAGTTTTGCACGCTCAAGTAGTTTTTTTGTGTTGTTTGTTTCACAAAAAATATTTAGCATCTTTAAAGTGGTAGGCATGTTATGTAAATCAAATGATACAAACCCCCCACAAAAATCAATTTTAATTCCAGGTTGTAAGGCAACAAAATAGGAAAAATGCCAGGGGGGTGAATACTTTTGCAAGCTGCTGTAGTTCTCCCATCAAGGTACTCAGAAGGATAAATGTCATTATTTAAAATGCCTTGATTGTCTTAGCATTCCAATATATATTTTTTAAAACATGTCAAACGCCATCAAGTAACCTTTGACCCCCTCCTCCAGGTGTGACCATGGGGAAGGCCTTCTCCCTCCTGTCCAAGCAGGCATGCTACGATGACTCCCTGACCACCACACAGGACGATGATGGGAAGAGAGAGGACGTGTCCCAGTTCCCCTACGTAGAGTTCACAGGCCGGGACAGCGTCACATGTCCCAGCTGCCAGGGCACTGGGAGGATACCTAGAGGTGAGCACAACACACACACACGCATACTTATGTAGAGTTCACTGGCAGGGACAGCGTCACATATCCTGCCTGTACCCTGACAGCTGGGACACCTAGAGGTAAACAGAAGGAGTAGAGTACTACAAGCCTGGTCTCAGATAACTTCGTTAAGCTGCTATACCATTTGAATGAATATGACTCGGTAAGAGTTTTGATCAGCCCAGGATCATAGTCAGATGGCAGTTGAAGTGCTGATGTGTATGGAAAACCACGTGGGTGCTCTCTTGTGGATAATGAATAGTGTGACTCTGACTCACTCTGTGGGCTTGAGGGAATGAGACCAATGACTGAATTTGGCATATGAAGGACACGTGCTTTGCCCGTAGACTCACTATAATCAAAGCTGTGTTTGTAGTTTATGATTTTATCCCCAGGGCCTGGTGAATTTCCCCTTTGAGGGATAATAATGATTAGTGATGTGAATCTCTCCTTTCAAGCCTGATTTGATACCCATCTATCCATTTCATTGATTATTTCACAATTTAATGAAACAAATCTTATGGAGAATAAACTATCTAAGAGTTTTTCCGCAAGGCGGTGTCAATAGCGTTGGAGAAGAAGTTCTGAGGGCCAGCACCAATCCACAACTAGGAACACCGCATTATTGAACAGGCACTAATGCACGCACAGATTTCTGACAACATGAACACAAACATGCATGCACAGGCAGTCAAATAATAACCCCTGGTTTTCATGGGAAAAACACTGCAGCTGTGCAGTCACTCCTTCATGGCTCTGACAAATAACCAGACTATTTTCCTTGATTTTTCCCCAGGCCACACAGTAGTCTTAGTTTTGGCACACAAAACCGAAAAGTATTTGAATTGTGGAACTAGATGTTCATACACTTGTTTGAGGATGTTACATCATGTCATCATTGCATGCATCATCATTCTCAAAGCCACTGTTTACTTCTAAGATCACTTTAGCACCGCCCTAAAAAACAGATTTAAAAATTCGACACAACTTCAAATAGGTATGTAATGACATATTATATAAACTCTTTAGTGTTTTGTTTACATTTTAGAGGCGATAAGGTGATAAGTTGGACAGATCGAGTGAAAAAAAGCAATTTTCTCACATCTCCTCCTCGCTATCACGCATTAGTTTCGCTTCCCCACCCGCCATTTTTAAAAAGACCTGATGGGGCTCATTGCCTTGTTGAATTATGCAGAAACGGGCAGCGTGAAGCTCATGTCATTGATTTTGTTGGAAAGGGGAGAAATTGTGCTTTACAATGGTATTGACAGTACAGTTGATCTGGAAGTATTACGTTTTGGGGGCGCTAAAATAAGGTCAATTGTACGGACCATGGCGATGTACAAAAGTGAGTGAGTTTATGTTAGTATGTATGTCGTGAAGCCAATCGCAGTGACGCTATTACTGTGTAACTCCGGGAGGGCAACATCTGAAAAATAGCGCATTTGGTAGTGTGTACCGGTGCTCGACCAGTCGGCGAAAGCCAACATCACCCACGACAGAAAATGGTTGATTATCAAGGGAAATTGATTCCATTATCTTGGCTTTAATGGATTTCGACATTTGAGTTGTCTCGCTGAAATTTTCTTACCCTTTCATATGACCGCTCGACCAATATATCGTGCATCCCTAAAAAAAAAACATGTTAGAAGAAACATATATATTTTTTTTTAAGTAGCCACCCATTGCCTTGATGACAGCTTTACACCCTCTTGGTATTCTCTCAACCAGCTTCATGGGGAATGCTTTTCTGACAGTCTTGAAGGCGTTCCCACATATGCTGAGCACTTGTTGGCTGCTTTTCCATCATTCTGCGGTCCAACTCATCCCAAACCAGCTCAGTTGGGTTGAGGTCGGGTGATTGTGGAGGTCAGGTCATCTGATGCCGCACTCCATCACTCTCCTTCTTGGACAAATAGCCCTTCCACAGCCTGGAGGTGTGTTTTGGGTCATTGTCCTGTTGAAAACAAATGATAGTCCCACTAAGCGCCAACCAGGCGTATTGCTCTGGTAGCCATGCTGGTTAAGTGTGCCTTGAATTCTAAATAAATCACTGACAATGTCACCAGCAAAGCACCCCCACATGATCACACCTCCATGCTTCACGGTGGGAACCACACATGCACAGATAATCGATTTACCTACTCTGCATCTCACAAAGACAAGGTGGTTGGTACTAGGGTTGTCAACTTTTGACTGGTACAGTATATCTTATGGTGAACCTGGCATTTGAAAAGCCCTAATTAGCATTAAGATGTTCAATCAGCAAGATATGAGTCGTGTCCACTCCGGTAGCCTTCACGCTGCCGGTAAAACACCATACAGCGCATTTGTTAACAATTACCCAAATTACATATGTCACCTAACTAATAAAGCTTATGATTTGACATTGCGAAAGCCATTTTACAATTGTTTAAGTGCTGAAGGTGCCACGCAGATATACAAATATTAGGTCAGGGATAGGCTCTCGTTGCCTTGAGGTGCGGTGCTCTGTGTGCACGGTTGTTATCTGACTTGGACATCAATGATAGGCTGCTGGAGAGGAAGCATAATTTCAGTCACAAGATTTAGAGCTATTTTTGGATGGGGGGCATACAATTACGAGTAATAAAAAAAAACATTAGTGATCCGGCGGTCTGCACATTTATAAAAAAAATTAATAATAATAAAAAAAAAAGTATATTCTGACCGATTCATGCCATATTTGGATCGGTTTGGGCTCCCGCGAATCGATGCACTCATATCTTAAACAGTTGAACCAGGGACTGATGCCTGTTGGTGAATCGTTACATTCCTAGTATTGCTGTAATGTTGTAGTTATATCAGATGATTAGTTTAAACATTTCCTTGCATTACACAGGCCAAGAGAACCAGCTGGTGGCATTGATTCCATACAGTGACCAGAGACTCAGGCCCAGGAGAACGTAAGTGGAATGTTGTTGTTGGGTTGGTAGCTATAGGCTAAACGTCACAGTAATGTTTTCCCATGTGACTGCAACTTTGCAAGTAACTATTCCTTTCTTGCAATATTCTTTGTATCCTGCTACTTCTGACCCTGCCTTTTCTCTCTTTCACAGAAAGCTGTATGTGACGGCCTCAGTGGCTGTGTGTCTGCTGCTGTCCAGCCTGGCTGTCTTCTTCCTATTCCCTCGTACCATAGACGTCTCTTACGGGGGCGTCAAGTCTGTCTTCGTCACCTACGATGAGGATAAGAGGATTGTCTATCTCAACGTGACGGTGAGCCTCTCTCTATTCTAACCACACCATGATGATTTGGATCAAGTAGGACAGTCACAGGAGGAGACTGCTTTTCCTTATCAACCGGTTCTTTGCTCCTAAGGTTGCCCATGTTCGGGCAGATGAGTTGGGTCACAAATATAGTGGGTTTCTAGGTATCCTGCCAGCCCTTGAGCAAGGCACATAACTCTGAAACTGCACCAGGGTTGCCGCACTGGCTAACTCTGGTTTCCTGTGGTGTTTGTGTGAAAAGATTAATTTCTGTGATCATAAAATTACAAAATATTCTTCTTCATTCCAGAACACTCTGAACATCACCAATAACAACTACTACAGTATAGAGGTGTCTAACATCACAGCCCAGGTCCAGTTCTCCAACACGGTGATCGGGAAGTCCCGCATCAATAACCGCACCGCTATCAGTCCTCTGGGCTTGCAGCAGGTACACAACTCTGTAATAACACGATAACAACTCTGCAATATCCGGGGGGGGGGGGGGGGGGGGGGTACAGCGTCCAGGCAAAATATATAGCGGAGATACATGAGCCTAGCACAATAATTGTAACAAAATGTCAAGACAATTGTAGGCTATTACACCACTTTTTATCATTACTGCATGTCAGTGGCATGAAAACAGCTGACATAGCCTATGCCGCAAAATGTGATGTGGTTTGACGAGAACTTTGACAGTTTGACAAGGCAGAGATCCATGGCCATCACCGAGACACGCGCAGGCAGCAGTGGACGCATACATTCTGGCCTAAATGTCATTACACTGTAACAGATGACTCTTTCCTTTCACCACTGTTTGGAGGCTGGTAATATGTTGCCAGTCGATGAATGTGGTTATTACACAACGATGACTGGTAATAACACGCATGTTTAGCTATTATAGGAGCCCTTTAAGTGATTGTTTGACAATCAGATGAAAACATGACTGGTTGTGTTTATGCTACAGTAATAGGTAATACATTTTACAAGTTAAATGACATCTTTACGAGGCACACGGAGATCCTATTCAATTAATAAGGATTCTATATGTAATTCTATGATTAGGCCCTTTAAAGTTCTACTTTCACCACTGGTAATAACACTAACTGCACTGTAATAGTGTGGTTATTACACAATGATGACTGGTAATAACATGGTAACTGCACTAAGTGTGGTTATTACACAATGATGACTGGTAATAACATGGTAACTGCACTAATAGTGTGGTTATTACACAATGATGACTGGTAATAACATGCTAACTGCACTGTAATAGTGTGGTTATTACACAATGATGACTGGTAATAACACGCTAACTGCACTGTAATAGTGTTATTACACAATGATGACTGGTAATAACATGGTAACTGCACTGTAATAGTGTTATTACACAACGATGACTGTAATAACATGGTAACTGCACTGTAATAGTGTTATTACACAACGATGACTGTAATAACATGGTAACTGCACTGTAATAGTGTTATTACACAACGATGACTGTAATAACACGCTAACTGCACTGTAATAGTGTGGTTATTACACAATGATGACTGGTAATAACATGGTAACTGCACTGTAATAGTGTTATTACACAACGATGACTGTAATAACATGGTAACTGCACTGTAATAGTGTTATTACACAACGATGACTGTAATAACACGCTAACTGCACTGTAATAGTGTTATTACACAATGATGACTGGTAATAACACGGTAACTGCACTAATAGTGTGGTTATTACACAATGATGACTGGTAATAACATGGTAACTGCACTGTAATAGTGTTATTACACAATGATGACTGGTAATAACACGCTAACTGCACTGTAGTGTGGTTATTACACAATGATGACTGGTAATAACACGCTAACTGCACTGTAGTGTTATTACACAATGATGACTGGTAATAACACGCTAACTGCACTGTAGTGTGGTTATTACACAATGATGACTGGTAATAACATGGTAACTGCACTGTAATAGTGTGGTTATTACACAATGATGACTGGTAATAATGCGGTAACTGCACTAATAGTGTGGTTATTACACAATGATGACTGGTAATAATGCGGTAACTGCACTAATAGTGTGGTTATTACACAATGATGACTGGTAATAATGCGATAACTGCACTGTAATAGTGTGGTTATTACACAACGATGACTGGTAATAACACGCTAACTGCACTGTAATAGTGTTATTACACAATGATGACTGGTAATAACACGCTAACTGCACTAATAGTGTTATTACACAACGATGACTGTAATAACACGCTAACTGCACTGTAATAGTGTGGTTATTACACAATGATGACTGGTAATAATACGGTAACTGCACTGTAATAGTGTGGTTATTACACAACGATGACTGGTATTAACATGGTAACTGCACTGTAATAGTGTGGAATATTACACAACGATGACTGGTAATAATGCGGTAACTGCACTGTAATAGTGTGGAATATTACACAACGATGACTGGTAATAATGCGGTAACTGCACTGTAATAGTGTGGTTATTACACAACGATCATTATTGGACGTGCAGCAGAAACTCCAGTTTCACTAAATTCAAGATCCAACGACCCCTAGCTGTTTATTTTGTACTAGATTCAGACACCTCTTCCTTGTCCTGCATCCGTTGTCACAGTGAGGATTTCAGGTCAATTTCCTATTTTGGTTCTTGGAGCACTATGTCACCTTTTTGATCATAACCCTGTGTGTTGTTGTTCCCAGGTTGACTACATGGTTCCCACCATTATAGCAGACGAGATGAGCTACATGTAGTAAGTACAGTACAGCACGTTACAGTACTAGTATTATGAGAACACTGGGAGCCTAATGGTCGAGATGTTGTTTAAAATAAATCCTATGGGAGTACAGATTGCAGTGTGGAGTCCTCTTTCAGTTCTTGCTTAACCTCGTCCCCAGGCTCATGTTACCGCATATAGAGCCTGGAAACCACATGACACTAAAGTGGGACTTGAAAGGGGCACATGCTAAAGGCTGGAGAGGGACAGAGAGCCTGTCATAGCTGGATTATTTGGGATTTGAAAAACCTGCAATCAATAGCAATGTTGGATCACACCGACCCATATTATTTTTTGGAAGCCCGATTTGATTCTGATCTTCGGCATATAACGTTTATGTGAAGACGTATTTTTAGATCAAGGGTATTCAACCAGGGGACCGCGGAGATACTGCAGAGGGTCCATGAAACATTTTTAAATATTATTTTTGTATGCATGTATCGCTAGCAACCGGTTTTAATTTATTATTACATACCTACAATAGAAAAGAGGATAATATCTTCTGATGGCAACTTTATTTCGTAAACTTCATATATTGAGCCAGTTACACTCAATGGAATAACTGACATACAGTTGAAGTCGGAAGTTTACATACACTTTGGTTGGAGTCATTAAAACTTGTTTTTCAACCACTCCACAAATTTCTTGTTAACAAACTATAGTTTTGGCAAGTCAGTTAGGACATCCACTTTGTGCATGACACAAGTAATTTTTCCAACAATTGTCTACAGACAGATTATTTCACTTATAATTCACTGTATCACAATTCCAGGTCAAAAGTTTGCATAAACTAAGTTGACTGTGCCTTTAAACAGCTTGGACATTTCCAGAAAATGATGTCATGGCATTAGAAGCTTCTGATAGGCAAAAAAAAATGTGCCTTTTATTTAACCAGGTAGATTTAGTTGAGAACAAGTTCTCATTTACAACTGCGACCTGGCCAAGATAAAGCAAAGCAGTGCGACACAAACATCAACACAGAGTTACACATGGGATAAACAAACATGCAGTCAATAATACAATAGAAAAGGTCTATATACAGTGTGTGCAAATAAGGGAGGTAAGTCAATAAATAGGCCATAGTGGCGAAATAATTACAATATAGCTATTAAACACTGGAGTGATAGATGTGCAGAAGTGTGCAAGTAGAGATACTGGGGTGCAAAGGAGCAAAATAAATAACAGTATGGGGGATGAGGTAGTTGGATGGGCTTTTACAGATGGGCTATGTACAGTGATCTGTGAGCTGCTCTGACAGCTGGTGCTTAAAGCTAGTGAGGGAGGTATGAGTCTCCAGCTTCAGTGATTTATTTTTTTTGCATTTCGTTCCAGTCATTGGCAGCAGAGAACTGGAAGGAAAGGCGGCCAAAGGAGAAATTGTCTTTGGGGGTGACCAATGAGATATACCTGCTGGAGCGCGTGCTACGTGTGGGTGGGCTATGGTGACCAGTGAGCTGAGAAGGTGGAGCTTTACCTAGCAAAGACGTATAGATGACCTGACCAGGTGGGTTTGATGACGAATATACAGCTAGGGCCAGCCAACAAGAGCATACAGGTCGCAGTTGTGGGTAGTATATGGGACTTTGGTGACAAAACGCATGGCACTGTGATGGACTGCATACAATTTGCTGAGTAGAGTGTTGGAGGCTATTTTGTAAATTACATTGCCGAAGTCAAGAATCGTTAGGATAGTCAGTTTTACTAGGGTATGTTTGGCAGCATGCGTGAAGGCTGCTTTGTTGCGAAATTGGAAGCCTATTCTAGATTTAATTTTGGATATCATTTGAGTCAATTGGAAGTGGATGTATTTCAAGGCTTACCTTCAAACTCAGTGCCTCTTTTCTTGACATCATTGGAAAATAAAAAGATATCAGCCAAGACCTCAGAAAGAAATTGTAGACCTCCACAAATCTGGTTCATCCTTGGGAGCAATTTCCAAACGCCTGAAGGTACCACGTTCATCTGTACAAACAATAGTACGCAAGTATAAACACCATGGAACCACGCAGGCGTCATACCGCTCAGGAAGGAGACGCGTTCTGTCTCCTAGAGATGAACGTACTTTAGTGCGAAAAGTGCAAATCAATCCCAGAACAACAGCAAAGGACCTCGTGAAGATGCTGCAGGAAACAGATACAAAAGTATCTATATCCACAGTAAAACAAGTCCTATATCGACATAAGGCTGCTCAGCAAGGAAAAGCCACTGCTCCAAAACCGCCTTTAAAAAAATCCCGACTACGGTTTGCAACTATAACACATCCTAGATCTGAATGAATGAAATATTCTTAGGTACCGAGATGAGATCCTCAGACCCCTTGTGAGACCATATGCTGACACATGCACATTTGTGGCCTGCTGGAGGTCATTTTGCAGGGCTCTGGCAGTGCACCTCCTTGCACTAAGGCGGAGGTACCGGTCCTGCTGCTGGGTTGTTGCCCTCCTACGGCCTCCTCCGCGTCTCCTGATGTACTGGCCTGTCTCCTGGTAGCGCCTGCATGCTCTGGAAACTACGCTGACAGACACAGCAAACCTTTTTGCCACAGTTCGCATTGATGTGCCATCCTGGATGAACTGCACTACCTGAGCCACTTGTGTGGGTTGTAGACTCAGTCTCATGCTACCACTAGAGTGAGAGCACCGCCAGCATTCAAAAGTGACCAAAACATCAGCCAGGAAGCATAGGAACTGAGAAGTGGTCTGTGGTCACCACCTGCAGAATCATTCCTGTTTTG
This sequence comes from Salvelinus fontinalis, assembly GCF_029448725.1. Classification (NCBI taxonomy): domain Eukaryota; kingdom Metazoa; phylum Chordata; class Actinopteri; order Salmoniformes; family Salmonidae; genus Salvelinus; species Salvelinus fontinalis. Next base: position 24,765,249 of record NC_074686.1, read on the forward strand.
GGGGGGTGTCTTGCTAATTGCCTAAAATTTCCACCTTTTGTCTATTCCATTTGCACAACAGCATGTGAAATTTATTGTCAATCAGTGTTGCTTCCTAAGTGGACAGTTTGATTTCACAGAAGTGTGATTGACTTGGAGTTACATTGTGTTGTTTAAGTGTTCCCTTTATTTTTTTGAGCAGTGTATATCTTCTGGTCGGATGAAACAAAAATAGAACTGTTTGGCCGTAATGAACATCGTTATGTTTGGAGGGAAAAGGGGGAGGCTTGCAAGCCGAAGACACCATCCCAACCGTGAAGCACGGGGCTGGCAGTATCCTGTTGTAGGGGTGCTTTGCTGCAGGAGAGACTGGTGCACTTCACAAAATAGATGGCATCATGAGGAGGAAAATTATGTGGATATATTGAAGCAACATCTCAAGACATTAGTCAGGAATTTAAAGCTTGGTCGCAAATGGGTCTTCCAAATGGACAATGACCCCAAGCATAATTCTCTCTCCTATTACTCTGACATTTCACATTCTTAAAACAATGTGGTGATCTTAACTGACCTAAAACAGGGAATTTGTACTCTGAATAAATGTCAGGAATTGTGAAACTGAGTTTAAATGTATTTGGCTAAGGTTTATGTAAACTTACGACTTCAACTGTAGGCTTTAAAAAAGCACCTGTGAAAAGTGCTGCCGGTAAGCTTTCTTGACTTGGACATACATTTTCAACACATGGCTAACCTTTTGTTTTAAACAGCTGCTCTTAGAGAACATGTGTTTGCAGTTTCTTTTCTACCTAATAGACAGAGTTTATACTTCCCCTTCCAATTATAATGTGGTCAAGTCAAAATGCATTTTTGGGGTCACCAGTTTTCCTGGGAGGGGGTCCCTGGGCAAGAAAAGGTTGAAGACCCCTGTCTTAAATTCATACTTTCCGATTTCCCGAACTTACTTCATTTCTTGTTTAGCCTTTCACTTGTGCTGCTCCTGCTTTGAAATGCACAGCGTTTTTTGTTTTCTTATCACGTGAAACAGCCAATCTGACTGAAGCATCTGTTCTTCTTTTTCCCAGTGATTACTGCACCCTACAGACCATAAAGGTGCACAACATTGTGGTTATGATGCAGTAAGTACTCTGTCTGCACATCTCTCTTTAAATATTCACACAGGACCACAGAAGCCTGGTTCTCATTCTCCCATGTAATACTTGTTAATGCACTTGTAATACTTGTCAATAATATATTGAATAATCCTGTTTCCAGGGTGACGGTGACCACAGTGTACTTTGGCCACATGGAGCAGGTCACTCAGGAGATGTACCAGTATGTAGACTGTGGAGGTAACACCACCACTGTGAGGGGGGCGCAGCCCAAGGTGTCTAATGCCCCAATACCCCCAGAGTAACCCACATACTTGCCCTACCTGACCTGAGCCTGGTCCTGGTGAGGGTCCTTGGATGCTAGTCTTAGATCAGGAAACCTGCCAAATCTGGAGAGCTACTGTGTGTGTAGGCTTTTGTTCCAGCCCTTCTCTAACACTGCTGATCAGCTGGATATAGAATGTTAGAGCAGGGATAAAATTGTCCACCCAGTAGCTCTCCAGGAGGAGGGTTAGCCACCCCAGCCGAAGATGGTACACTGTGTTTCTCCTTCCTCTTCACCATCCATCTACTGATGAAGACCCCACTGTCATGCATTTCTGTGTTAGCTTACCATTTTGTTGGGAGTATATGCCAAATGTGCAGTTGAGGGGAAAAAATATATTTTTTTAATGTATAAACACTACCACAATATTTCAGTACCAAACCATTATGCACTTTATTAATGCATTTCAAATTCAACCTGTCACTGTGACAATGTAACATTTCACGATGCCACTCCAGAGTCCTCCAAACCACTTTGAACTGTAAATGTATATGAAGTAATAACACTTTCCTGTGTATGGATGAGGATAACCTCTGAAAGAGTTCTCTCAGTAATCTGATCTCAAATCATTTTGATAGTCAGAGAAATTGAACCAACAGATCTGGGACCAGTCTATTCTCTAAGTTAGACCTGTTGTAACACAATAGTGTGTATTATGACATTAATCATTAGTCCATCTAAATCTGCTGATCAATCACAATCCCCTATATAGCACTACTAGGGCTCTGTCCAAAGGTAGTGAGCTATATAGGGCCCCCAAACTCAACTCTGGACCTCGAAGCCAGTTCCACTGTGTTTTTTCTTCATTGTTCCCCTCTAGTCATGGACTGATTTAGACCTGGGACAACAGGTGGGTTGCAATTATCAGGTAGAATAGAAAACCAGCAGGCTCTGGACCTTGTCGGTTAAGAGTTGAATCACCCTGATTTAGGAAATAAGGTGCCATTTGAGATGAAGCCAGAATGTGGCGTTTCCAGGATTTCTCAGCTTGTAATGACCAGGTTCTGCTTTAGAGGGCTCTCTGTACAATCTGTGAATTTGGACCAGTTTACTGTGATCTGTTGTGTGTGTGTGATCCGTTGACGTGAATTGAAAGGCTTATATCCCTGAAATTGAGTAATTTAAGATATTAAGTTCCTTCCACCACTCTGTTCCCAATTGGTAAAATATTGATTGATTGATGGTGATTCCTTATCAGTAATTTACTCCTCTCAGTTTGTGCCTATGAGGGAGTTGTGTAATGTTTTGTGATCCTACCTACTGCTGATTTGTATTTGACCAACTGAATTTTTACGTTCCATTGGATCCATTTTCATGATATACATAAAGAGGATTTATTAATAACCTGCAAGGGACTGAGTTTTGATAATTTACGTCCCTGCCTATCAAACTCAGTTGAAGAGTTTGTAGAACTACCTAGATTTAATGAAAACCTGTTTTAATACAACTTTTGTAATATGATTCATACCTACGTTGTAGAGAACCTTTTTGAAATATGAACTCAAATTAATATAAACTACCCTCTTTCATAGATATAAATATACCTTGAATTATACAACTCTAATAGAAACTACCCTCTGTCATAGAAAAATATACCTTGAATTTCTTAATGAATAATCAAACTGTAGTTTGCCGTTGATGTAATTAGCAGTTCCTAGGTTATTGTAGAGCACAACATTTAATTTTGTTTTTGTTCAAGCACCTTAATCGTGTATGGAAGAGTGGTTCAGCTTTTGATTGAATGTTAGGATCGAGTGAAGACTTGAAATACTATTGGTTCATCAAGAAGAAGAGTGGTTTGATGATCTGACGAGGTTCTTTCTGAATGTCTACTTCTGTGGGGTAGATAATCAGAATAATGTAACAACTTTTTGACTAGATGTAAATACAAGCTGTTTTTAAAGAGTATAAATGTAGTTTTTATTTGCTTTTCATCATTTTAAATTGTTTGTCCTGTCTAGGTATGTTGTCATGCTTTCAGGAAAAAATGTAATAGCATGAATAAAGTTGTCTCCACATTTGTCTGTTATCTTGTATTTCCTTCAGTCTTTGTTAATACCTTTTTATTTAACAAACCACAGAGCAACTGGTAAGAAATGGAACACTCACATGCTTTAGCACATGAATTAGTGTGACATCACAATTCACTCACAATGAGTTCATGAACCAGAATTGGAATCATACTGGTAATTCTGATTCGATGGATGTTTGCCAAACGGTTGTCTCCTGAGCAAAACTGAACTCGCACAATGTTGCCATGTGGACAGCCAGTGGGAACAGTTTTTACATCAAACCCCATATTTGACAAACACTTGTCTGCATAAATAGCCCCTTTCGATGGAATTTGGCACATTACTTACACTTTACATGCACTTTCAGGCCATTTTGGAAGCTGATCTTCCTTTTGACTTACAGCAAAATAATGGTAAGTTAATATCACTGATGACATGTTGATGCAAGCTTGTATACTTCGGTGATGTCATTTACAAAATAGCCTCCAAAACCCTACTCAATAAATTGGATGCAGTCTATCACAGTGCCATCCGTTTTGTCACCAAAGCCCCATATACTACCCACCACTGCGACCTGTACACTCTCGTTGGCTGGCCCTTGCTTCATACTCGTCGTCAAACCCACTGGCTCCAGGTCATCTACAAGACCCTGCTAGGTAAAGTCCCCCCTTATCTCAGCTCGCTGGTCACCATAGCAGCACCTACCTGTAGCACGCGCTCCAGCAGGTATATCTCTCTGGTCACCCCCAAAACCAATTCTTCCTTTGGCCGCCTCTCCTTCCAGTTCTCTGCTGCCAATGACTGGAACGAACTACAAAAATCTCTGAAACTGGAACACTTATCTCCCTCACTAGCTTTAAGCACCAGCTGTCAGAGCAGCTCATAGATTACTGCACCTGTACATAGCCCATCTATAATTTAGCCCAAACAACTACCTCTTTACCTACTGTATTTATTTATTTATTTATTTTGCTCCTTTGCACCCCATTATTTCTATCTCTACTTTTTTCTATCTCTACTATCTCTACTTTTTTACTTTTTTTTTTTTTTACTTGCTATATTGTATTTACTTCGCCACCATGGCCTTTTTATATTTTTATTTATTTATATATATATTTTGTTTGCCTTCACCTCCCTTATCTCACCTCACTTGCTCATATTGTATATAGACTTATTTTTCACTGTATTATTGACTGTATGTTTGTTTTACTCCATGTGTTGTTGTATGTGTCGAACTGCTTTGCTTTATCTTGGCCAGGTCGCAATTGTAAATGAGAACGTGTTCTCAATTTGCCTACCTGGTTAAATAAAGGTGAAATAAAAATAAATAAAATAAAAATACTTAATGACTTGTCAGATGAGCCTTAATTAAAGTGGTTGTAGCCTCAAAGTTGTTTGACTTGCCAATGGAGCAAGAGCACCAATAGATCCTGGAACAGTCTAGTAACCAAAGTTTGAGTCCCAGGACGGACAGGCAAATCTGGAGGAAGTTGCAGCCGAAGAGTTGCTGGCTTCAACTTCCTATGTTGTATACCCAGTACCATTGTGCCCTTGGGCAAAGCACTTACTGCCAGCTGACCCTGTGCTGCTCCCAGCCTGTAGTGTGTCAGGTTGGGTCCATAGCTTTGACAGCAAATATGAAAAGAATGTCTCTGCCAATAGTATTGTATACAGTATTACACAAATTGTATGACTTGTTTATTTTTGCATTTTGTGTATGCAGGACCAGCAGTGACATTACTTGTGAACAATGCTGCCCCTGCCCCTAGCAGTGCAGGGGGGTATACCAGGTGTACCACGCAGCACCATCGGCATCCTGGCACGGTCTTCCTGTGTACCAGGTTCCACCACCTCACCAGCTGGCCTTGACCACTTCAGAGATACAAGGGGGCACTGATCCAGTGGTGTAAAGTACCTAATTAAAAATACTTTTAAGTACTAATTAAGTCGTTTTTGGGAGGTATCTGTACTATTTCTATTTTTGACAACTTTTACTTTTACTCCACTACATTCCTAAAGAAAATAATGTACTTTTTACATTTTCCCTGACACCCAAAAGTACTCGTTACATTTTGAATGCTTAGCAGGACAGGAAAATTGTCTAATTCACGCACTTATCAAGAGAACATCCCTGGTCATCCCTACTGCCTCTGATCTGGCAGACTCATTATACACAAATGCTTCATTTGTAAATTATATCTGAGTGTTGAACTGTGCCCCTGGCTATCCGTAAATTAAAAAAAACAAGAAAATCACGTCGTCTGGTTTGCTTAATATAAGGAATTTGAAATGATTTATACTTTTACTTCTGATACTTAAGTACATTTAAAACCAAATACTTTTAGACTTTTACTCAAGCAGTATTTTACTAGGTGACTTTTACTTGAGTCATTTTCTTTTAAGGTGTCTTTACTTTTGGTATGAAAATTGTGTACTTTTTCCACCACTGCACTGTTCCCATGAGCCCTGTTGAAACACCTGAGACAAGCCAGCATCAGGAGGTTTCTGACTGGAGCCACGGGGGTTCTGACTGGAGCAAGAGTTCAGAGTCTTCTGAGCCACTCAAGAAGAAGAGAAAGAAGAAGCATGTTCCACCTAAACAGAGGAACCCAGATGGCAGCTTTAATTGACCAGCCAAGAACACAGCACTACGGAGAAGTACAAGAGAATAATGTTACTGCTGAGGAAAGACGGAATGGAGGTGGTGGATGAGACAGGTACTAAGGGACTAACAGATACTGACAGTGAGTCTGAGCAACATATGAATCGAATGGTGGAGAAAGACAGCAGTGAGTAAATGAAAAAAACAGTGCATCAAAGGGAAAAAAGCAACAGTGAAAAGTAGGAGCTGAAACCAGGCTAACCGAGACAACGGAGACTTTCAGCAATCTGACATATCCTCATCTCTGCTAGAGACACAGACCGATGGACCAGAATTGGAGCGCTTATTCTACCTAGCAGCAGAGGGCAATGACGAGACGGACCTGCTCTCAGAAGTGTTGGATGGGCCCTCAGCGGTTCCAAGATACCCAGACTTCTCCGAGGACGCTTTGAGCAACATGATCCTTTCACAATATGCCACTCTCATGAACATGTTCCCACATCCGCAGCTTCCTCCCTTACCCGTACCCTCCATCCTCCCTCTACAACCTCACCTCGGCCCAGTCTATGGAGAGACTCCAGACCTACTCACACCATCTACCCACAGCGACTGAGTCACCCATGGCAACCTCTACACCAATACAGCTGGCCGTTTTGAGGACCAGTTTCTTGCCTCCCGAGAACTCCAGCAGCCAGGTGATGCCGACTACACCAATACCTAAGCCATTCCGGGGACCCTTTAGCTATAACTCCAGAGCCCATGCAGCCAATTCAGGCAACCACTTGGAGGAACAATATGTTGCCTTACCTGACAATATGGTCAGACCTTTTTGGGACTCTTGACTATATTTCTACTGAGCCTGCCTCCTCCCCAGAGCCAGAGCCAAAGCTTCAGCCATTAGTGCTGAGTGCGGAGAGCGAGCCGATGAAGAGGGAGGCCCAGAGACTGAGGCAGCAGGAGGCCAGGGTCACATTATATGGCCTGGACCACAACCCACTGGCTGACAGAGAGGCCCAGAGACTGAGGCAGCAGGAGGCCAGGGTCACATTACCTGGACCACAACCCACTGGCTGACAGAGAGGCCCAGAGACTGAGGCAGCAGGAGGCCAGGGTCACATTATATGGCCTGGACCACAACCCACTGGCTGACAGAGAGGCCCAGAGACTGAGGCAGCAGGAGGCCAGGGTCACATTATATGGCCTGGACCACAACCCACTGGTTGACAGAGAGGCCCAGAGACTGAGGCAGCAGGAGGCCAGGGTCACATTATATGGCCTGGACCACAACCCACTGGCTGACAGAGAGAACTTCACACTGGAGCGCTACCTGGACATGCTCACTGACTGAAACACAGTGACTGTGACAAAGGAAAAATAACCAATAAACATTTGGAATAAAGACAATGATCTGCTGTTGTTTATTCTAATGTAATGTGTGTTTGTTTACACTAGAATCAGTCGTAGGAAATAGAATACCTTCATTATGGATTAGCAAGTGTGAATACCGTCACACTGTTAGCTAGTTAATTAACTAGTCATTTTGATATCTCCATGTCTCTGGGAAATGAAATGTAGTTGATGGATTTACGTTATTGATTGATATCAGGCGGCAATGATGACAAACAGGACGATAACATATCAAGACGAGGAAGGAAGACAAGGTGCTATATTTCTGTTGGAACTGTGGCTGTCGTTCGAAGCAGTTGTCTGATTTTAAGGGCTATGTGTGTAGGCCTTATCCTCTCAAGGCTGAGCGCCCCAAAGGACACAACAGAACAGGGCAAGACTTCTGTTCACATGGAGACCCAATATGAAGACATAATATCTGACCCAATCAAGCAGATGATTCATCTTGTGAAACATGCTGACCCAGAAGAAAGCACTCAGTGAAAAATTGCCTTAATGAAATTGACTACACTGCTGTCTAGAGGCAGACAGATTGAAATATTGTCTGTGCTTGTGTTATAACAGTTTGCTACGGGAGTCAGTTAATACCTTGATACTGTAGGCTATTACATCATACAGTTAATGCTACATCATAGCTAGTTATATAGTGTTATCAGTGCTTGACTTGGACTGAAATAGGTTCCGGTACTCATTTCGAGCGTCGGTATTGTTTTTATTTAGGTGTAGGAGCTCCACAATACTTTTGAGCTGATATTCTATAAGATGAACAGGGGCTCAAGCAGTAATGTGAGGTGCCGGTACTCGGCTCCGGTAAGATCCTGCGATGCCTATTCAATGGGGCAGATTCAGTATGGTGATATTTTGGAATTTATCTGGTATTTATGACATCATAGCTGTTCTTTACGAAATAATGAATTAAACCTCTCAAAGATTCAATTCCCAGCGGGTGGTACCTTTTAACTTTGAAACAGTGTCAACTAGAAGTTGTTGAATTCCGGTAAACTACTGATTTAATTATGAGCCATGTAATAAACGTGTAATAGATGACACATGACAGAACTTGTTTGCTTAACTGCATGCAATCACTTACTGGTGGAGAGGTCACAGCCTGTCTTTGAATCTAACACACACACACACACACACTTTTACTGCACTAATTTGAAAGTACCACTGCCTGTAAACTTCCCATAAATGGCCTATCTTACCATAAAATATTTTGCCTACCTCACCATTGTAAAGAAAATCCTATGAGAAAATAACACAGCCAATGTAAAGCTGAACATAGTCACTTTAAGTGACGCTGAAGTGTGGGTGTATATTGCAGATAAAGTAGCAAGGGAAATGACACCCATTGCTTGTACTTTAATATCAGATCCACACCAAAAACATGATATCACATGACACTGTGTTTTGATATGTTTACAGTGCTAAGCAACAGCACTGTTTTGCTCCATTTCATTTCTGACATAGATCATCTATTTTCCCTGTCCATCTTTCATATGCCCATAGACTATATTATGTTCAGCAATATATTGAAAAATTACCCAAATCAAAAAATGTATATTAAAAAAAATTACTGTACATTTTTTTATACATTAACAAATGAATGTTTGGAAATTGTTATTGAACTCAAAATACCCCTCATATTTCAAAACAAGCGGTAAAGCTTCATTTGACTCCAGTTTTTGCTTTGTAGCACCTACGTATGAAATATTATGGAGTCTTAAAGGAAGAGGTCTGGGTAAGTCCAAAAATGTCATAAATATGCCAACTTTGATTATTTCTCAATTATGCTTTTTGATACAAATGTCAAATATATGTCAACAATCCTTCCTCCAAAGGTCCATTCTATTTATTAAATGTCGTGAAAGTCCCGAATCATGGTCTTTTTTTGTCCTGGTTTCGTGAGGAATCACCATTATACAGCTTCCATCACGGGTCTGGATCCTCCTTCTCTATTGCTCACATTAACTGACACCAAGTGGAAATTGCTCACTGGCGTCACCAACTTTAAAATAACCTTATTTTTGAGTGATAAAACTCTACAGTACTCAAAACAAATTCGTTGCACAACATTAGCAGATTGGTCTTGTAAAAAAACACTTAAGTAATAGTTAGTAGTAAGTAGTTGTACTACAGACTGTCATTGTATTTCAAAACTTATGAGGAACATGTTTGACATTTTCCAAAGATTTGGCCCCAAGCTGTGCAATGTGTTGGAATTGAGCAGGTACGGCTGGTAAATCTACAAGTTTTGAATACCATCACAAAAAACTTGAACTAAAACTTGAGCTCTCCCCTAAGCCATAACCTTCAGAGACAAGTCTAATACGGAACAAGAAATAGGGAACTTGAAAGGGAACCATTCTGTAATGTCTGGTTTATATTTAGTTTCTTGGTCAAATGGTAATATTTCTTTAAACCAGAGTAGAGATCAATTCTGAACTGATGCAATTGTGGGGATTTTTTTCTGGTTCTCTGTGTTTATAAGTGCAGAGACAAATAACCACACACTGATATCAAGGTCCAAACACACCAAAACAGTCATGAAGAGGGTACGACAAAACATTTTCCCCCGGGGGAGACTGAAATGATTTGGAATGGGTCCCCAGATCCTAAAAAGTTCTACAGCTGCACCACCGAGAGCATCCTGACCGGTTGCATCCCCGCCGGGTATGGCAACTGCTCGGCATCCGACCGTAAGGCGCTACAGAGGGTAATGCGTATGGCCCAATACATCACTAGGGCAAAGCTTCCTGCCATCCAGGATCTATATACTAGGCGGCATCCGAGGAAAGCCCCAAAAATTGTCAAAGACTCCAGTCACCCACGTCATAGACTGTTCTCTCTGCTACACCATGGCAAGCGGTACCGAAGCGCCAAGTCTAGGTCCAAAAGGCTTCTTAACAGCTTCTACCTCCAACTGCTGAACAATGAATCAAATGGCCACCTGGACTATTTACCTTGACCCCATTGTTTTTACACTGCTGCAACTCGCTGTTAATTATCTATACATTGTCACTTTACCCCTACTTACAAGTGTCAATCAATCAAATGTATTTATAAAGCCCTTTTTACGTCAGCCGATGTCACAAAGTGCTGCACCGGAACCCAGCCTAAAACCCCAAACAGCAAGCAATGCAGGTGTAGAAGCAAAAACAACCTAGAAAGGCCAGAACCTAGGAAGCAACCTAGAGAGGAACCAGGCTCTGAGAGGTGGGCAGTCCTCTTCTGGCTGTGCTGTGTGGAGATTATAACAGGACATGGCCAAGAAGTTCAAACGTTCATAGATGACCAGCAGGGTCAGATAATAATAATCAAAGTGGTTGTAGAGGGTGCAACAGGTCAGCACCTCAGGAGTAAATGTCAGTTTGCTTTCATAGTCGATCATTCAGAGTTAGAGACAGCAGGTGTGGTAGAGAGAGAGTCCAAAACAGCAGATCCGGGACAAGGTAGCACATCCAGTGAACAGGTCAAATTACCTCGACTAACCTGAACCCCCGCACATTGACTCTGTACCGGTACCCCCTGTATATATGGCCTCGTTATTGTTATGTAATTTTATTGTGTTACTTTTTATGAAATGTTTTACTTCGTTTATTTAGTAAATATTTACTTAACTCTATTTCTTAAACTGCATTGTTGGTTAAGGGTTTGTAAGTAAGCATTTTACGGTAAGGTCTACACATGTTGTATTCGGCGCATGTGATAAATATAATTGGATTTCATTTGCTGAGCTCTGTTGAAACTACAAGATAAACATCTCTGTTGACCTGATCTGAATGCAAGTTATTTGAAGCCTAATATTATGATGTAATAAAGTTATTATAGCAGAACCTTTACTCTGAGCGCTTTTCCAAGGGAATATTGGAAATATTGAGCATGGATAGAGACAGTAATATGTAGGTGTATGTGTGTGTGTGTGTGTGTATGTGCGCGTACGCATTGTGTGTGTACTTTGGCAGCCTCTAAGACACACCCACCCCCTCTCAGCCTCAACCTCAGCCTTAGAGCCCTGCACACTGCTGCTATTGACTCACTCCTTCCCTGGACCAGACAGAGAACAGAGCAGCAGTCTGTGCCTCGCTCTCACCCCATACTCTTCTCACCACACCAGGGATCCACATCCAGCCGTCGCCCTTCTGCCACCAGACAACCAGAGGAACCATGGTGCTCTACCACAGGGAGTTTGACAAGGCAGGCAGGGCAGCCGGTCTCCAGATATGGAGGATAGAGAAGATTGAGCTGGTCGCTGTGCCTGAGAACCTGCACGGGAACTTCTATGTTGGGGACGCGTACGTGGTTCTCCACACCGTCAAACAGCGGGATAGCTGCTTCTACGACCTGCACTTCTGGCTGGGTGAGTTGGAGTGAATGAGCGAGTGTGTTTCCTCAGGCTCTTCCACACAACATGTCACACGCTGGATGATTTGTTTACTGACGGAGGGTTATGAATCCTTGGAGATTAACGTGAATACATTTGGGGAGTGCTTCGTAGACGTTCAAGTTTTATAGCTACAGGCTGAAATCCATGGCATAATATTCTCAGAACCTTCTCATTAACATTAATACATACATTGGCAATAGCTAAAATAACTTAGCATCAAAGGACATAATATACTAACAGTGTTATAACACATTCCCTTCATCATAGGATCATATCTGAGTAGATGTATTCATATAAGAGAAGAACAGGTTGTACATTACTGTAACGGCTTTCTTCCTGGGATGAAGGAGAGGACCAAAATGCAGCACAGTTAGGTTCAACATGTTTAATATAATAAACTGTGAACACTTACAACAATACAAAACAACAAACGTGAAAAAACAGTCCTATCTGGTGCAGAACACAAACACAGAGACAGGAAACAACCACCCAAAATCCCCAACACAAAACAAGCCACCTATATATGATTCTCAATCAGGGACAACAATTGACAGCTGTCTCTGATTGAAAACCATATTAGGCTGAACACAGAAACAGACGAACTAGACCCACAACATAGAATTCCCACCCAGCTCACGTCCTGACCAACACTAAACAAGCAAAACACATAAGAACTCTGGTCAGGACGTTACAATTACAAGACAGAACAAGATAGATGGTTTAGCTTGACACCACAAATGCAGATATGAGATGCTGATAATGTTGAGAAAGATAGTTTAGAAATGGATTAAATAATCACTATTATTTGGCATTGCTGTCCTGCACCTCCCCTGAAAGACCCAATGTCAACCTAATAGTAGAATGCCTCTGCTCTTTGTGGATGATCGTATGTGAGCAGGGATGGAACATAAGGATTTTGGGCACTGCCGTCTAAAAATTCAAGCAGTCTAAAAATTCAAAAGGCACTCTTTTGCAGGTGCATGGTAACAATTGAATAACATGAGAGAAAAAATAAGAACCCTGCATGCTTTTCTTGCTAGTATAACTGCTCTTTATTAAGCTTTATATATAGGCCTCAAGGCCTTTGTAAGAGCCCGGGGCTAAAAAAAATGTGCCATGCGATATTTGAAAAGACAAAATGTCAATAGCCGGGTAGCTAGTTGGGCACATTTTGTACTAGCCCTGTCTGAAAAGTACTGGCAACGGGTTAATAATGGGCTAGCTTAATTTCCATCCCTGTGTGTGAGTGACGTTTCATAACGTTTCACAACTGTGAGGTCTCAAGGTGCTGTTGTCTTAGTGTACAGAGAAGTAAAGCAGAAGCAAGTCAGCCGATCTTGTCATCAGCTGAGCTGAATACAGTTTTTTTGCCTGAAGTAAAAAATGAAAGTGACTATCTGGGTGGGGTGATTGACTATCATGAATCTTCCTGGATAAGATAAGGTCATTCTCAGCAGAGGTCGTAAACTTTATCAGTCCTCGTTCCACACGTAATATGGGAAACGATCAAGCCTTTCATTAACCTTTGAGTAACTTCTCTGTTCAGCTGTCTCAGAGTAGACACATTGTACCTGAAGGTACTGTCAGTTTCGTGGTGGAACTACTGAACCATACAAGTCAATGCTGCTGATCTGTAACTCCAGCTTCCTTCCTTGACACATAATCATATATTTTTATGTCTCTCTCTCTCCCACCCTTCCTCTTTCCTTTCCTCCATCATGCACCCCCCCCCCCCCCCCCCCCCCCCCCCCCCGCCCAACCATTAACCACTAAACACGCGAATGGACCTCCAAAGGGTTTCCTTCACATTATGCTTGCTGCTATGGGCTTTAATTTTTCCCTCAGTTCCTTCATCCAGTCACTCACTAAATTAGAATGGCAACATGTTATAGACTGCTAGCTAATGTTTAACTATGTTAGTCACACCAACATAGTAGGTATGACTCGGACTGTTTACCTACCTCATCAGGCCTACAAGGTACCACTTACAGGGTTCCAGCTCCTCAAATCAAATCCAATTGTATTGGTCACATACACATGGTTAGCAGATGTTATTGCGACTGTAGCGAAATGCTTGTGCCTTTATTTCCAACAGAGAAGCAATATCTAACATGTATTCCCACAATTCCACAACAACTACCTAATAAAAACAAATCTAAGTAAAGGAATGGAATAAGAATATATACATACAAATATATGGATGAGCAATGACAGAGCGGCATAGGCAAGATGCAATAGATGGTATAAAATATAATATAAACATATGAGATGACTAATACAAGATATGTAACCATTATTAAAGTGCCATTATGAAAGTGACTAGTGATCCATTTATTCAAGTGGCTAATGATATCAAGTCTGTACCCAGGCACCAGCATCTCTGTGTTAGTGATGGCTGTTTAACAGTCTGATGGCCTTGAGATAGGTGTTAAACCACTGTTGTATTGTGCAGCAGCAGCAGTCACCCAGAAATGTACAATGGCAACACGCAAGGCTGTTAGATTCTGTTTGAGAGTGAAAATATGAAAACTGCATCACCAGTGTGATTATTGTTGCCAAGCCGTCTTCAAGGGTGACAAAAAAGATGTGAACAAACAGGCCCACGCCACACAGTGTGAAGATAAAGCATACTATGAACATCACAGTGATAACATCAGCTAGGCAGTTTGACTCATAAGAATGAACATTGTGCTTAAGTTCCTTTGTCTAAACTTGAATACTCTCTCATTTCATGCTAACATTTATCATATTGTATTTAAGTACTGTACCACTCATGTTCTCTCCTTAGGTAAGGAGTGCAGCCAGGACGAGAGCACGGCGGCGGCCATCTTCACTGTTCAGCTGGATGATTTCCTAGGAGGGAAGCCTGTCCAGTACAGAGAACTGCAGGGGTTCGAGTCCACCGCCTTCACACGTTACTTCAAGGGAGGCATCACATATAAAGTACAGTATTGTCTTACTGATGCATTTTATTTCAGTTTATTTCACTAATATTATATTTGTTCCTGTATCTGTCTTACTGCTATTTACTACTAGAAGATATGGTGTTATATTGAACCAAAAAGCACCCTTATTTTTAGCAGTGAACATTCATTCCATTTGCCACATTTCAGACCCTGGGCATCATACGCTGGAGGTCTGCTATTAAATGAACACTTGTCGTAACGTTTTGTTTGGCCCTAGCCATGGGCAGCAACACTGACTCATGGGATGGTAAAGGAACCTGGTGTGCAGATGAAAAGGAAAAACAGTTATGCGTGATCCTCACATTGTTTGTTTTTCTTGGTTCTGAACCTTTCTTAATTTTCCTTAATATTACCCAATCACTAGAAGGAACTACTTGACATTCTAACCTTGTTCAACCTCACAGGGTACTCATAGGCTCTGATATTGCCTTTTATATGTTGTTTCAGGGATGTTTGTGTTGGGCACTATGTAACTGTGTATCTTGTGTTGTATGTGATGTATGCTATGTACATCTACATCTTGTATTGCTTTAAAACTGAGCAGGACAAATTCCCTCTTGAGGGCAATGAAGTATTCAATTTTATCCTGATCTACTCCATTTAATTCTATTCTACCCTGTTCTATTCTAGGCCGGAGGCGTGGCCTCTGGGTTCCATCACGTGGTCACCAACGACCTGTCAGCTCTGAGACTATTCCATATCAAAGGTCGCCGCGTCGTCAGGGCAACTGAGGTTACCCTCAACTGGTCCAGCTTCAACAGAGGGGACTGCTTCATCGTGGACCTTGGTGCAGTAAGATTTGATTGATTGATTAATTGATCTACTGATTGACTAATTGACTCATCGATGGATCGACAGATCAGTAGATTGTACTTTAGCCTCCCTCTATGTGAGAGTTTACCATATAGATATAGAACATGTATCAATGATATAGTCTATGTTGGGAACACTGCCTCTGCCACTTGTATGGCACAGATGGTAGTGCACTTAGTGACCCTGTAACAACAGTTCATTTGTTTGACTGTCACCTTCCTGAGAAAACAGACACATTGTCCAGACAAACTTCAAATTCTGTTGAAAGTCAAATATTAACTGTTCAGCTTGAGTTCTTCTTAAATATATGTAGGCCTACGGTATGTTGACTTGAGGTGGGTTTATGTATCAGATCATTTGATATACAAGGTATCCTAATGTTTACCAAACTAAATCCAAAAGCTGTACTGTTCTCTTATTTGAATATTGCCTGAAATCAGGATGTATTGCCACATAACAGTGACCCACTGGGTTAGAACCGGGGTCATCTGCTTGCCCCAGCATAATGTGAGTTATCCCTCGAAGCTAAACGCCTGTATGCACCTGGAACTTGATAAAGTGAGCAACAACCTTCTTTCAAATGAACCGTACCTGTTACCTGTCTATAGGTTATCTACCAGTGGTGCGGTTCAGAGTGCAACAAATTTGAGCGCCTCAAGGCAGCACAGGTGGCTGCCAGTATCCGTGACAATGAGAGGAATGGCCGAGCAAAGCTGGTTGTCGTGGAAGAGTGGAGCGAGCCGCCTGAGTTAACTGAGGTGACAGATGCTAATTCAATATGTATTTTTACAACCACAATATTGAACTTTCATTCCCTAGTCTAGAATTTGCACTCTTGAATGGACATTAATCGCGAATTACTGCAGGCACTTAACTGTATGACAGTTAAATAATCCACTTATGTACACTATCATTTTGCTATCTCCATTAACACAAGTCAATATTATCTTAGTCTTTTTTGTCTTTGTGTTTTTACCGGTCAACCTTAACAGGTACTTGGCAACAAGCCAGATCTACCAGAAGGTGATGACAATGACGATATGATGGCAGATATCTCCAACAGGAAAATGGCCAAACTCTACATGGTATGGTACACAGTCTATACACACTCTAACACACACTCACTCACTCACTCACTCACACACACACACACACTCATCTCGCTGTTGTTCCTTTCAGGTATCTGATGCGTCCGGAGAAATGCAGGTGACCCTGGTCTCAGAGGAGAACCCGTTCTCTCAGAGCCATCTGCTGTCTGACGAGTGCTTCATCCTGGACCACGGGAAGAGCAGGATGATCTTTGTCTGGAAAGGTACATATTTAAACTGCTACACATGCTTATCTTGACCATCTAAATTCATCCTTTAGTACCTCCCATCTTTTTTGTACCTCTTCTTCTGCATGAATCATCCATCATCACCCATAAAGGCCGTAACGCCAACCCGAGCGAAAGGAAGACTGCCATGAAGACTGCTGAGGGCTTCATCAAGCAGATGGGCCACCCAGCTAACACACAGGTTCATGCTCATTATCATCCATATAGCGTCAGTCATAATTGCTTTGGTTGGATCATTTGATTGGATCAACTCGTGACTCAAATATCAGTCTATGTCAGTTCATGACCTGCTAAACTGATCATATCAAATCAAACTTTATGTGTCACATGCACCGAATTCAACAAGTCTAGACCTTACCGTGAAATGCTTACTTACAAGCCCTTAACCAACAGTGCAGTTCAAGAAGAGTTAAGAAAATATTTACCAAATGAACTAAAGTAAATAATAATTTGTACATGTAGGTAGGGGTGAAGTGGCTATGCATAGATAAGAAGCAGCGAGTAGCAGCAGTGTACAAAACAAATGGGGGGGGGGGGGGGGCAGTTCTCTGACCTCACTGACCACACTGCCAGTTCTCTGACCACACTGCCAGTTCTCTGACCTCCTCCCTATAGGCTGTCTCATCGTTGTCCGTGATCAGGCCTACCATTGTTGTGTCATCAGCAAACTTAATGATGGTGTTGGAGTCGTGTTTGGCCACGTAGTCGTGGGTGAACAGGGAGTACAGGAAAGGACTAAGTACACACCCCTGAGGGACCCCAGTCTTGAGGACCAGCATGGCAGTCGTGTTGTTGTCTACTCTAACCACCTGGGGACGGCCCTTCAGGAAGTCCAGGATCCAGTTGCAGAGGGAGGTGCTTAGTCCCTGGGTCCTCAGCTTAGTGATGAGCTTCGTGGGCACTATGGTGTTGAACGCTGAGCTGTAGTCAGTGAACAGAATAATTCTCACACAGGTGTTCCTTTTGTCCAGGTGGGAAAGGGCAGTGTGGAGTGCGAGTGAGATTGCGTCATCTGTGGATCTGTTGGGGCGGTATGCAAATTGGAGTGGGTCTAGGGTATCCAGGAGGATGCTGTTGATGTGAGCCATGACCAGCCTTTCAAAGCACTTAACCTGTCTAGGATGAGCGTGCCGCTAGCGGCACACCCCCCCCCCCCCACTGAAAAACCAGTGCCGCGAAATTCAAAAAAAATATTTTTTTAAAATATTTAACTTTCACACATTAAAGTCCAATACAGCTAATGAAAGACACAGATCTTGTGAATCCAGTCAACATGTCCGATTTTTAAAATGTTTTACAGGGAAGACACAATATGTAAAGATGTACATCTATTACCTAAAAACACATTAGCATAATCCACCATCTTTTATTTGTCCACCAACACCAGTAGCTATCACCAATTCGGCTAAACTAAGATATTTATAGCCCCTAACCAAGAAAAAAACTCATCAGATGACAGTCTGATAACATATTTATGGTATGGGATAGGTTTTGTTAGAAAAAAGTGCATATTTCAGGTAGATGGCATAGGTTACAATTGCACCCACCGTCACAAATGGACTAGAATAATTACTATGAGCAACGTGTTTACCTACTTACTAATTGTTACGCTCGATGAGGACAAAGGTAAGGAGTCAGGCGCAGAGAGCAAAGGTAACGGGGAAAAAACACTTTTTAATGTCCAACCAGAAATACAACTGGTAACGTCAAAAAACATTGGCGTACAACTCCAACTTGAATAAAGTCCAAAACTGGAAACATAAATCCAGTCTGTGGAAAACCCCAATGAAAAATAGCAACCTCAACATACAAACAGAGAAACAAGCCCGCACAAACATAAACGGGCTAAACGAACTTAAATAACCCCACCCTAACAACCAAACAATAAACAGGTGAAATCAATTAGACAAAACCAAACGAAAAGGAAAAAAGGATCGGTGGCAGCTAGTAGACCGGCGACGACGACCGCCGAGCGCCACTCGAACAGGAAGGAAGGCCACCTTCGGTAATACTCGTTACAGTACCCCCCTCCTGACGCGCAGCTCCCGCAGCGCGCCGACGCCGGCCTCGAGGACGACCCGGGGGCCGAGGCGCAGGGCGATCCGGATGGAGGCGATGGAACTCTCTCAGCATAGATGGATCCAATATATCCCCCACCGGGACCCAGCACCTCTCCTCCGGACCGTACCCCTCCCAGTCCACGAGGTACTGAAGGCCCCCCACCCGACGTCTGGAATCCAGAATAGACCTTATCCTGTACGCCGGGGACCCCTCTATATCCAGAGGGGGTGGAGGGACCTCCGGCACCTCACCTTCCTGCATTGGACCAGCTACCACCGGCCTGAGGAGAGACACATGAAATGAGGGGTTAATACGATAATAAGAAGGAAGTAACAATCGGTAACACACCTCATTTATTCTCCTCAGGACTTTAAATGGCCCTACACACTGCGGACCCAGCTTCCGGCAGGGCAGGCGGAGGGGCAGGTTTCGGGTCGAGAGCCAGACCCTATCCCCCGGTGCAAACACGGGGGCCTCACTGCGGTGACGGTCAGCGCTCTTCTTCTGCCGTCTACTCGCCTGACGCAGAGACTCCTGGACGGCTCTCCAAGTCTCCTTAGAGCGCTGTACCCACTCCTCCACCGCAGGAGCCTCGGTCTGACTCTGATGCCATGGTGCCAGAACCGGCTGATACCCCAACACACACTCAAATGGTGACATGTTGGTAGAGGAGTGGCTTAGTGAGTTCTGAGCAATCTCTGCCCAAGGGATGTATCTTGACCACTCCCCTGGCCGGTCCTGGCAATACGACCGCAGAAACCTACCCACCTCCTGGTTCACTCTCTCCACCTGCCCATTACTCTCCGGGTGATACCCCGATGTAAGGCTGACCGAGACCCCCAAATGCTCCATAAACGCCTTCCATACTCTGGAAGTGAACTGGGGACCCCGATCAGAAACAATATCCTCGGGCACCCCGTAATGCCGGAAGACATGGGTAAATAATGCCTCCGCAGTCTGCAGGGCCGTAGGGAGACCGGGCAACGGGATAAGACGGCAGGACTTAGAGAACCGATCCACAACGACCAGGATCGTAGTGTTCCCCTGAGATGGAGGTAAGTCAGTCAGAAAATCTACCGAAAGATGGGACCACGGCCGTTGTGGAACGGGGAGGGGTTGTAACTTCCCTCGAGGCAGGTGCCTAGGAGCCTTACTCTGAGCGCACACCGAACAGGAAGAGACATAGAATCGCACATCCTTCTCCAAGGTGGGCCACCAGTACTTCCCCCTAAGACCTCGCACTGTCCTCGAAATACCCGGGTGACCCGACGAGAGTATACCATGAGCCCATCGAATCAATTGATCACGAACAGCGAGCGGTACATACCTACGCCCCTCCGGGCACTGTGGAGGCGCAGGTTCCTCCCTTAACGCCCGCTCGATGTCCGCGTCCACCTCCCATACTATCGGTGCCACCAACTTGGCCGCCGGAATGATGGGAGTAGGATCGATGGACCGCTCCTCTGAGTCATAGAGGCGAGACAGCGCGTCGGCCTTAGTATTCAGGGAACCTGGTCGATACGAGATAGTAAAACGAAATCTGGTGAAATACATGGCCCACCTTGCCTGACGCGGATTCAGTCTCTTAGCTGATCGAATATACTCCAGGTTACGGTGGTCAGTCCAGATGAGGAAAGGGTGCTTAGCCCCCTCAAGCCAGTGTCTCCACACCTTCAAGGCCTTAACCATAGCCAACAACTCCCTATCCCCCACATCATAATTCCGCTCCGCTGGCCCAAGTTTTTTCGAAAAAAAAGCACAAGGGCGGAGTTTTGGTGGCACACCCGAGCGCTGTGAGAGCACCGCTCCAACCCCAGCCTCGGATGCGTCCACCTCTACTATAAACGCCAAAGAAGGGTCCGGATGCGCCAACACTGGCGCCTCGGTAAACAGCACCTTCAACCTACAGAAGGCCCTGTCTGCCTCTGCCGACCACTGCAAACGCACCGGCCCCCCCTTCAGGAGTGAGGTAATAGGGGCTGCTACCTGACCAAAACCCCGGATAAACCTCCGGTAGTAATTGGCAAACCCTAAGAACCGCTGCACCTCTTTTACCGTGGTCGGAGTCGGCCAATTACGCACGGCTTTTACGCGGTCACCCCCTATATCCACCCCCGAGCTGGAAATGCGGTAACCCAGGAAGGAAACGGCTTGTTTAGAAAACTCACATTTCTCCGCCTTCACGTACAAGTCATGCTCCAGCAGTCGCCCAAGAACCTTGCGCACCAGAGACACATGCGCGGCGCGTGTAGCGGAGTAGATCAAAATATCGTCAATATACACCACCACACCCTGTCCGTGCAGGTCTCTGAGAATCTCGTCAACAAAGGATTGAAAGACAGCTGGAGCATTCTTTAACCCGTACGGCATGACGAGGTACTCATAATGGCCCGATGTAGTACTAAACGCGGTTTTCCACTCATCTCCCTCCCGAATACGCACCAGATTATACGCGCTCCTGAGATCCAGTTTCGTGAAGAACCGTGCTCCGTGGAATGATTCCATCGCCGTAGCGATGAGAGGTAGTGGGTAACTAAAACCCACCGTGATGGAATTGAGACCTCGATAATCAATACACGGACGCAACCCACCATCCTTTTTCTTCACAAAAAAGAAACTCGAAGAGACGGGTGACATGGAGGGCCGAATGAATCCTTGTCCCAGAGCTTCCGTGACATATGTCTCCATAGCCAACGTCTCCTCCTGGGACAAAGGATACACATGACTCCTGGGAAGTGCAGCGTTTACCTGGAGGTTTATCACGCAATCCCCCTGTCGATGGGGAGGTAATTGGGTCGCCTTCTTTTTACTGAAGGCGATAGCCAAATCGGCATACTCAGCGGGAATGCGCACGGTGGAAACCTGGTCTGGACTCTCCACCGTTGTCGCACCGATGGAAACTCCTACACACCTGCCTGAACACTCATCAGACCACCCCTGTAGAGCTCCCTGTTTCCACGAAATCGTCGGATTGTGAATAGCCAGCCAAGGAATTCCCAGCACCACCGGAAACGCAGGTGAATCGATAAGAAACAGACTAATCCGTTCCTTATGATTCCCCTGCGTAATCATCTCCAAAGGAATTGTGGACTCCCTGACCAGGCCTGACCCTAACGGTCGACTATCTAAAGAATGCACAGGAAAAGGGGGGTCAACCTTAACTAACGGAATCCTCAACCTCTGAGCGAGTCCGCGATCTATAAAATTCCCAGCTGCGCCTGAATCGACTAGCGCCTTATGCTGGAGAGAGGGAAAAAATTTAAGGAAGCATATTAACAAAAACATGTGACCAACAGGAAGCTCTGGGAGAGTGTGGTGCTGACTCACCTGAGGTGACCGAGGAGTGTTCTGCCTGCCCTCTCTATTCCCAGATGAACTCCTCCAGCACCGACCGGAAGTGTGCCCTCTTCGGCCACAACTGGTACAGGAGGAGCCTCCTCCGATCTCCCTAGATGCTGCCCCTCCTAGCTCCATCGGGATGGGAGCAGGAGGGTCAGGAGATGGAACGGACAGGACCCTTTCAGAACGTCCGCGAGCAGCTAGCAGATGGTCTAACCGGATAGACATGTCTATTAGTTCATCCAAACTTAGCGTAGTGTCCCGACAAGCCAGCTCTCTGCGGACGTCCTCTCTCAGGCTACACCTGTAATGGTCTATCAGGGCCCTGTCGTTCCATCCTGCTCCAGCAGCCAAGGTCCGGAAATCCAGCGCGAAGTCCTGCGCGCTCCTCGTCCCCTGTCGTAGATAGAACAATCTCTCACCCGCCGCTCGGCCATCTGGAGGGTGATCGAACACGGCCCGAAAACGGCGGGTGAACTCCGGGTAGTGGCCCCTCGCTGAGTCGGCCCCGTTCCAAACCGCATTGGCCCACTCTAGGGCTCTACCCGTCAGGCAGGAGACGAGGACACTCACGCTCTCCTCATCCGAGGGAGCCGGTCGAACGGTGGCCAGGTACAGGTCTAATTGTAGCAGGAATCCCTGGCACCCCGCCGCCGCTCCATCGTACTGGCTAGGAGGCGTAATACGCAACGCGCTGGTACCGGGTCCCGCTGGAGGAGATGGTAATGGTGCTGGAGGGAGGGTAGGTGGGTTTGTAGGGAGACCACTCCTCTCCCAACGATCCATCCTCTCCATCATAAGATCCATTGCTGATCCAATGCGATGAAGGATGGACGTGTGATGAAGGACTCTCTCCTCCATCGTGGGGAGAGGGGTGGTCGCTGCTCCTGCTGGCTCCATTGTATGGTGCGGGCTTCTGTTACGCTCGATGACGACAAAGGTAAGGAGTCAGGCGCAGAGAGCAAAGGTAACGGGGAAAAACCACTTTTTAATGTCCAACCAGAAATACAACTGGTAACGTCAAAAAACATTGGCGTACAACTCCAACTTGAATAAAGTCCAAAACTGGAAACATAAATCCAGTCTGTGGAAAACCCCAATGAAAAATAGCAACCTCAACATACAAACAGAAAAACAAGCCCGCACAAACATAAACGGGCTAAACGAACTTAAATAACCCCACCCTAACAACCAAACAATAAACAGGTGAAATCAATTAGACAAAACCAAACGAAAAGGAAAAAAGGATCGGTGGCAGCTAGTAGACCGGCGACGACGACCGCCGAGCGCCACTCGAACAGGAAGGAAGGCCACCTTCGGTAATACTCGTTACACTAATCATCAAACGTTTCGTAAAAATACACAGCATACACTAATCGAAAGACACAGATCCTGTGAATACAGACAATATTTCAGATTTTCTAAGTGTCTTACAGCGAAAACACAATAAATCGTTATATTAGCATAGCACATAGCACATAGCAGCCCAGCATTGATTCTAGCCAAAGTGGGCGATAACGTCAACATCGCCAAAAATATATTAATTTTTTCACTAACCTTCTCAGAATTCTTCAGATGACACTCCTGTAACATCATATTACACAATCCATATAGAGTTTGATCGAAAATGTTTATATTTAGCCACCAAAATCATGGTTAGACAATGTGAAATGTAGCTCAGCTGGTCAGAAAATGTCCTTGCGCCACTTAGACAGTGATCTACTCTTATACATAAATACTCATAAACGTGACTAAAAAATATAGGGTGGACAGGGATTGATAGACAATTTAATTCTTAATACAATTGCGGAATTACATTTTTTAATTTATCCTTACTTTTCAATACAGTTTGCGCCAAGCGAAGCTACGTCAAAAAACATGGCGTCCTAAGCCACTAAAATTTTTCGACAGAAACACGATTTATCATAATAAAAATGTCCTACTTTGAGCTGTTCTTCCATCAGTATCTTGGGCAAAGGATCCTTTCTTGGGAGTAATCGTCTTTTAGTGGAAAGCTGTCCTCTTGCCATGTGGAAATGCCAACTGCGTTCGGGATGAACTGAAATGCGTGCCCAGCTATTCACAGCGTTTCAAAAATAAATGTCCCAAAATCGCACTAAACGGATATAAATTGCTATAAAACGCTTTAGAATTAACTACCTTATGATGTTTTTAACTCCTATAACGAGTAAAAAGATGACCGGAGAAATATAACAGGCTAAACTAACGCTTGGAACAGGAGCGGGTCGGTGTCCTCCACGCGCGTTACGCACCAAGAAAAGACTTGCTAGCTACAGGGTTTTTTAATTTATAGTGCCTGTGAACGCGCAATCGACCCCATTGAAATCGTCATCACGTAAAGGCATCCAGGGGAAGACGTAAGCAGTGTCCGTATAGTCATAGCAATAACAGTGCCCTTTTAACTGACTCCAGAACAGTGGCCAACATTTCTGAAATCTGACTCCATGTCAGGGAAATTGCTGTAGAATGGGCTCTGTTCCACTTAGAGACAAAATTTCAACTCCTATAGAAACTATAGACTGTTTTCTATCCAATAATAATAATAATATGCATATTGTACGATCAAGGAGTTTGTGGGAAGCCGTTTCAAAAATTACACGATTAGCATAAATAGTCTCAACAGCGCCCCCATCCTCAACAGGTTAAATGGCTACCAACATGCTACGGGGCGGTAATAATTTAGGCATGTTACATTCGTTTTCTTGGGCACAGGGAATATGGTAGTCTGCTTGAAACATGTAGGTATTACAGACTCAGTCAGAGGTTGAAAATGTCAGTGAAGACACTTGCCATTTGGTCCGCGCATGCTTTGAGTACACGTCCTGGTAATCCATCTGACCCCGCGGCTTTGTGAATGTTGACCTGTTTAAAGGTCTTGCTCACATTGGCTACCGAGAGCGTTATCACATAGACATCCAGAACAGCTGGTGCTCTCAATCATGCTTCAGTGTTGCTTGCCTCAAAGCGAGCATAAAAGCATTTAGCTCGTCTAGTAGGCTCGCGTCACTGTGCAGCTCACGTCTGGGTTTCCCTTTGTAGTCCATAATTGTTTTCAAGCCCTGCCACATCCGATGAGCGTCAAAGCCGGTGTAGTAGGATTCAATCTTAATCCTGTATTGACGCTTTGCTTGTTTGATGGTTCGTCTGAGGGCATAGTGGGATTAGTGTCCCGCTTCTTGAAAGCGGCAGCTCTAGCCTTTAGCTAGATGTGGATGTTGCCTGTAATCCATGGCTTCTGGTTGGAATATGTACGTACAGTCACTGTGGGGATGACGTCGTCAATGCACTTATTGATGAAGCCGGTGACTGAGGTGGTGTACTCCTCAATGCCATTGGATGAATCCCAGAACATATTCCAGTCTGGGCTAGCAAAACAGTCCTGTACCGTAGCATCCGCGTCATATGACCACTTCCGTATTGAGCGAGTCACTGGTACTTCCTGCTTTAGTTTTTGCTTGTAAGCAGGAATCAGGAGGATAGAATTATGGTCAGATTTGCCAAATGGAGGGCGGGTTAGAGCTTTGTATGCATCTCTGTGTGTGGAGTAATGATGGTCTAGAGTTTTTTCCCATCTGGTTGCACATGTGACATGCTGGTCAAAATTTGGTAAAACTGATTTAAGTTTGCCTGCATTAAAGTCCCCGGCCACTAGGAGCACCGCTTCTGGGTGCTTATTTTCTTGTTTTCTTATGGCCTTATGGAGTTGGTTGAGTGCGTTGTTAGTGCCAGCATCGGTCTGTGGTGGTAAATAGACAGCTGCAAATAATATAGATGAGAATTATTTTGGTGGATAGTGTGGTCTACAGTTTAAGGTACTCTACCTCAGGCGCGCAATACCTCGAAACTTCTTTAATATTAGACATCGCGCACCAGCTGTTATTGACAAAAAGACCCCCACCCCCACCCCTCGTCTTACCAGACGTATCTTCTCTGTTCTGCCGGTGTATGGAAATTCCCGCCAGCTCCATATTATCCGTGTTGTCATTCAGGCACGACACGGTGAAACATAAGATATTACAGTTCTTAATGTCCCGTTGGTAGGATAATCGTAATCGTAGGACATCAATTTTATTTTCCAATGATTGTATCAGGATAAGGTAAGACCCAGATGCAGACTGTGTCGAAGTAACAATGTTGATTACAGCAACAAGGGCAAAGGTACAGGAAGGCAGGCAGGCTCAGGGTCAGGTCAGGCAGAGGTCGGTAATCCAGAGACGGGCAAAGGTACAGGATGGCAGGCAGGCTCAGGTTCAGGGGCAGGGGCAGGTAAAAAAATATTACAGTTCGTGGTGAGTAATCGCTATTCTGATGTCCAGAAGTTATTTTCGGTCATAAGAGACGGTAGCAGCAACATCATGTACAAAATAAGTTTAAAAAAATAAGTTACAAACAAGGCAAAAGAATGACAAAATAGCACAATTGGTTAGGAGCACGTAAAATGTCAGCCATCCTCTTCGGCGCCATCTTCATCAGGACAGAAGGAGAGTTGATCCCCAACCCTGACATTCATAAAAACAACTCCTCTTCTCTATCTCCAGATCCAGGTACTTCCAGAGGGTGGGGAGACTCCCATCTTCAGGCATTTCTTCCAGGAGTGGAGGGATAAAAACCAGAGCGAGGGGTTTGGGAAGGTCTTTGTGACCGAGAGGATCGCAAAGATACGTCAGGTGGAGTTCGATGCCTCCAAACTCCATGAGTCCCAGAGCATGGCAGCCCATTATAACATGGTGGATGACGGCACAGGAGACACTCAGGTACAGAACCATGTGTTACTGCCACAAGACTGTTAGCCCGCTGAGCTAAGGTCTAAGCAATAGATCAGGGAGCTAGCACAGGCCTTCAGGTATCAGGCAAGGTTCCTCATTACACAGGCATTAATTAAGAGCAGTGAATAAGAAAATGTGCTAATCTAAAAATGAGTCACGTGTTTTATTCAACTGACAATTCCAATCACATGGATTGTAAACAAATGATAGTAGAATAGCAAGCCAGATGCATGTTTCATGTTCTAGATCTTCAGAGTGGAGAGCAGTGGTCGAGTCCCAATCGACCCAAAGACCTATGGCCAGTTCTATGGAGGAGACTGTTACATCATCCTCTATACATATAAGAGAGGACAGGTCATCTACACCTGGTGAGTCTGGTAGACCTGTGCTCATATATTCAATTAGATTGATTGGTTGGCTGGTTGGTTGGTTGGTTGGTTGGTTGGTTGGATGGATGGATGGATGGATTGATTAATTAATTGATTGATCCCTATACTTCCTGTGGCAGGCAGGGGGCTAGCAGCACTCTAGATGAGCTCACAGCTTCTGCCTTCCTAACTGTGGAGCTCGATCGCTCTCTGGGTGGGAATGCAGTTCAGGTAAGTCTAACCCAAATTAAGTTGAGGATCTCTTATTGTCCAATGTCCACAGATGTCCAGTGGATGTGCTTTATCCCAACCCCTCCGAAAGACACACACACTGCTGTTGGAGCGAAGGCCCTCGGTGGAAATGTGTAAAAGCTGTAGAAAGTTTTAAACCTTTTTTTTTATCACAGTTGTAAATTGTGATACTAGAGGTTATTCTCTCCAGCCCATAGTGTATTAAATTCCCTAATTTGATTGTTTTATCGGGGTTTAATTTCCATGCCTACGGGGCATGATGTAATCTTTTCTCTGGTTGTGAAGTTGGTATCTCATTATCTGATTCAATGTTTTATGATCAACTGTTAGCACAGGGTGCCGCTGGGAGGTTCTCAATTTGTTTTACTAACTCCTCCATCCTCTCCTCACCTCTTTTTTTAAAAAGGTCAAAGGTAATTGAGGAGAGGAAACGTGGAAACAAATGCGATTGTATGAAATGAGATTCTCCTTCTCCACTCGTGCCTCATCAGGCAAATCGAGAGCTTGGGACGTTAAGGTTAAATGTGGAAAAAGATGATTCTGAGATAATTAAAGTTCTGATCCCTCAATGGTTTGAATGGTGTCAGCGATGTTTATCTTGTAATCTTTTGAAATTAACAACATGATTTGTGGTATTTAGAGTACTATATAGGTAGAGAACATTGAACAGAACAAGGCTATGTCAATAACAACATTTAGACAAAAATGCAGATACAACTTCTAGTCCCAAACTCTCGAAATGCGTTTACAGGGGTGGAATACCCAAATAAATGTGTAAAGTGATGAAAACAAATGGAGCTAGATGTGGCAGACATTTTATTTATTTATTTATTTATTTACCGTTATTTTACCAGGTAAGTTGACTGAGAACACGTTCTCATTTGCAGCAACGACCTGGGGAATAGTTACAGGGGAGAGGAGGGGGATGAATGAGCCAATTGTAAACTGGGGATTATTAGGTGACCATGATGGTTTGAGGGCCAGATTGGGAATTTAGCCAGGACACCGGGGTTAACACCCCTACTCTTACGATAAGTGCCATGGGATCTTTAATGACCTCAGAGAGTCAGGACACTATAGATAGTAGAGTATAGTTTTTAAATGTGTACATGTTTTTCTCCTTCGAAAAAAACACATCTGATTCAAAGTGGGTGTGGCGGATTATAAAACACTTCTGCGCTACCTGCCGCGAGGACACTCTTGTGCATCCGCTGCCGAAGGAGGCCATCGAAGAGGGAGCAGACTCCTTTGTTCGCCTACTAACGAATTGACAGTTTCCTCCACCACCTGACAACTTATCGGTTTCTGGGTCACGGAGGATAGATAACGTTTTTTTGCCCAAATGAGAATCTTCCACTGTGTATGCCATGTTATAGTGCCCAGTGGTTGTCTACAGCATAGTTTTCTACCTGGCCCTCCAGCTATGGCTTTGCTATCCATGAGCTCCTGTACCAAATTTGATATGCATTAATACTCTCTTTTGGTTTCCTAGGTGAGAGTTTCCCAAGGAAAAGAGCCTGCCCATCTCCTGAGTTTGTTCAAAGCCAAGCCCCTCATCGTGTATAAGAGTGGTACCTCACGCATCGGAGGCCAGGCACCTGCGGCCCCCACACGCCTGTTCCAGGTCCGACGTAACCTGGGCACCATCACACGCATCGCAGAGGTTAGGATATTCTCTCACACAGACACACACCTATGGTTGTTTGATTGGCAGAGATGGAAGGTAAACACACATAAATGCAGTTTTCACACTATATTGTGAATAGGCACTGATTATGCTAAATTTGAGTGTTTTTCATTGGCATTTACGATGCTCATTTGTCATTTCCTATCATCTAGACTGGAGGTCAGCGTTTCCTCACCACTAGATCCCAGTTGCATTGTCTGTTGTGTGTGTGTGTGTGTTGTGGCAGGTGGATGTGGAGGCTGGCAGCCTGAACTCTAACGACGCATACCTGCTGAAGCTGCCCTCGGGGGGGAGCTACCTGTGGGTGGGTAAGGGCGCCAGCGAGGACGAAGAGCGGGGGGCCCAGTACCTGAGTCAGGTGCTGAAGTGTCAGACACAACGCATCGTAGAGGGACAGGAACCAGGTGAGAATATCATACAGATTCCTTGGCCTGGGCTCATGTTCATAAAACGTCTCAGAAGAGTGCTAATGTAGTATTAGTTTTCCTTTTTAGTTCATAATGAATAAGAATATATGGACGGGTTCCTGATATTAGATCAGAAGTTCTACTCCGAGAAGCTTTATGAGGGGCCGCAGGTAGCCTAGTGGTTAGAGGCAGGTAGCCTAGTGGTTAGAGGCAGGTAGCCTAGTGGTTAAAGTGTTGGACTAGTAACTGGAAGGTTGCAACATCAAATCCCTGAGCTGTCAAGGTAAAAATCTGTTGTTCTGCCCCTGAACAAGGCAGTTAACCCACTGTTCCTAGGCCGTCATTGAAAATAAGATGTTTTTTTCTTAGCTGACTTGCCTAGTTAAATAAAGGTAAAATTAAAAAAATGAGATATGATGTAGTACTCAGGAATGTCACCAGGGGACACACTGACACAAGGAAAGTCTTCAGACAGATTGACAAGTTTGAGGTTTTTCGTCCTAAAAATGTATATCACAAGTTCAAGATGCAAAGAAACCCAAGCAGATTTGTTTTGTTTGGTTGTAGCGGACCTCTGGGCAGCATTAGGGGGAAAGAAGGACTACCAAACATCAGAGAGACTGGCGAGTAAGAGCCTCACTCAACAACCTCGCCTGTTCTCCTGCTCCAACAAGACTGGCAGGTTCATAGTGAGTACCACACACACGCACACACTCTCTCTCTCTCTCTCTCTCTCTCTCTCTCTCTCTCTCTCTCTCTCTCTCTCTCTCTCTCTCTCACACACTCACTCTCTCTCTCTCTCTCTCTCTCACACTCACACTCACACTCACACTAAAATAGATAGATAGATAGATGACAAATACTGTTTGCAGATTGAGGAGGTTCCAGGGGAATTCAGTCAGGAGGATCTGGCAGAGGATGACGTGATGCTGTTGGATGTCTGGGATCAGGTATGGAGCTTGTTACATATCCTCAAATTACAATTTTCAGGCCATTTCTAACTCTATGGAGGTTGAACTACATTGATGTTCATTTTTTGCGATAGGTGTTTATCTGGATTGGCAAAGATGCCAATGAAGTTGAGAGAACTGAATCTGTAAAATCAGGTGAGTTTTGCCTTGTGTGTGTGTATATAGGGTAGTTTATTTTTCGTAGTACGTTTAATATATAGTTTCTAAGTATATAAACTGAAACCATATCATGACCAAGACTTGGCATCTACAAGGTCTTATTTATGCATACATTTAAGCAATGAGATGAGATTTAAAAAAATATATATATATGTATATACTTATATACCTTTAATATATAAGAGGTGTGAACACCCTCTTTTCTATGGTTTATCCCGTTGATAACATCTATGTGCTCCCTTCCTTACAGCCAAGACATACATAGAGACGGATCCGGGTGGTCGGGATAAGAGGACCTCCATAGTGATGGTGAAGCAGGGTCATGAGCCCCCCACCTTCACAGGGTGGTTCCTGGGGTGGGACGCGGCACGCTGGGACTCAGACACCATGGCCAGGACCATGAAGACACTGCAGATTTAGCATCAATGAATCCCAACAGTTATAACACCATTATAACACAGTTAGACAGTTATAACAGTTATAACATTCACTCTGTATTCAGTGGAGGGTTTACAAATACTAGTGTGAAAGGAGGGTTAGCTAGCTCTTCATGGACTAGTGTTAACCCCAGATGATGTGTACTGCTTGGACAACTTTGTTGTTTTGGTTCCAAAGATAAAAGACCAAAAAGTATGATATATGATGTTAATTTGAATGCGGATCTTTACATTTGGACTACGTCTGTAATTAAATATTGCTATTTGCTCTATAAAAACAAAAATACAAATAAGAAGTTTGTAATTTGTGTGTTGGCGAGTATGGAAGATTGAATGCTTTTGTCATTAAAAACTCTGATAGAAAATGCATAACGCCTTCCCGAGAGTTATTTGCATGAACTCACACTGAGAAAGAGAATTTCTTTTTTTTTTGTCCTCGAGTCTAACGTAGCCGCCTGATCTCGCGAGCTTACATGAATGGTTCGTTAATCAGTCTGGTAATTATCAGGCTTAACGTCTAACCATGATGGACAATCAAATTAATTCAAGACGGGCTAATACATTATTAAACATTTATTAGCTCCCGTGTCTTGTCTTAAACATTTATTAGCTCCAGTGTCTTGTCTTAAACATTTATTAGCTCCAGTGTCTTGTCTTAAACATTTATTAGCTCCAGTGTCTTGTCTTAAACATTTATTAGCTCCAGTGTCTTGTCTTAAACATTTATTAGCTCCAGTGTCTTGTCTTAAACATTTATTAGCTCCAGTGTCTTGTCTTAAACATTTATTAGCTCCAGTGTCTTGTCTTCATCTCAAATCTTGGCCTACTGTGTAGCCTGGAAAATGAACTCGTAATTCATATCCTATAATATTCGAGTACCTGAAAAAGTCATTTTGGTCACGTTAGAATATCAAAAGAAAGACGTAGGCTTTCCAATGAGAGACATAACTATCACTAGTAAATTGAGTGTGAGATTGGGCACAGACATCAATTCAACGTTAATTCCACGTTGGTTCAACGTAATTTCATTGAAGTCACGTGGAAACAACGTTGATTCAATCAATGTGTGCCCAGTGTGATTGCACTGAAATGTTATTTCAAATGTACATTTCCCACCATCACAATGTCTGGCGTCTGGGGAGCAGTGACAGAAACAGGTGGCGCGTGGAGGTGTGTCGCGTGAGGACGACGACGACAACAGGCACCGCTCATCACCAATCGGACAAGAAGAAAACGGAGCGCTCTGGGACTTCAACCAAACAGAGCTCTCGCTAGAAACATTCTGGGTTGAACCCGTGGTGCGGGAATGGATTGGAGAGGGAGTATATCCACGTTTATCGCTCAGTAGTCGTGTGGACATGAAAGTGTGAGCAAGAGAGAGGAGATCATAAACGATACCCTGTTGCAACGATTTCGATTTGATGTTTTGGAAAGTCCATAGGCCTACATCACAAAGGTAGGTGTGCATTCTACAAATTATATAATTTTTTCCATGCATGGAGATTATGCATAGAGATTACGTTTAGTACAATATGTGGAATGAATTAGATTATACCCAAACCATCGTCGCCAATTTTTCATGACAGTTTGCATTTAATGTCTGCCTAGACCGCCTATTATTGAGTGCAAGATGATTGAATAGGAAACTAGCAATAGCCTACTAACATATAAAAGCGCATTCGATTCAGTGTTTTGTTTTTTCATAGCACATGTTGGCATAACCCCCCTGTCTGCCTGTCAACCCATTTGTTTTGTCGTTAGTGGTAGAAGACTGTTGTGCAGTTTCTTGATGGCCAGCCAGTCAATCTTATGTAGCCTATTTCGATTATTCTCTCAATTTACGATTTGTCAGGCAACGAGCAGAATAGTGTTATTCCTTGTGCCAACGGCAATGATCATCAACCCGAAGACAGTTAAAGTCGGATTTTGTTGGGAGCACCCCGACGTCCTTGTTATTCAATTTTGATAGCCTACTGTCTCTGAATGGGAATTAACATATGAAATCCACCGAGCTCCGAGCGCTGCTCTAGACGCTACATGTGCAAATAGGCTCCTTTCACACCCCTCTGGTTTACCTCTCATTCATCTCATGGCCCGAAATATTAAAGATGTAGAAGGCTTAAGAATAAGAAAGAGAGAGAGCATATTCACTTACAATGAGAAAAGGGAAAAAAGACAGACTGTATAGGCCTAGGCTATATTCACTTACAGTGCATAGCCCCTCCAATTGTAAAGCAATAGACTGCTGTTCTTGTTGGTTGTTAGAGTGCTTTTTACAGCTGCTTACATTGTATCCTCTCTCTTTTATGTCTAGGTGAATGCTGCAGCACAGCCCCCTGGAAAAGGAATGAGCAAAGCAGTCTTGTGATTATTTGTTGAAGCAGCAGCGGCAAGCTTCTCCCCTGTCTGAGTCTCCCTCAAAGTGTGAGAAACAAGATGGGTAATGGATTATCAGACCAGATCTTCCCCAGCCTTCCTTCCTTCCAGGCTCTCCATATTGTCATCCTGGGTCTGGACTGCGCCGGGAAGACCACTGTCCTCTACCGCCTTCGTTTCAATGAGTTTGTGAACACGGTCCCCACTAAGGGATTCAACACGGAGAAGATCAAAGTGTCCCTGAGTGCTAGCGGAAAGTCCTGGCGGAAGGCGGCGTTCCACTTCTGGGACGTGGGCGGTCAGGAGAAGCTCCGCCCCCTGTGGCGCTCATACACGCGGTGCGCCGACGGTATCGTGTTTGTGGTGGATTCCGTCGACACCGAGCGTTTGGAGGAGGCCAAGACGGAGCTCCATAAGATCACAAGGTTAGCAGAGAACCAGGGGGTGCCTGTTCTAGTGGTGGCCAACAAGCAGGACCTGAGGAACTCCCTGCCGCTTCACGAGATGCAGCGCTCTCTGGCGCTAGGGGAGCTGGGTAATGGAACGCCCTGGCACCTGCAGCCCGCCTGCGCCATCATAGGGGAGGGGCTACAGGAAGGTCTCGAGAAGCTCCACACCATGATCATCAAAAGGAGGAAGACGCAGAAAGCTCAACAGAAGAAGAAGAGATGATCGGATTGGTCACACACACAACCGCCAACATGGCGGAGTTGGTGGAGTTACACAAGGACTTAATGTGAGATACCAATGGTGATGGACGGTGACCCATCTGTCGGGGTGTTAACCTGTTAACCATGAGCTGGACATATGGTGTTGACTAGTATGGTGTACCAATACTGCTAGGTGTCTCCTTATCAATACATTGACCAGGTGATGTGGAGCACTCAGTGATGGGTCAGCTGCTTGCTGGACTGCCTGCCTGCCTGTAAGTCTGTCTTGGCACAGCAACACGGGACAGTAGACACTAATGTCTTTTTATAGGAAGTATTTCGTCATACCATGAGGCACACAAGAGTTCCCAGAGAGACAAAACAATCAAAACGTTGGAGTGTCAGAGAAGTCAAATGCACACTTGACTGTCTTTACTGTCAAGTGTTACAAGTGTATGTAGCCTATTGTTCAATCAGTTTGAAACATGAAAACACAATGAAATTATAGGTTTACCAAAGCTTTTGTTGACAATGAGATTACACGTCGAAAACACAAAGAAGGACTATCAAGTTGCAGTAGGAGTCATGTTAGTGTGACCTCTGAAATGTAGTCTTACAATCAGTCAGTATTAGAAGCAGGGGCGCAACTTTCACTGGGAACGGGGGACATGTCCCCCCCACATTCTGAAATTGCATTTTTGAGAACGTTTAAACATTGGAATGTGATACAAAACGAGGCAACTGTGTGCTTTAGGACCATGTGGACGCCTCCGAGCAGTCGGGTAAACTGTTTGGAGTGTTTGTCCGACTGGATAAAATAAAATAAAAAAGTATGTCCCCCCTTCTTCTAAAACCAAAGTTGCGCCTCTGTATACAAGTTTAGAGAGAATAGTTCACAATAAGCTCAATGATGATGATGATTCACTGAGAAGAGAATACAGAGATGGACATTTTTAAACGTAAGTGTAACAACGTTAGTGTTTCATCAGTGATAAATGATTAGGATCTACAGCAGTTAGGCTATTTAATGTTGCTGTCACTTGGGTGAAGTGAGGTCAAGGTGGGGTATAAACTTAGTTCAGCTCAGCACTATTGGTGTCAGTGTCAGTGGTTGTGTCTTATGTAATTCTGTTGATGCCAGGCTCAGTTGGCTAAGCAATCTGAATATTCCTTCCTGGCTTGGCTAGCGGTCTGTTCTGGACCCTGTACTCCAAAAGTGTCAGGCATCTGTCAGATCCAGGCTTAGTACCTGCCTAAGACTTTGGGTGCATTCCAGAGTGTAGATCCAGCCCTACTTCGCTATCTACCTAAGACTTTGGGTGCGTTCCAGATACACCTTTTCTGCTGTCATATCCAGCCCTACCTAAGACTTTAGGTGCGTTCCAGATACACTCATTCTACTCAGGTCCTTGCAGTTTATAGGATCGTTATATCATGTTGATGTGCTTCCTGAGATGTTAAATAGTTCTCCAAATGATGTAAAGATCTGATCTCAGATCTGTGCAGGTTTTGTGTACCTGGAACGCACCCATGGACTTCCATATTTCATAGGGACAGTCAAGTAAATGCACTTTATTGGTCCGTTTTCTGACCTTGCGTCATCAGATTTTTGTATGACGTTTATTATGATACTTAAAAGAAGTCAAATATTGATATTGCTTCGAAGGAAGCGTTTAAAAAAAAGTTGTTACACTGTTACCACATTGGACCGTCAGTTATGTCCACCTGTTTACTCTGTCTGTGTGTGAGGGGGGAGGGGTGATCATATGTATGTGTTTGTTTGTAGGAATTTGTTCAACTCGAATAAAGCAACAATTAAATGCAATAACATGACATCACAGTGGTTTTTTCCTCTCCCATGCAAAAAGTGGTGAAAATAATTTCCTAGATGACGTTAGACCTTGGGCAACAGTGTAATTAATATTATCTTCAGAGGAAGAAGAAGAAGAATATTTAAGTTACACTTCTATCATAGCTTATCAGCAGTTATATGGCATTTACACACTGCATTGGATTCTGGGGGGAAAAATGTAAATCACTGATATTTGCTCATGAAATAGGTTCCCGCCCTCCTGTCAGTGTAGAGACGGAGAATAACAAACGGGAGAGATGTGCTTTCATTACACAGTGTACTCTACTCACACACAGACACACTGTATTTCACTTTTCACCGACCTGAATTCACTGGCTACGCCCCAAACCCCCTTAATTCACTGCCTACGCCACAAACCCCATGAATTCACTGGCTACGCCCCAAACCCCCTTAATTCACTGCCTACGCCCCAAGCCCCCTCAATTCACTGCCTACGCCCCAAACCCCCTTAATTCACTGCCTACGCCCCAAACCACCTTAATTCACTGGCTATGCCCCAAACCCCCTGAATTCACTGCCTACGCCCCAAACCCCCTGAATTCTGCGGTGAAACTAATTCAGGTTCAACAGCTACTCTCACTGTTGGCTAGAAGTGAGGCTGGTGTTCTAATGAGGCTCATGAATATTCCTGAGAAACACTGAGGGAAAAGCATGATATGCATAATGTAACAGGGAACAGGGTCATAGCAGTGGGATTTGGAGCTGGGCACAGAATTACAACTCTGATAGTGGTGCTGATCAGGTGGCCTTGGGATATAGGCTACCTCCATTACAGGACAAGCAGTATAACATGTTCACACCATTACCAGCTGTTGAAACTATGTATTATCTTGTTTATTATCTGGGGCTGATTTCAGTGGTGTTGGGTTGTTTCTGTTTGGAGAAGAGACGAGCGGTCACAGCCAGTTCTAGCCCAGGAAGACCCGCCCTCCTCAGAACAAAAACATAGAGAGGGAGAGAGAAAGGGAGGAGAGGGGCAATTGGTCAGAGGAGATGACCCAGTAAGGAGTTATTTTTCTGGACTTGTTTCCCCTGTTAAGCCCTTTCCTGGTTGTTGGCTGGATGGAGAGGAAGGCACAGTCCTGTGAGGGGAGGGCACACACATGCGCGCACACACTGACACGTACACACACGCATACAAATACACACACACATACGCACACTAGCTCACACGTACAATCACGCACGCACGCGCACACACACACACACACACACACACATAACCCCCACCCACACACACACAATGTGGTCATCCAGGTCACCCAGGTATTTGATAGGGAAGGATAATGTGGTGAAACTGGCACACAGTTAATTGTTTCAGAGATAATGAAATATGCAAAAATATTCTCTCTGCATATTCATGTTCTCTCTCTGCATGTGCACCTACAGAAAGCCTGGTCCTGCACCAAAAACGTCAAAGAGAATTTCAAATGTGTTTTCAAACATTTTAAGAATTTAGTCTTTTTTTATGAAAGGAGGAGCAACATAGACATTGTTGCAACTAAATAAACAGCAGAAAACAGAAATAATATGAATTTGACTTCGTAAAGCTTCACACTACTTTTTCAGTCTTCGCTATGCTGTAAACATTTGGATTAAACATTTCAATACTACACCTAAACAAGTGTTACTTTCCTACCACATGTGGATATGACTGAATGATCGTCCAGGGTCCTGCCATGTAAACGGTGGCACATTGTTTCTGTGATATCCCTTCTCTGGGGCTAAATGGCTGTTTGCCCATGTCGATTTTTCCGTCATAGTGACGTCAGACAGATGTGTGTGGCACCAGAGGTTAAGGCCAGGGGGAACACACACACACAGTTTAACAGAGTCACATTGGGGTGTAGGGTTCAGTCGTTCCCATACCCTCCTATCATTCTCCCTCTCTTCCTCCTTTCCTCCTTTCCTCCTTTCCTGTACCACTACAAGCCCTGACTGGGCCCCTGCCCTCTGATCTTTTGATGTAAGTAATATGGTATTCGTGTGTTAAGAGGCTAAACACATGGACTCCAATCCCCTTCAAATTGAGCTTTGCGTGACTTAATTTGTCCTGTACAATTAAACCAATGGAATTGTCCTTAAAGTGCAAACTCTGAGCTAAATCAAGCGCACCTGCTGACCAGCATCATGGGATTCCTTCCTGCCCTCAGAACTAGTTGATTCAGAAGCTGTATGTCAAACCACACCCTGTTCCAGTCCAACCCTGTTCAAGTCACACACCCTCGCTGTTCCACTCCCCCCACACCCTCCACTCCTCCTATGTGACACTGAATTAGGCCTGCTCTAGGGTCATAAAAGAGAAGCTCACAACCATAAAAAATCCCTGTGCACATGGTCATTACGGGTTTCCATGGAGGGATGTAGTGTGGAGCCAGATGCGGACTGTACATGTTTTCATCTACACCAGATGTTTTACTGTACCTTCTGCTCTCGCTGCTGTGACGTGACGCAGGGCAGTGCCCTAAATTATGAGAGCCAAACTCACACGCTGATGGCATCTCTGTCCACCCTTTTCTTCCTCATTTAATTTCATGCCATTTGTATTGATTTTACCAGGATATTCCACTCAGTCACAATTAGCACTATTATGTGAACGTGAACACACTCAACTCCGTGTTGAATTTATTTTGTGTAGTCCACTAAGAGGTTAGTCTGATCTGATGGCTTCCTGTGGTTGAGGAGTTGGACAGGTATTATCAGAACAAGCTCTACATTACTGCTTCTCTATCACTATTACCATTCATTTGAAGCCTGTCTGCCTCAGAGGTCTAGCACTGTCAGTATTCCAGAGGTGTGAATGTGGGAGTGGAATCATTCATGTTGAATGGGTGTGTGTGTGAAGCTCCGATCATCCCTCACCTCCAGCGTGTGTGAGCTGTGGGGCAGGGTGTGTAAACCGTGGTAGCTAGGGTGTGCATGGTGAGGCCATCATTGATAAGAGAGGAACCAGAGTTACCACTCCCTACAGCATGGCTTTCCTGAGAAGAGGCCTAGAGCGGCCTGCCCTCGCTAACACTCAGAGTGAGAGACAGGACATTACAGCAGAGCTTTTCACACTTTGCAGTGTCAGGGGGAAAAAATATTTTTTCCGCTTTACAAGCATGGCCTATTGTCTCACCCTTTCCCCGTCAGTTTATTTCTCATATATCAGCAATTTTTTATTGGCTTCAATAATAACGGTATAATGAATTTTGGAAAAGCGCAGTGTAATGTTGTGAAACATAAATTATTTCCACCGTTTTTGTGTTAAGGTAAACAAACAGAATAAAAATGATTTCTGTGCCTAAATACTCCTTAATAACAACTAACGGCTGTGCTAAATTGCATAATAAGGCTCAATGAACCGTTTTAATTTCTTTTTCATAATAACAGGAAATGAATGGGTGATTGAGATGGCGCCGGAAAAGATGGCTGCAGTTGTACGGGCTCCTAACCAATTGTGTTATTGTGTCTGTTTTTTCACATTATTTGTACATAATGTTTCTGCAACCATCTCTTATGACCGAAAAGAGCGTCTGGATATCAGGACAGCGATTACTCACCTCGTACTGGACAAATAATTTTTATTGAACAAGTCGGACGCGAAGGATTTACTTCAGACACCCGACAAGGCCCAAACCCCTGTCATTCACATGAAGAAGAGACTGAAATATCGGGGACCTAGGTCGGGATGCCTTGCAAGGATCTGACGGCAAGTGAGTAATCCCCCTCTACAATCAGTCCTATTAGCCAACGTGCAATAAAAAAAAATTGCACGTTATTTAACCAGGTAGGCCAGTTGAGAGCAAGTTTTCATTTACAACTGTGACCTGGCCAAGATAAAGCAAAGCAGTGCGACACAAACAACATAGAGTTACACATAAACAAATGTACAGTCAATAACACAATAGAAAAGTCTATATACAGTGTGTGCAAATAAAGTAAGATTAGGGAGGTGAAAAACAGTTGAAGTAGGAAGTTTATATACACTTAGGTTGGAGTCATTAAAACTCGTTTTTCAACCACTCCACAAAATTCTTGTTAACAAACTATAGTTTTGGCAAGTCGGTTAGGACATCTACTACATGTGTATGACAGAACTAATTTTTCCAACAATTGTTTACAGACAGATTATTTCACTTATAATTCACTGTA
The DNA here is from genome assembly GCF_029448725.1 of Salvelinus fontinalis. Classification (NCBI taxonomy): domain Eukaryota; kingdom Metazoa; phylum Chordata; class Actinopteri; order Salmoniformes; family Salmonidae; genus Salvelinus; species Salvelinus fontinalis. The sequence goes on from NC_074686.1 coordinate 24,805,689, forward strand.
TCACAATTCCAGTGGGTCAGAAGTTTACATACACTAAGTTGACTGTGCCTTTAAACAGCTTAGAAATCTCCAGAAAAATGATGTCATGGCTTCTGATAGGCTAATTGACATCCTTTGAGTAAATTTGAGGTGTACCTGTGGATGTATTTCAAGGCCTACCTTCAAACTCAGTGCCTCTTTGCTTGACGTCATGAGAAAATCGACAGAAATCAGCCAAGACCTCAGAAAAAAAATGTGGACCTCCACAAGTCTGGATGGGACCACGCAGCCATCATACCGCTCAGGAAGGAGACGTGTTCTGACTCCTAGAGATGAACGTACATTGGTGCGAAAAGTGCAAATCAATCACAGAACAACATCAAAGGACCTTGTGAATATGCTGGAGGAAACAGGTACAAAGTAGCTATATCCACAGTAAAATTAGTCCAAATCGACATAACCTGAAAGGCCGCTCAGCAAGGAAGAAGCCACTGTTCCAAAACCGCCATAAAAAAGCCAGACTACAGTTTGCAACTGCACATGGGGACAAAGATCGTACATTTTGGAGAAATGTCCTCTGGTCTGATGAAACAAAATAGAACTGTTTGGCCATAATGATCATTGTTATGTTTGGAGGAAAAAGGAGGAGGCTTGCAAGCCGAAGAACACCATCCCAACCGTGAAGCACGGGGCTGGCAACACCATGTTGTGGGTGTCCTTTGCTGCAGGAGGTATTGGTGCACTTCACAAAATATAATGCATCATGAGGAAAGAAAATTATGTGGATATTTTGAAGCAACATCTCAAGACATCAGTCAGGAAGCTAAAGCTTGGTCGCAAATGGGTCTTCCAAACGAATGAACAATGACCCCAAGCATACTTCCAAAGTTGTGGCAAAATGGCTTAAAGGACAACAAAGTCAAGGTATTGGAGTGGCCATCACAAAGCCCTGACCTCAATCCCATAGAAAATGTGTGGGCAGAATTTAAAAAGTGTGTGGGAGCAAAGAAGCCTACAAACCTGACTCAGTTACACCAGCTCTGTCAGGAGGAATGGGACAAAATTCACCCAACTTATTGTGGGAAGCTTGTGGAAGGCTACCCGAAACGCTTTACCCAAGTTAAACAATTTAACCTGTCTAGGACTGGGGTGCCGCTAGCGGCACACCCCCCCCACCCCCAATGAAAAGGCAGAGCCGCGAAATTCAAAAAAATATATTTTTTAAATATTTAACTTTCACACATTAAAGTCCAATACAGCTAATGAAAGACACAGATCTTGTGAATCCAGCCAACATGTCCGATTTTTAAAATGTTTTACAGGGAAGACACAATATGTAAAGATGCAAATCTATTAGCTAAAAACACATTAGCATAATCCACCATCTTTTATTTGTCCACCAACACCAGTAGCTAACACCAATTCGGCTAAACTAAGATATTTATAGCCCCTAACCAAGAAAAAAACTCATCAGATGACAGTCTGATAACATATTTATGGTATAGGATAGGTTGTTAGAAAAATGTGCATATTTCAGGTAGATGGCATAGTTTACAATTGCACCCACCGTCACAAATGGACTAGAATAATTACAATGAGCAACGTGTTTACCTAACTACTAATCATCAAACATTTCGTAAAAATACACAGCATACACTAATTGAAAGACACAGATCCTGTGAATACAGACAATATTTCAGATTTTCTAAGTGTCTTACAGCGAAAACACAATAAATCGTTATATTAGCATAGCACATGTGCAAACATTACCCCAGCATTGATTCTAGCCAAAGAGAGCGATAACGTCAACATCGCCAAAATATATTATTTTTTTCACTAACCTTCTCAGAATTCTTCAGATGACACCCCTGTAACATCGCATTACAACATACATATACAGTTTGTTCGAAAATGTGCATATTTAGCCACCAAAATCATGGTTAGACAATGGGAAAAGTAGCCCAGCTGGTGAGAAAATGTTGGTGCGCCATATTAGACAGTGATCTACTCGTATACATAAATACTCATAAACGTGACTAAAAAATATAGGGTGGACAGCAATTGATAGACAATTTAATTCTTAATACAATCGCGGAATTACATTTTTTAAATTATCCTTACTTTTCAATACAGTTTGCGCCAAGCGAAGCTACGTCAAAAAAGATGGCGTCCTAAGCCACTAACATTTTTCGACAGAAACACGATTTATCATAATAAATTGTTCCTACTTTAAGCTGTTCTTCCATCAGTATCTTGGGCAAAGGATCCTTTCTTGGGTCTAATCGTCTTTTGGTGGAAAGCTGTCCTCTTGCCATGTGGAAATGCCAACTGCGTTCGGCATGAACTGGAAGCGTGCCCAGAGATTCACAGCGTCTCAGAAATAAATGTCCCAAAATCGCACTAAACGGATATAAATTGCTATAAAACGCTTTAAATTAACTACCTTATGATGTTTTTAACTCCTATAACGAGTAGAAACATGACCAGAGTAATATTACTCCCTACACTAATGCTTGGAACAAGTGCGGGTCGGTGGCCGCCGCGCGCGTGACGCAGCAAGAAAAGAGTTCCTAGCTACAGGTTTTTTTTATTTATAGTGCCTGTGATTGCGCAATCGACCCCATTCAAATCGTCATCACATAAAGGCATCCAGGGGAAGACGTAAGCAGTGTCCGTATACTCATAGGAATAACATTGGCCTTAAAACTGACAAAATTTCAACTCCTATAGAAACTATAGACTGTTTTCTATCCAATAATAATAATAATATGCATATTGTACGATCAAGAATTTTGTAGGAAGCCGTTTCAAAAATTACACGATTACCATAAATAGTGACAACAGCACCCCCTAGCCTTAAGAAGTTAAAGGCAATGCTACCAAATACTAATTGAGTGTATGTAAACTTCTGACCCACTGGGAATGTGATGAAAGAAATAAAAGCTGAAATAAATCATTCTCTCTACTATTATTCTGACATATCACATTCTTAAAATAAAGTGGTGATCCTAACTGACATAAGATGTGGAATTTTCCAAGGATTAAATGTCAGGAATTGTGAAAAACTGAGTTTAAATGTATTTGGCTAAGGTGTATGTAAACTTCAAACTTCAACTGTAATTACAATTTGGATACCCTCCTCCGGCGCAATCCAATCATTGGATAACAAAATGGATGAGCTCCGATCAAGACTGTCCTACCAACAGGACATTACAAACTGTAATATCTTATGTTTCACCGAGTCATGGCTGAACAACGACCTTGGATAACATACAGCTGCCGGGGTTTTCGGTCCATCGGCAACATAGAACGGCTGGTCATGGCTCACATCAACACCGTTATCCCAGAAACTGTAGACCCACTTCAATTTGCATACCTCCCCAACAGATCCAAAGATGATGCAATCTCTATTGCACTCAACACTGGCCCCTCCCACCTGGACAAAAGGAACACCTACTTGAGAATGCTATTCATTGACTACAGCTCAGCATTTAACACCATAGTGCCCTCAAAGCTCATCACTAAGCTAAGGACCCTGGGACTAAACACCTCCCTGGATCCTGGACTGGAACTGGATCCTGGCCTTCCTGACGGGCCACCCCCAGGTGGTGAGGGTAGGCAACAACACATCCTCCACACTGATTATCAAAACAGAGGCCCTTCAGGGGTGCATGCTCAGTCCCCTGCTGTACTCCCTGTTCACTCATGACTGCATGGCCAAGCACAACTCCAACACCATCATTAAGTTTGCAGACGACACAACAGTGATAGGCCTGATCACCGACAACGATGAGACATCCTATAGGGAGGAGGTCAGAGACCTGGCAGTGTGGTGCCAGGATAACAACCTCTCACTCAACGTGATCAAGACAAAGGAGATGATTGTTGACTACAAAATAAGGAGGACCGAGCACGCTCCCATTCTCATCGACGGGGCTGTAGTGGAACAGGTTGAGAGTTTCAAGTTACTTGGTGTCCACATATCCTTAAACTAACATGGTCCAAACACACCAAGACAGTCGTGAAGAGGTCACGACAGTAACTATTCCCCCTCAAAAGACTGAAAAGATTTGGCATGGGTCTTCAGATCCTCAAAAGGTTCTACAGCTGCACCACCGAGAGCATCCTGACTGGTTGCGTCACTGCCTGGTATGGCAACTGCTCGGCCTCCGACCGCAAGGCACTACAAAGGGTAGTGCGTACGGCCCAGTACATGTGGGGCCAAGCTTCCTGCCATCCAGGAACTCTATACAAGGCGGTGTCAGAGGAGGGCCCAAAAGACTCCAGCCTCCCTAGTCAAAGACTGTTCTCTCTGCTACCGCACGGCAAGCGGTACCGGAGCGCCAAGTCTATGTCAAAGAGGCTTCTTAACAGCCTCTACCCCCAAGTCATAAAACTCCTGAACAGCTAATCAAATGGCTACTCGGACTATTTGCATTGTTCCCACCCCATTTTTATGCTGCTGCTGCTGCTGCTGCTCTCTGTTTATTATCCATGCATGGTCACTTTACCTCTTCCTACTTGTACATATTACCTCAATTACAACCACCCAAGCCACTGCCTGTTCACCCCACTATCATCCAGAAGGCGAGGTCAGTACAGGTGCATCAAAGCAGGGAACGAGAGACTGAAAAACAGCTTCTATCTCAAGGCCATCAGACTGTTAAACAGCCACCACTAACATTTAGCGGCCGCTGCCAACATACTGACTCAACTCCAGCCACTTTAAAAATGGGAATTGATGGAAATTATGTAAAAATGTACCACTAGCCACTTAAAACAATGCCACTTAATATAATGTTTACATACCCTACATTACCCATCTCAAATGTATATACTGTACTCTATATCATCTACTGCATCTTGCCATCTTTATGTAATACATGTACCACTAGCCACTTTAAACTATGCCACTTTATGTTTGCATACCCTACAGTACTCATCTCATATGTATATACCGTACTCTATACCATCTACTGCATCTTGCCTATGCCGTTCTGTACCACCACTCATTCATATATCTTTATGTACATATTCTTTATCCCTTTACACTTGTGTGTGTATAAGGTAGTAGTTGTGGAATTGTTAGGTTAGATTACTTGTTGGTTATTACTGCATTGTCGGAACTAGAAGCACAAGCATTTCGCTACACTCGCATTAACATCTGCTAACCATGTGTATGTGACTAATAAAATTTGATTGATTTGATTTGATTCGACTAACCGATGCCCCCGCACAGTGACTCTGTTACGGTACCCCCTGTTATACAGCCTCTCTACTGTTATTTTATTGTCGCTCCTGAATTATTTGTTATTTGTCAATTTTTCTGGGGTTTTTTCCTATATTTTTTTTTACATTTTCTTTACTTCAGTTTATTTTAGTAAATACTTTAACACTTTTTTTCTTAAAACTGCATTGTTGGTTAAGGGCTTGTAAGTAAGCACTTCACTGTAAGGTCTACTACACCTGTTGTATTTGGCGCATGTGTAAAATCAAATTTGATTGGATTTGAAGCTCATTATGGAGTAGATAATATCAGGGAACTGTAAACTCTGGAATCTGTGACCTGTTTTCTTCAAGCTGAACCTTCCAAAAGCCATAAGGGATTATTCAAACGTAACTCAGATATTTTTCTCATGTACTTATTTGATTTTGGGTTGAATGGCAGAATCAACAAAACATGTACAAATATTCTCTTTCAAGTAAACAGACCGGCTCAACTAGTGCAGTGTGTGTGTGTGTGTGTGTGTGTGTGTGTGTGTGTGTGTGTGTGTGTGTGTGTGTGTGTGTGTGTGTGTGTGTGTGTGTGTGTGTGCGTGCGTGCGTGCGTGCGTGCGTGCGTGCGTGCGTGCGTGCGTGCGTGCGTGTGTGTGATGGGGTGGTAGAGCCAATGGAGGAACACTTCAGACCCAAACAGTCCTACTTCACTCTATTACGTAACTAAGGCCTGAATTTGGATGCCCCATCATTCTTTTTGTCCCTGTTTAGACGAGAGTTTAACAAAAGCAATCATATCTCCATTTAACTTCAATCGCATTCATTATTAAGTGTTAAGAGAAAAGTTCTGAAGTCTAATTCAGTCTGTCTGTCACGTTCCTGACCTATTTATGTTAGTTGTTATATGTGTTAGTTGGTCAGGACGTGAGGTTGGGTGGGCATTCTATGTTTTCTGTTTCTGTGTTGGTTTTGGGTTGCTTGGTATGGCTCTTAATTAGAGGCAGGTGTTTGGCGTTCCTCTAATTAAGAGTCATATTTAGGTAGGCGTTGTCACAGTGTTCGTTGTGGGTGATTGTCTCCTGTGTCAGTATGTATGTTCGTGCCACACGGGACTGTAGCGTTTGTTTGTTTCGTTTCGTTTCGATGTCGTCTGTTTCCTGTACGTGAGTTTATGTTTAGTTATGTAAGTTTATGTTCAGGTTTCGTCAACGTCGTTTTCTTGTTTTGTAGTTTTGAAAGTGTTTTGTTTCGTTTCGTGTTGCCATCGTATTTATAATAAAGATGGCTTATTTCCCAAATGCTGCGTTTTGGTCTGAAGATCCTTCTCTCCTCACCTCATCCGAGGATGAGGAGAGCGACAGCCGTTACAGAATCACCCACCACGCTAAGACCAAGCGGCAAGGGAAAACTAAACGGAGTAAGGGACAGGAGAGAAAGGAGCAATGGACATGGGATGATGTATTGGACGGAAAGGGTTGCTACACTTGGGAGGAGATCCTGGCTGGTAGGGATCGCCTCCCATGGGAACAGGTGGAGGCATTGAGGAGAGCAGAGGCTACCGGGGAGAGGAACCGGAGCTATGAGGGAACGCGTCTGGCACGGAAGCCAAAAAAGCCCGTAAGTAATTCCCAAAAATTTCTTGGGGGGGGGGCTAAGAGGTAGTGGGCCAAGGGCAGGTAGGAGACCTGCGCCCACTTCCCAGGCTTACCGTGGAGAGCGGGAGTACGGGCAGGCGCCGTGTTACGCAGTAGAGCGCACGGTGTCTCCTGTACGAGTGCATAGCCCAGTGCGGGTTATTCCACCTCCCCGCACTGGTAGGGCTAGATTGGGTATTGAGCCAGGTGTCATGAGGCCGGCTCAACGCGCCTGGTCTCCAGTGCGTCTCCTCGGGCCGGCATACATGGCACCTGCCTTACGCATGGTTTCCCCGGTTCGCCTACATAGGCCGGTGCGGGTTATTCCACCTCCCCGCACTGGTCGGGCAACCGGGAGCATTCAACCAGGTAAGGTTGGGCAGGCTCAATGCTCAAGAGTGCCAGTACATCTCCACGGTCCGGTATTTCCGGCACCACCTCCCCGCCCCAGCCTAGTACCTACAGTGTCTACACTACGCACTAGGCTACCAGTGCGTATCCTGAGCCCTGTTCCTCCTCCACGCACTCTCCCTGTAGTGCGTGTATCTAGCCCGGTGCCTCCAGTTCCGGCCCCACGCACTAAGCTACCAGTGCGTCTCCAGAGCCCTGTACAAACTGTATCTTCTCCCCCTACTAATCCTGATGTGCTTGTCCTCAGCCCGGCGTCACCAGTGCCGGTACCACGCATCAGTTATAGAGTGGGCTTTGAGAATACAGTGTGCCCTGTCCCTGCTCCCCGCACTAGTAGGAAGGTGCTTATCCTTAGCCCGGTGCCTCCAGTTCCGGCACCACGCACCAGGTCTACAGTGCGCCGTATCCGGCCTGAGCCATCCGTCTCCCCAGCGCCATCTGAGCCATCCGTCTCCCCAGCGCCATCTGAGCCATCCGTCTCCCCAGCGCCATCTGAGCCATCCGTTTGCAATGAGCCTGCAAAGCCGCCCGTCTGCCATGAGCCTGCAAAGCCGCCCGTCTGCCATGAGCCTACTGAGCCGTCCGCCAGACAGGAGCCGCTAGAGCCATCCGCCAGACAGGAGCCGCTAGAGCCGTCAGCCAGACAGGAGCCGCTAGAGCCGTCAGCCAGACAGGATCTGCCAGAGCCGCCAACCAGACAGGATCTGCCAGAGCCGCCAACCAGACAGGATCTGCCAGAGCCGCCAACCAGACAGGATCTGCCAGAGCCGCCAACCAGACAGGATCTGCCAGAGCCGCCAGCGAGCCATGAGCAGCCAGAGCCGTCAGAGAGCCATGAGCAGCCAGAGCCGTCAGAGAGCCATGAGCAGCCAGAGCCGTCAGAGAGCCATGAGCAGCCAGAGCCGTCAGAGAGCCATGAGCAGCCAGAGCCGTCAGAGAGCCATGAGCAGCCAGAGCCGTCAGAGCGCCATGAGCAGCCAGAGCCGTCAGAGCGCCATGAGCGTCGAGAGCCGTCAGCCTGCCATGAGCGTCGAGAGCCGTCAGCCTGCCATGAGCGTCGAGAGCCGTCAGCCTGCCATGAGCGTCGTGAGCCGTCAGCCTGCCATGAGCGTCGAGAGCCGTCAGCCTGCCATGAGCGGCGAGAGCCGTCAGCCTGCCATGAGCGTCGAGAGCCGTCAGCCTGCCATGAGCGTCCAGATTCATCAGTCAGCCATGAGCTGCCCTTCAGCCTTAAACGGCTAGATACCCAGAACTGCCCATCAGTCCAGAGCTGTCTCTCTGTCCGGAGCTGCCTTTCAGTCCGGAGTTGCCCCTCTATCCTGATCTCCCTCTCTATCTTGATCTACCTCTATATTCTTATCTATCCCTCTGTCTTGATTTATCTCTCTGTCCCGGTGCTGTCCTTATTAGTGATGTTATTAAGAGGATTTTGTGGGGGTAAAAAGAGGGTGGACATTCTTGGAGGGAGGAAGCTAGGATGGATTATGGTGGGGTGGGGACCTCGCCCGGAGCCTGAGCCACCACCGTGGTTAGATGCCCACCCAGACCCTCCCCTAGACTTTGTGCTGGTGCGCCCGGAGTTCGCACCTTGTGGGGGGGGTAATGTCACGTTCCTGACCTATTTATGTTAGTTGTTATATGTGTTAGTTGGTCAGGACGTGAGGTTGGGTGGGCATTCTATGTTTTCTGTTTCTGTGTTGGTTTTGGGTTGCCTGGTATGGCTCTTAATTAGAGGCAGGTGTTTGGCGTTCCTCTAATTAAGAGTCATATTTAGGTAGGCGTTGTCACAGTGTTCGTTGTGGGTGATTGTCTCCTGTGTCAGTATGTATGTTCGTGCCACACGGGACTGTAGCGTTTGTTTGTTTCGTTTCGTTTCGATGTCGTCTGTTTCCTGTACGTGAGTTTATGTTTAGTTATGTAAGTTTATGTTCAGGTTTCGTCAACGTCGTTTTCTTGTTTTGTAGTTTTGAAAGTGTTTTGTTTCGTTTCGTGTTGCCATCGTATTTATAATAAAGATGGCTTATTTCCCAAATGCTGCGTTTTGGTCTGAAGATCCTTCTCTCCTCACCTCATCCGAGGATGAGGAGAGCGACAGCCGTTACACTGTCTCTCACCTCATAGCTGCACTCCACATATGATGTGATCAACAGAAGAATTTGCCAGTTGTATGACTTTTTCTGAAACTTTGCAAGTGGGACAAAGCAGGTTTCCCTTTCTCCCTGAGACAATGGGAAGAGAGACAGGGAGGGGAAGAGGGAAGGGTGGGGGAGGTTAGAGGGAGGTGGCTGGACAGTCCTGTGGATTTGTTATTCCATAAATCCTGAACTTCACAGCCTTCAAAGGGTGTCCTCCTACTCTAACCGAGTCACTGTGACAACATGTAGTATGAGTGTTAACCCTGGTGTTCAGGCTAAATAAGCAATATGTAGTAATATGAGTGTAAACCCTGGTGTTCAGGCTAAATAAGCAATATGTAGTAATATGAGTGTTAACCCTGGTGTTCTGACTAAATAAACAATATGTAGTAATATGAGTGTTAACCCTGGTGTTCAGGCTAAATAAGCAATATGTAGTAATATGAGTGTTAACCCTGGTGTTCAGGCTAAATAAACAATATGTAGTAATATGAGTGTTAACCCTGGTGTTCAGGCTAAATAAACAATATGTAGTAATATGACTGTTAACCCTGGTGTTCTGACTAAATAAACAACATGTAGTAATATGGGTGTTAACCCTGGTGTCCTGGCTACATTGCCACCCTGGCCCTCATACTATTATGGCCATCATTGGTCACGTAATCATGTCCACCTTCCAATTGGCTCATTCAACCCATCTCCTCTCCTTTCTACTCAAGATTGGTGCTGTGAATGCACCTTTTATTAGTTTGCACATCACCACAAAACCTCAAAGAAGTTGCTGTGAATGAGAATGTGTTCTCTTCTCAGTCAATTTCCATAATAAGTTTAGGGTTAAATAAAACAAACATGAAAGCTGGAGTGTTGGCAGTTGGCACTTTGGCGGATCGGGGAGCACGAGTTCTGCAAATTCACACCAGTCAGGAAGTGAGGTCACACACCATCTTGTCCTGTTCCTGTGATAAAAGAGCATGTTCTATAATGGGTACAGTACATTGGGCCCTTTTAACAATTCTCTTTGTAGTAGGAGATAATCCAAAACATAAGATACCAATACCCTTTGGAAAGAGGTCATGTGACCGCATCGGTTCTTTCTGGTTAAATCAATAAATTCAACATTAATAAAGTGATGTTTTGTTGAAAATGTTTCTAAATTGTTCACCACCATGTTCAGGATCAAACATGATTTCAAGAAGCATAATGCATGTAGTAATAATATACAATATGTGTGTTCAATGTCTTAATATGGCGGGCCAGATAAGACATTGATTGTCTGTTTGTCTTTAATGGCTCCAGTCTCTTAGGGTCAGAGTATTTATGAGCATTATACGAATAAACTAATACTGGTGGAAGCAATAACTGAAAAGGGGTGGATAAGGAGGGGCAGAGGGAGGGATGAGGAGGAGTGATGAGAACTAAGACGGGTGGGGAGGAGGTGGAAGAAGGGAGTGGTAGAAGGATAGGTTTGGTAAGGGTTAGGAGGGGTGAGGAGAACTAGAGGGGAACAGAGGAGCAGCAGAGGTAGAGAGGAGCAGAGGGGTAGAACAGTATGGAAGTAGGGGCAGAGGAGGTCAATATAACAGCAGTGTCACGCTCGTCGTAATGTGGAAGAGAGGAGGACCAAGGCGCAGCGTGAAGTGAATACATTGTTCTATTTATTTAAGAAGAAACACTAACCAAACTAATATAAAAACAACAAAACGAACGTGACGCTATATATAACAGTGCAGACACAGGCAACTAACACATAGACAATCACCCACACCCACAATGACAAAACAGGCTACCTAAATATGGTTCCCAATCAGAGACAATGACTAACACCTGCCTCTGATTGAGACCCATATCAGGCCAAACACAGAAACAAACAAACTAGACATACAACATAGAATGCCCACTCATATCACACCCTGACCAAACAAAACATAAAAACAATACAAAGCGAACTATGGTCAGGGCGTGACAGTACCCCCCCCCCCCCCCCCCCCCCCTCCCCCAAGGTGCGGACTCCGGCCGCAAAACCTGAACCGATAGGGGAGGGTCTGGGTGGGCATCTGTCCGCGGTGGCAGCTCTGGCGCTGGACGTGGACCCCACTCCACCATAGTCTTAGTCCACTTTATTAGCGTCCTTTGAGCGGCGATCACTGGACTGAGGAGCGCCTCTGGTCTGAGGGGCGCCTCCGGTCTGAGGGGCAGCTCCGGACTGAGGGGCAGCTCAAGACTGAGGGGTAGCTCATGACTGAGAGGTAGCTCATGACTGAGAGGTAGCTCATGACTGAAAGGTAGCTCAGGACTGAGGGGTAGCTCAGGACTGAAGGGCAGCTTCGGACTGAAAGGCAGCTCCGGACTGAAAGGCGGCTCCGGTTCGAAGGGCAACTCCGGACTGACGAGCGGCTCTGGCAGCTCCTGACTGGCGGGCGGCTCTGGCAGCTCCTGACTGGCGGGCGGCTCTGGCAGCTCCTGACTGGCGGGCGGCTCTGGCAGCTCCTGACTGGCGGACGTCTCTGGCAGCTCCTGACTGGCGGGCGGCTCTGGCAGCTCCTGACTGGCGGGCGGCTCTGGCAGCTCCTGACTCGCGAGCGGCTCTGGCAGCTCCTGACTGGCGGGCGGCTCTGGCAGCTCCTGACTGGCGGGCGGCTCTAGCAGCTCCTGACTGGCGGGCGGCTCAAGACTGAGGGGTAGCTCATGACTGAGGGGTAGCTCATGACTGAGAGGTAGCTCATGACTGAGAGGTAGCTCATGACTGAGAGGTAGCTCATGACTGAGAGGTAGTTCATGACTGAGAAGTAGCTCAGGACTGAGGGGTAGCTCAGGACTGAAGGGCAGCTCCGGACTGAGGGGCAACTCCGGACTGAGGACAGCTCCGGACTGAAGGACAGCTCCGGACTGAGGGGCAGCTCAGGACTGAGGGGCAGCTCAGGACTGAGGGGCAACTCAGGACTGAGGGGCAACTCAGGACTGAGGGGCAACTCAGGACTGAGGGGCTGCGCCGGACTGAAAGGAGGCTCCGGTTCGAAGGGCAGCTCCGGACTGACGGGCGGCTCTGGCAGCTCCTGACTGGCGGGCGGCTCTGGCAGCTCCTGACTGGCGGACGGCTCTGGCAGCTCCTGACTGGCGGGCGGCTCTAGCAGCTCCTAACTGGCGGGCGCTCTGGCAGCTCCTGACTGGCGGCCGGCTCTGGCAGCTCCTGACTGGCGAGCGGCTCTGGCGGTTCCTGACTGGCGGGCGGCTCTGGCGGCTCCTGACTGACGGACGGCTCTAGCAGCTCAGGACAGACGGGCGGCTCTGATGGCTCAGGACAGACAGGCAGCTCAGGACAGACAGGCAGCTCTGGGAACACGCACCTCTGGGCGAGTGCGGGGAGCAGGAACAGGGTGTACAGGCCTCTGGAGATGCACAGGAAGCCTGGTGCATGGTGTTGGCACTGGTGGTACTGGGCTGGTGCGAGGAGGTGGCACCGGATAGACCGGACCGTCAAGGCGCACAGGAGGTCTCGAGCACCGAGCCTGCCCAACCTTACCTGGTTGAATGCTCCCCGTAGCCAGACCAGTGCGGCGAGGTGGAATAGCCCGCACTGGGCTGTGCTGGCGAACCGGGGACACCATGCGTAAGGCTGGTGCCATGTACACCGGCCCGAGGAGACGCACTGGAGACCAGATGCGCTGAGCCGGCTTCATGACACCTGGCTCGATGCCCACTCTAGCCCGGCCAATACGAGGAGCTGGAATGTACCGCACCGGGCTATGCACACGCACCGGGGACACCGTGCGCTCCACCGCATAACACAGTGCCTGCCCGGTACGACGCTCTCCACGGTGAGCACGGGGAGTTGGCTCAGGTCTCCTACCTGGCTTAACACGACTCCCCGTGTGCCACCCCCAAGAAATTTTTGGGGCTGCCTCTCGGGCTTCCTTGCCAGCCGTGTTCCCTCGTAACGCCGGTTCCCTTTAGCTGCTGCCTCCGCTCTCCTGGCTGCCTCCCCCTGTTCGCATGGGAGGCGATCCCTACCAGCCAGGATCTCCTCCCACGTGTAGCAACCCTTACCGTCCAGAATGTCCTCCCATGTCCATTCCTCCTTATAGCGCTGCTCCTGCTGCTGCTACCTGTTACCACGCTGCTTGGTCCTTTTTTGGTGGGTGTTTCTGTAACGCTCGTCTTCGGGAGAAAGAGAGGAGGACCAAGGCACAGCGTGAAGTGAATACATTCTTCTATTTATTTAAGAAGAAACACTAACCAAACTAATACAAAAACAACAAAACGAACGTGACGCTATATATAACAGTGCAGACACAGGCAACTAACACATAGACAATCACCCACACCCACAAAACAGGCTACCTAAATATGGTTCCCAATCAGAGACAATGACTAACACCTGCCTCTGATTGAGAACCATATCAGGCCAAACACAGAAACAGACAAACTAGACATACAACATAGAATGCCCACTCAGATCACACCCTGACCAAACAAAACATAAAAACAATACAAAGCAAACTATGGTCAGGGCGTGACAATCAGTCCAGGAATTTGTAGGGTTTTTGTTCGTTTACAGGTTGGGGATGTCCTGAGCTTCCTGCTCTCTGTCCCGACCCCGGCCTCGACACACAGCCCACTGGGTAACACCGGGTTTGGAAGTGATGTCTTTGACGTGTTCCTCAGAAAGAGATAGCCCACTGAGAGGACAGGATTTAAGATTTCCTCAAATGCAACTCTGTTCAACTTTGAAGAAGAGGCTCAAATGTTTGTATTTCTATACTGTGCCCTATCTGTATACTGAGCCCTATATCTACAGTACAGTGTATCTCTAAACCTTGAATAGCAAAACTGACTAATTATACTTATCTCAAATCTAATTGAAGGTGTGATGGCTTCATAAGATGAAGCCTACATGCTATGACTTGTATTGTCGTACCTTCCTCCACCTCTCTCCACCAAACCCACTAGGCACAGACGTCAATTCAACGTCTACTCCACGTAGGTTCAAAATAATTTTATTGTAGAAGATCGTATTGGCTCTTAACCTGTTTGGCGTGCAAGCCCGACGTCGGTACACTTATGACAACAGCCAGCTCAAAGTGCAGGGCGCGAAATTCAAAAGATTTTTTTTTTAAATATTTAACTTTCACACATTAACAAGTCCAAGACACCAGATGAAAGGTACACATCTTGTGAATCAAGCCAACATGTCCGATTTTTAAAATGTTTTACAGAGAAGGCACAATATGTAAATCTATTAGCTAACCACGTTAGCAAAAGACACCACTATTTTTACTCCATCAGTTTTTTACTACATCAGTAGCTATCACAAATTCGACCAAATAAAGATATAAATAGCCACTAACCAAGAAACAACTTCATCAGATGACAGTCTGATAACATATTTATTGTATAGCATATGTTTTGTTAGAAAAATGTGCATATTTCAGGTATAAATCATAGTTTACATTGCAGCTACAGTCAGAAATTGCACCGAAAGCAGACAGAAAAATTACAGACACCAACGCCAAATAACTAAATACTCATCATAAAACATTTCTGAAAAATACATAGTGTACAGCAATTGAAAGATCTTGTGATTCCAGACAATATTTCCGATTTATCAAGTGTTTTACAGCGAAAACACAATATAGCGTTATATTAGCTTAGCACAATAGCAAACATAACAACAGCATTGATTCAAGGCAAAAATAGCTATAACGTATAAACCACCAAAATATATTAATTGTTTCACTAACCTTCTCAGAATTCTTCAGATGACAGTCTTGTAACATCATATTACAGAATGCATATAGAGTTTGTTCGAAAATGTGCATATTTAGCGGCACAAATCGTGCTTATACAATGAGAATAGTGTCCATAACGTCAAGCAATCTGTCCGGCGCCATCTTGTAAAGGCACCTTTTCTTATCGAAAACTATTCATAAACTTGACTAAAAAAATACAGGTTGGACAGCAATTGAAAGACAAATTAGTTCTTAATGCAATCGCTGAATTACATTTTTTAAATTAACCTTACTGCGCAATACAGGCTGCGATAACGCAAGGCTACACTGCAGGAAATGGCGTCTTATGCATTTGACATTTTTCAACAGAACAATGAACTATCAGCATAAATAGTTCTTACTTTTCGATGAACTCCCATCAGAATCTTGGGAAATGTGTCCTTTTTCCAAAAGAATCGTTGCTAGGTTGGAGAACGTCGTCTTCAACGTTGCAATTAGCAGTAAACAATAGCCATGTGGGCCAGAGATACCCAACTTCCTAAAACGTCACGAAAATAAATACCCAAAAATCGCAATATACTGACATAAACTGATATAGTTAGGTTTAAAATAATAACATTACGATGTCTTCAACACCTATATCGAATAAAAACAGAGCCGGATATATCTAGGAGCTAATACGGGAGCTTCTAAAATGACATGCCAAGACCCTCCCTGCGTCAGAGCGAAGAGTGGAAAGATGGGACACTTCGGTTCCAAGCAATTTATAACCTTTGGGACCTACGTAGAAACTCCATTTCAACTCTCCCTATTCGCTGACACCCAGTGGAAGGCGTATGCAGTGCATCTCAACCAATAGAGGACAGGCAAATTAATACACAGGTCTCAGAACAGCCAGCAAAATTCTGCATTCTGACATACACATAGGAAAATTGCTCTAAGTCGAGTTCTGTTTCACTCAGAGAAATAATTCAAACGGTTTTAGAAACTAGAGAGTGTTTTCTATCCAATAGTAATAATAATATGCATATTGTACGAGCAAGAATTGAGTACGAGGCCTTTTTGAAATGGGCACCTTTTATCTGGCTACTCAATACTGCCCCTTGAGCCCAAAGAGGTTAACCAACCATGCTATTTTGTTAGTTTTTTCGCGTTGTTCATGACTTATTTTGTACATAATGTTGCTGCTACCATCTCTTATGCCCGAAAAGAGCTTCTGGACATTAGAACTGGGATTACTCACCTCAAATTGGATGAGGAGTTCTTCTTCAATGAGTCGGACGCAAGGGATATACTACGGACACCCGACCAGGCCCAGATCCCCGTGATTCGCTGGAAAAGGAAATGTAGAAGTAGGTTTTGCGGAAAGAGATCAGGATGCTTTGTGAGGATCAAGCAACGAGTGGCTAATCTGCCCATGCCTTCCGTTCTACTAGCTAATGTTCAATCGCTGGAATATGAATGGGACGAACTGAAAGCACATATATCTTACCAACTGTAAAATCTTATGTTTCACCGAGTTGTGGCTGAACGACGACATTAAGAACATACAGCTGGCGGGTAATACACTCTATCGGCAGGAGAGAACTGCAGCATCTGGTAAGACACGGGGCGGGGGCCTATGCATATTTGTAAACAATAGCTGGTGCACAATATCTAAGGAAGTCTCAAGGTTTTGCTCGCCTGAGGAAAAGTATCTCACGATCAGCTGTAGCCCACACTATCTACCTAGTGTCACGTTCTGACCATAGTTCTTTTGTATTTTCTTTGTTTTAGTGTGGTCAGGGCGTGAGTTGGGTGGGTAATCTATGTTCGTTTGTCTATGTTGGTTTTTTCGTTTGGCCTGGTATGATTCTCAATCAGAGGCAGGTGTTGTTAGTTGTCTCTGATTGAGAATCATACTTAGGTAGCTTTTTTCCACCTGGGTTTCGTGGGTGGTTATTTCCTATTTAGTGCTTGTGTGTTTCACGTTACGGGACTGTTTCTGTTTTCATTTTGTTTCACTTTGTTAGTTTGTATTTTGTCGTATTCATTCTTATTAAAAGTCATTATGGATACGTACCACGGTGCGCATTGGTCTTCCGATCCTTCCTACTACTCCTCATCAGAGGAGGAAGAAGAAAGCCTTTACACCTAGAGAGTTTTCATCTGTATTTTTCGTAGCTGTCTACATACCACCACAGACCGAAGCGGGCACTAAAACCGAACTCAATGACAGGAAAACGCTCATCCAGAGGCGGCGCTCCTAGTGGCTGGGGACTTTAATGCAGTGAAACTTAAATCAGTTTTACCAAATTTTTATCAACATGTTAAATGTGCAACCAGATGGAAAAAAAATCTAGACCACCTTTACTCCACACACAGAGACGTGTACAAAGCTCTCCCTCGCCCTCCATTTGGCAAATTTGACCATAACTCTATCCTCCTGATTCCTGCTTACAAGCAAAAAGTTAAGCAGGAAGCACCAGCGACTCGGCCTATAAAAAAGTGGTCAAATGAAGCAGATGCTAAAATACAGGACTGTTTTGCTAGAACAGACTGGAATATGTTCTGGGATTCTTCCAATGGCATTGAGGAGTATTGATAAGTGCATCGAGGACGTCATCCCCACAGTGACCGTACGTACATACCCCAACCAGAAGCCATGGATTACAGGCAACATTCGCACTGAGATAAAGGGTAGAGCTGCCGCTTTCAAGGAGTGGGACTCTAACCCGGAAGCTTATAAGAAATCCCACTATGCCCTCCTACGAACCATCAAACAGGCAAAGTGTCAATACAGGACCAAGATCGAATCGTACTACACCGGCTCCGATGATCGTCGGATGTGGCAGGGCTTGCAAACTATTACAGACTACAAAGGGAAGCACAGCCGAGAGCTGCCCAGTGACACGAGCATACCAGACGAGCTAAACTACTTCTATGCTCGCATCGAGGCAAGTAACACTGAAACATGGACGAGAGCATCAGCTCTTCCGGACGACTGTGTGATCACGCTCTCCGCAGCTGATGTGAGTAAGACTTTTAAACAGGTCAACATTCACAAGGCCGCTGGGCCAGGCGGATAACCAGGACGTGTACTCCGTGCATGCGCTGACCAACTGGCAAGTGTCTTCACTGACATTATCAAACTCTCCCTGTCTGAGTCTGTAATACCAACATGTTTCAAGCAGACCACCATAGTCTCTGTGCCCAAGAACACCAATGTAACCTACCTAAATGACTACCGACCTGTAGCACTCATGTCTGTAGCCATGAAATGCATGAAAGTCTGGTCATGGCTCACATCAACACCATTATCCTAGAAACCCTAGACCCACTCCAATTTGCATACCGCACCAACAGATCCACAGACGATGCAATCTATATTGCACTCCACACTGCCCTTTCCCATCTGGACAAAAGGAACACCTATGTGAGAATGCTATTCATTGACTACAGCTCAGCGATCAACACCATAGTGCCCTCAAAGCTCATCACTAAGCTAAGGACCCTGGGACTAAACACCTCCCTCTGCAACTGGATCCTGGACTTCCTGACGGGCCACCCACAGGTTGTAAGGGTAGGTAACAACACATCCGCCATGCTGATCCTCAACACGGGGGCCCCTCAGGGGTGCGTGGTCAGTCCCCTCCTGTACTCCCTGTTCACTCATGACTGCATGGCCAGGCACAACTCCAACACCATCATTAAGTTTGCCGATCACACAACAGTGATAGGCCTGATCACCGACAATGATGAGACAGCCTATAGGGAGGAGGTCAGAGACCTGACCATGTGGAGCAAGGACAACCTCTCCCTCAACGTGATCAAGACAAAGGAGATGATTGTGGACTACAGGAAAAGGATGACCGAGCACACCCCCATTCTCATCGACGGGGCTGTAGTGGAGCAGGTTCACATCAAGTTCCTTGGTGTCCACATCACCAACAAACTAACATGGTCCAAGCATACCATGACAGTCGTGAAGAGGGTACGACAAAACCTATTCCCCCTCAGGAGACTGAAAAGTTTTGGCATGTGTCCTCAGATCCTCAAAAGGTTCTACAGCTGCACCATCGAGAGCATCCTGACGGGTTGCATCACTGCCTCGTATGGCAACTGCTCGGTCTCCGACCGCAAGGCACTACAGAGGGTGGTGCGTACGGCACAGTACACCACTGGGGCCAAGCTTCCTGCCATCCAGGACCTCTATATCAGGCGGTGTCAGAAGGAAGTCCCTAAAAATTGTCAAAGACTCCAGCCACCCTCGTCATAGACTGTTCTTTCTGCTACCGCATGGCAAGCTGTACCGGAGCCCCAAGTCTAGGTCCAAGAAGCTTCTAAACAGCTTCTACCCTCAAGCCATAAGTCTCCTGAATAGCTCATCAAATGGCTACCCAGACTATTTGCACTGACACCAGTACCCCCTGTATATAGCCCGATATTGTTATTCTTATTTTCTTAAAACTGCATTGTTGGTTCAGGGCTTGTAAGTAAGTATTTCACTGTAAGGTAAACATCTGTTGTATTCGGCGCATGTGACAAATACATTTTTATTTGATTTTGATTTTGATTCAACCAGTGTAGGAACCTTATATAATGTCAGGTTTATTACTCCCTGTGCATGCTTGCTGTTTTAAAGTATTCAAGGTATGTGGACAGTATTGTGTGCCCTCTTAGCCCTTTATTCAACTTTCAGTCGCTCAAAAAACCTAAAAAAATTGCAGGTTATAAAAGGCACTCTCAAAAAGTGATTTTAATGTTTCCTCTCCACCATTCACAACCACCGATACATCTCACACCTTCCACCTTTTCTCAAGGCGTGACGGTGTGACTCAAAAAGTATGTTAGCTTGGGCCTTGAAATCAAAATGATTCAAACCCACAATGATAAAGGCAGAGAGGATTTCTTTTTCACACCCTTTTTCATGATATACAATTTTGATCCAATTCAGATCTTGTCTCATCGCTGCAATTCCCCAACGGGCTCAGGAGAGGCAAAGGTCAAGTCGTGCGTCCTCCGAAACATGACCCGTCAATCTGCATTTCTTAAAACCTTTTCTCAATAGGGGGTGCTGTTTTCACTTTGTAAAAAAATAATTCCCAAATTAAACTGCCTCGTACTCAATTCTTGCTCGTACAATATGCATATTATTATTACTATTGGATAGAAAACACTCTCTAGTTTCTAAAACCGTTTGAATTATATCTGTGAGTAAAACAGAACTTGAGTTGGAGCAATCTTCCTGTCAGCAAGTGAGAAATCTAAAATCAGGCAATCTGTTCCAGGGTCGGTTTATTAATTTCCATGTATTCTATTGGTCGACATGCACTGCATACGCCTTCCCCTGGATGTCAGCAAGCAATGAGAATTGGAATGGAGTTGCTAGGCAGATCTGAGGCTATATAAAGGGGCTTGGAACCGGGGGTCCAGCCTTTTCAACATTCGCCAGGACGCAAGACAGACCTCAGGATTGCGTTCTGAAAAGCTCTCGTTATAGGAGTTAGATATATCCGGCTCTGATTTTATTCGATATAGGTGTTAAAGACATCATAATGTTGTTATTTTAAACCGAGTTATATCAGTTTATATCAGTTTATTGCGATTTTCGGATATTTCTTTGTGCTGCGTTCTAGTAAGTTGGGCACGTCTGGGTCACATGGCTAATGTTTACTGCTAATTCCAAAGTTGAAGGCGACAATCTACAACCGAGCAACGATTCTTTTGGACAAAGGACAACTTGCCCAAGATTCTGATGAAAGCTCATCAAAAAGTAAGAACTATTTATGATGTTAATTCGTTGTTCTGTTGAAACATGTAAAACTCATATTCCGCCATTAATTTCGGTGCGGTCTCGCTTTAACGCACGCTGTATGTCGTAGTAACGTTAATTTTAAAAATCTAACACAGCGGTTGCATTAAGAACTAATATATCTTTCATTTGCTGTCCAACCTGTATTTTTTAGTCAAGTTTATGATTAGTTACTGATTAGATTAGGTGCCACTCCCAAGATTTCTCCCGACATATTGTTGGCAGCTTGGCTACTATTCTCATTGTATAACCACGATTTGTGCCGCTAAATATGCACATTTTCGAACAAACTCTATATGTATTGTGTAATATGATGTTATAGTACTGTCATCTGAAGAAGTTTGAGAAGGTTAGTGAAAAAATGTATATCTTTTGCTGGTTTATTCGTTATCGCTATTGTTGGCTTGAATCAATGCTGTTGTGTGGTTGGCTATTGTAGTAAGCTAATATAATGCTATATTGTGTTTTCGCTGTAAAGCACTTAAAAAATCTGAAATATTGGCTGGATTCACAAGATCTTTGTCTTTCATTTTTGCTGTATGCTGTGTATTTTTCATAAATGTTTTATGATGAGTATTTAGGTAATTCACGTTGGTCTCTGTAGTTATTCTAGTTGCTTTGGTGAGAGTTCTGATGGTGGCTGCAATGTAAAACTATGATTTATACCTGAAATATGCACATTTTTCTAACAAAACATATGCTATAGAATAAATATGTTATCAGACTGTCATCTGATGAAGTTGTTTCTTGGTTAGTGACTATTTATATCTTTATTTGGTCGAAATTGTGATAGCTACCTATGCAGGAAAAAAATGGTGGGAAAAAAAAGTTGTGTCTTTTGCTATCGTGGTTAGCTAATAGAAATACATATTGTGTCTTCCCTGTAAAACATTTTAAAAATCAGAAATGATGGCTGGATTCACAGATGTGTATCTTTCATCTGGTGTCTTGGACTTGTGATTTAATGATATTTAGATGCTAGTATTTACTTGTGACGCTATGCTAGGCTATGCTAGTCAGCTTTTTTACTGATGGGGGTGCTCCCAGATCCAGGATTGTGATGAAGTAGAAGTTTTAACACCCGCCCGCTTAACACAGAAGCCAGCTGCACCAATGTGTCGGAGGAAACACAGTTCAACTGACGACCAAAGTCAGCCTGCAGGTGCCAATTGTACACCGCCCTATGGGACTCACGGTCACAGCCTGTTGTGACACAGTCTGGGATCGAACCCAGGTCTGTAGTGACGCCTCAAGCACTGAGATGCCGTGCCTCTGGAGGTGGCAGAGATGTTTTTAAAGTATTTCGTGTTAACTCTTTCCAAGGAAGCATTTCCTTTACACCATATTTGATTGAGGGGAGAACGGCTCATAATAATGGCTGGTTTGGAGCAAATGGAATGGCATGTAAACCATGTGATTGATGTAATTGATACCATTCCACTATTCCGCTCCATCCATTACCAATTGAGGTGCCACCAACCTCCTGTGGTACCATTCTATACCATGTAGAGATTGTGTGGTTTATGGGTATTGGAGAGTGGAGGGAAATGCTATGGCTTGGGTTATGCAGCACTTGTTGGCACGATGATCAGGGAAACCCCAGATAGGCAGACCACTGTGAAAACACGCAAAGAGATGCCTCCCAGCAGACACACAGTAGACTTCCTAGGTAGAAGTTCTGTGTTGAATCTAGTGTATATCTATTGGTACACCCCAACGAGGGACACCCCAACTGGGCCTGCTGGAGGGTGATGGACGGCCTCCCGGGTGGCGCAGTGGTCTAGGGCACTGCATCGCAGTGCTAGCTGCGCCACCAGAGTCTCTGCGTTCGCGCCCAGGCTGGGCTGGGTTCGCGCCCAGGCTCTGTCGCAGCCGGCCGCAACCGGGAGGTCCGTGGGGCGACGCACAATTGGCATAGCGTCGTCCGGGTTAGGGAGGGTTTGGCCGGTAGGGATATCCTTGTCTCAGTATGTAAAATGTATGCACTCTACTGTAAGTCGCTCTGGATAAGAGCGTCTGCTAAATGACTAAAATGTAAAAAAATGTAAATGTATGGACAGGTGTCATGTGTGCTGCTGGGAGAGCCATGTTTTATCTGGAAACACAAACACACGCATCCACAAACACGCTCATACACACACTCAATCACACACACACACACACACACACACACACTCATACACACTCCCATGGGACGGCTGTTTACGGAGGTGAACCAACAGGATTACCTCTCAGCAGCTAACAGATATAGTTCCAGGATGGGACATGCAGAGAGCCACTGACTGACACCTCATTATCACCTTTGATTGATACATCGACAGGAGGAGTAACAGCTCACACACCTTCAAACAGACATATATAATCCTCAAATAGACTGTGTTTACTCAAAGACAATGAGGTATCCTTCAAAAAGCCCCACATGTTTAAAGGCATTCAGATATACGACTTCCTGTTGCCAAGTATTTGACACAAACAAATCCCACCTGGAATGGATTACATCCCACAGCAGCTTAAGAACATTCAGTTCCTCCTCACATCTCCTTGAAATGAAATGCTTGTCCTTTCTAAGTCTTATTCAATACAGTGTGTGTGTGTGTGTGTGTGTGTGTGCGTGTGCGTGAGCGCGTGCGCGTGTGTGTGAGATAGTGCGAGAGAGAGAGAGCGTGCATGTGTGCATGCGTGTGCGTACGTGTGAGTGTGTATGTTTGAGGACATCAAACAGGGTAGAACTGTGATAGTGTACACATATCAGGAGTCCCTAAGATGACAAAACACAACACAACAGTTTAGTCTGTTCCAGGGCCGTTTACTGTTATGTAACGCTGGTGTAGTTTCCCTCCACAGCGTCCGCTGTGGTATGTCCAAATGAGGCTCTGGAACATGCTCCAGCAGGAGACACCTGTGTGTGTGTGTGTGTGTGTGTGTGTGTGTGTGTGTGTGTGTGTGTGTGTGTGTGTGTGTGTGTGTGTGTGTGTGTGTGTGTGTGTGTGTGTGTGTGTGTGTGTGTGTGTGTGTGTGTGTGTGTGTGTGTGTGTGTGTGTGTGTGTGTGTGTGTGTGTGTGTGTGTGTGTGTGTACTTGTTTTCCTACCTTGTCAGTACCCCAGTGTCCTAACAATTCACCCAAAAGTCATGACAAGGTAGGAAATTACTTTTTCATGTCCTAAATTTGTTCAAATGCTATTTTAATCTTAAGGGTTATGTTTAGAGTTTTGTGGTTAAGGTTAGGGTTAGGGTTTTGGGGGTTGGGGTTAGTTTAGGGGTAGGGTTAGTGTTAGGGTTAAGGTTTAGAAGTTAGAAGAATATTTTTAATGGTCAAACATTTTACTGTCCAAAAAGTGTCTGAGTGCATGAATCCGTGTGCGTGTGTGTGTGAATGGGTGCGTGCATCTGTGTGCGGGGGGGTGTTGTTGTAAGATAGGCCACAACTCTTTCCCAGTGTGCTTCTGGCACCAACTCACCAATCACAGACTGAGCCTTCAGCACACTGTCTGGCTCAGAGGAATAATATTTTTGAAGGGCTGAGTTGAGTAATGGCTGATTCTCATGCCATGTTTAATTACTTTTGCCTGTTCTAACAGTCCTCTCTGTCATTTCAGATTGTTAATATTCATAACAGTTATATGTTGATTTTTGATGCTGAAAACACACATAGACTAAGTTTTAAATCAGTTTAATTTACTAAACAATATGCTTTAAAGGCCCAGTGCAGTCACTAATGAGACTTTTCTGTGTTTTATATATATTTCCACACTATGAGGTTGGAATAATACTGTGAAATTGTGAAAATTATGATAATACCCTTTTAGTGTAAGAGCTGTTTGAAAGGCCGCCTGAAATTACAGCTTGTTTAATTGGGATGGAATTTTGATCTGCCTGGTGACATCACTAGGTGATAAATTAGTTAATAGAGAAATAAGAAAGTGAGTTCCAAATGTCACTGCCAATAACAATTTCGGTTTTCCCCTCCTCACTCAAACCATTCCCAGACAGTCCTAGCAAATTCTAGCTTGAGAAATTGCTCTTTGCTAAGAAGCTATTTTTGTTTATTTTTGACCATTTTAATTAAAAACAATCACGGTAAGGTACTTAATTGTTACTCAGTAATTATTTGATATTGACATAAAAACTGCTGCATTGGGCCTTTCTTATGATAGGCAAGTAATCCCTGCAGTGTTGTGAAGTAGAGTAATGGAGAGTAATTTAAGTATCTTTTTAAGGTATCTGTACCTGAACTTTACTATTTATATTTTAGACAACTTTTACTTCACTACATTCCAAAAGAAAAGGATGTACTTTTTACTCCATTAATTTTCCCTGACACCCAAAAGTACTCGTTACATTTTGACAGGAAAATGGTCCAATTCAAGGGAACATCCCTGGTCATCCCTACTGCCTCCGATCTGACAGACTCATTAATTAAACACAAATACTTTGTTTGTAAATTATGTCTGAGTGTTGGAGTGTGCCCCTGGCTATCTGTCAATAAAGAATATATTTTAAAAATGGTGCCGTCTGGATTGCTGAATATAAGGAATTTGAAATTATTTATGCTTTTACCTTTACTTTTGATACTGAAGTACATTTTAGCAATTCCATTTACTTTTGATACTTAAGTATATTTAAAACCAAATACTTACAGACTTTTGCTCAAGTAGTATTTTACTGGGTGACTTTAACTTTTACTTGAGTCATTTTCTATTAAGGTATCTTTACTTTTACTCAAGTATGACAATTGAATACTTTTTCCACCACTGAATCCTTGCATATATTTTAACAGTGGGCGTCAGACCCCTATTCTTTTACAATGGGACAACTGAGTTGTAAATCCACTATAAATACAGGCCACAAATATCCTCAAAAGTATTTAATGTGAAAACTCTGACTTCTCCAACATTACCACACTACAAATACAGTAGCCCTGTCCACTGTAAATATTTGCAAAGAAAAGTGAATAGTTAAGCCACCCTGAAGCTGACTTTTATGAAAACAATACCCTTTTTCCGCTTTACTCCTCCTTCCCCTGTCCCTCACTTCCCCTCCCTCCCCCTACCCCACTCCCCCTCCCTCCCCTTACCCCACTCCCCCTCCCTCCCCTGTCAGCCCAGTGTGTTGATACTGTATTAATGTTATTGACCTGAGAACTCAGATAACAATGGCAGGGGACTAAGAGGCGGGAAATGTATTCTTCTGACTCTGTAAAGAGGGGAGCAGCAGGAGGGGGATGCTGCCAGGGAGCCAGGGACACAGTCAGGGGCCCAAGCATATCCCACAGTCGTTACTGGGCAGGAGCTGAGGCTCAAGCTGGGGCTCCCCTGTCATCTCAATCAGCTGTTTTACAAACACAAAGGGATTGCTATTTGAGGGTCAACCCCAGGAGCAGATTGGGACCAGAATTCGGCCCTGGCATTTCAAAAAAAAAATTGAGGCCCACATACTAGACACATTTTTTCCTCAAAGCTCCCATACCGGCCCATATTTTCCCCTTGAGGCCGACATTATTAGTCAGATAATGATCATTTTGTTACACAGGCCAGCTGGGCTAAAAATGCCTGATGGCCAGTCTGCCCCTGGTCAGCCCCCCTGAACCCTTCCACGGTTGGTTAAATCATGTTATATCACCTTGAGACTTTCCTGTCAATACCTTCTCTTGCTACGCTAATGTTAAATCGTTTTAGAACACATACTCATTCAAGGGTTTTTCTTTATTTTTACTATTTTCTGCATTGTAGAATAATAGTGAAGACATCAAAACTATAAAATAACACGTATGGAATCATGCAGTAACCAAAAAAGTGTTAAATAAATCAAAATATATTTGAGATTCTTCAAATAACCAACCTTTGCCTTTTTTAACTAGGAAAGTCAGTTAACCTGTTTGGGCTGCAAGGGGCAGTATTGAGTAGCCAGATAAAAGGTGCCCATTTCAAACGGCCTCGTACTCAATTCTTGCTCGTACAATATGCATATTATTATTACTATTGGATAGAAAACACTATCTAGTTTCTAAAACCGTTTGAATTATTTCTCTGAGTGAAACAGAACTCATTCTGCAGCACATTTCCTGACCAGGAAGTGGAAAGTCTGAAATCGATGCTCTGTTCTTCTTCCTGCCTATAAATGGGCACGAGACCTATTAGTATACATGCACGTCATACACCTTCCCCTGGGTGTCAAGAGGCTGTGAGAGAAGAAATGAGGTGATTATCTTGGTCTGAGATGGAACACATCATCTTGGAATGACGTGTCCCCCATTTTCGGTACTCTGAAGAGCGCGAGGTGGACAGTGGGATTGCCTTTTGTTTAGCTGCCGTTATAGGCGACTATTATCTCCGGCTTTGATTTTATTTGATACAGGTCACCATATCATCGTAAAGTATGTTTTTTCAATATAGTTTCATCAGATTATTGAAATTTTTTCGGGAGTTTTGCCGTGTTCCGTTTGTTGACATGGAGAGCTTTGTGCCACTAGGCTAGCGCGCTTGCTAAATGAAGAGGGAAAGTTGCCGTTCTAAATCCAAACAACGACTGTTCTGGACAAAGGACACCTTGTCCAACATTCTGATGGAAGATCAGCAAAAGTAAGAAACATTTTATGATGCTATTTCATATATCTGTCGTAGTCGTCGGCGCCCAAGTGTTTCTGGCTATTGTGCTAAGCTAATATAACGCTACATTTTTTTTCCGCTGTGAAACACTTAATAAATCGGAAATATTGGCTGGAATCACAAGATGCCTGTCTTTCATTTGCTGTACACTATGTATTTTTCAGAAATGTTTTATGATGAGTAATTAGGTATTTGACGTTGGTGCCTGTAATTATTATGGCTGCTTTCGGTGCAATTTCTGATTGTAGCTGCAATGTAAACTATGATTTATACCTGAAATATGCAAATTTTTCTAACAAAACATATGCTATACAATAAATATGTTATCAGACTGTCATCTGATGAAGTTGTTTCTTGGTTAGTGGCTATTTATATCTTTATTTGGTCGAATTTGTGATATCTACTGATGGAGTAAAAAACTGGTGGAGTAAAAAAAGTGGTGTCTTTTGCTAACGTGGTTAGCTAATAGATTTACATATTGTGTCTTCCCTGTAAAACATTTTAAAAATCGGACATGTTGGCTGGATTCACAAGATGTGTACCTTTCATATGCTGTATTAGACTTGTTAATGTGTGAAAGTTAAATATTTAAAAAATATATATTTTGAATTTCGCGCCCTGCACTTGAAGTGGCTGTTATCATAAGTGTACCGACGCCGGGCTGCAGCCATAAGAAGTTAAGAACAAATTCTTACTTTCAATGACACCTAGGAACAGGGGCAGAACAACAGATTTTTACCTTGTCAGCTCGGGGATTTGATCTTGCAACTTTCCGGTTATTAGTCCAACGCTCTAAACACAAGGCTACCTGCCGCCTTGATGACAGCTTTGCACACTCTTTGCACACAGCTTTGCACTCTCCTTCTTGGTCAAATAGCCCTTACACACTCTGAAGGTGTGTTGGGTCATTGTCCTGTTGAAATCAAATGATAGTCCCACTAAGTGAAAACCAGATAGGATGGCGTATCACTGCAGAATGCTGTGGTAGCCATGCTGGTTAAGTGTGCCTTGAATTCTAAATAAATCACTGAAAGTGTCACCTGTAAAGCCCCCCCACACCATAACACCTCCTCCTCCATGCTTTATGGTGAGAAATACACATGCAGAGATCACCCACACCGCATCTCACAAAGACATGGCGGTTGGAACCAAAAATCTCCAATTTGTACTACAGACCAAACGACACATTTCCACCGGTCTAATGTCCATTGCTCGTGTTTCTTGGCCCAAGCAAGTCTCTTCTTGTTGGTGTCCTTTAGTAGTGGTTTCTTTGCAGCAATTCGACCATGAAGACCTGACAGTCTCCTCTGAACAGTTGATGTTGAGATGTGTCTGTTACTCTGTGAAGCATTTATTTGGCCTGCAATTTCTGAGGCTGGTAACTATAATGAACTTATCCTCTGCAGCAAAGGTAACTCTGGGTAACTCTCTTCCATTCCTGTGGCGGTCCTCATGAGCCAGTTTCATTATAGCGCTTGATGGTTTTTGCGACTGCTCTTGAAGAAACTTTCAAAGTTCTTGAAATTTTCCGTATTGACTGACATTCATGTCTTAAAGTAACGATGGACTTCTGTTTCTCTTTGCTTATTTGAGCTAATCTTGCCATAATATGGACTTGGTCTTTTACCAAATATGGTTATCTGCTGTATACCTTGTCACAACACAATTGATTGGCTCAAACACATTAAGAAGGAAAGAAATTCCACAAATTAACTTTTAACAAGGCAGACCTGTTAATTGAAATGCATTCCAGGTGACTACCTCATGAGAGGTGCAAAGCTGTCATCAAGGCAAGTGGTGGCTATTTGAAGAATCTCAAATCTCAAATATATTTCGATTTGTTGAAACACTTTTTTTGTTACTACATGATTCCATATGTGTTATTTCATAGTTGTGATGTCTTCACTATTATTCTACAATGTAGAAAATAGTAAAAATAAAGATAACCCCTTGAATGAGTAGGTGTGTCCAAACTTTTGACCGGTAGTGTAAGTCATCACAGTCAATTCTTAGTGTAAAATAACACTTAACAGTACAGTAGAGCACATTATAACTGGTTGCTCCCTCCCAATGTTAGAGGAGCTAAACCATGGTTCATGTGATGTTCCTAGATGCTGTAAGTGGTAATGGCTCACAGAACTGCTTCTGAAATCAATCTGGTGCATCAGTGTAGCTGTATAAAACTAGGAGGTCCTAATTGTCTCAAGGCTTAAAAATCCTTCTTTAACTTGTCTCCTCCCCTTCATCTTCACTGATTGAAGTTTAACAAGTGACATCAATAAGGGATCATAGCTTTCACCTGGATTCACCTGGTCAGTCTATGTCATGGAAAGAGCAGGTGTTCTTAATGTTTTGTATACTCAGTGTATATCAGTCCTCTGCTAGCCCTTACACTAGAGGCGTGTGATGGGTGCATCAGAGTGGCCTGCTTCTCGCAGGAGGAAGTAAAAAAAGCATTCTGGGAACATGATAAGACCCTCATCAATCACTGACATCACATCAGGACCCCTGTGAGCTGCCCAGTGTGTGTGTGTGTGTGTGTGTGTGTGTGTGTGTGTGTGTGTGTGTGTGTGTGTGTGTGTGTGTGTGTGTGTGTGTGTGTGTGTGTGTGTGTGTGTGTGTGTGTGTGTGTGTGTGTGTGTGTGTGTGTGTGTGTGTGTGTGTGTGTGTTACAGCCAACCTGAGATCTAAAACCTTGCCAAGAGTTATGTGAAATTAATGATGCAGTGTTTAATGAATGAACACTTATGATAATATCCTACCCGTACTATGACCCCTGGGGGTACTTGGCCTATCCACAGGAGGTACTTGAGAAGACTCTTGAAACCGTAGGTTTACCGGTAAAATGCACACAGGCGGTACTTCAGGAGTACTCCGGGTAGAGCTAAATTAATTTGGTGGGACAGTAACCGAAAAAGGTTGGGAACCACTGAATTAGATAGTGTTGTCTCAGTGGAGGGAGCCTTGGGGATAAATGTGGTCTGTTCACAGAAACAGAGAGTATCTGTATGTGTTGTTTCCTGCAGTTGCACCACAGTTTGCTCCAACTGCATGACTTGTGTGTACAGTGCCTTCAGAAAGTATTCACACCCTTTGACTTTTTCCACATTTTGTTGTTACAGCCTAAATTTAAAATATACTGTATTAAATTGAGATTTTGTGTCACTGATCTGCACACAATACCCCATAATATCAAAGAGTAATTTTGTTCGTGGAAACTTTTTCGAAATTAATACAAATTTAAAAGCTGAAATGTCTTAAGTCGCTAAGTATTCAACCACTTTGTTATGGCCTGCCTACATCATTTCAGTAGTTAAAATGTGCTTAACAAATCACATAATAAGTAGCATGGACCCATTCTGTGTTCAATAATGGTGGTTAACATGATTTTGGAATGACTACCCCATCTCTGTAACCCACACAGACAATTATCTTTAAGGTCACTCAATCGACTAGTGAATTTCGAGCACAGATCCAACAACAAAGACCAGGGAGGTTTTACAAATCATTGGTAGATGTAAAAAAATAAAAAATAAATACAGACGCAAAATATCCCTTTGAGCATGGTGAAGTTATTAATTAGGCTTTCAATTGTGTATCAATACATCTAGTCACTACAAAGATGCAGGTGTCCTTCCTAACTCAGTTGCCGAAAAGGAAGGAGACTGCTCAGGGATTTCACCATTAGGCCAATGGTGAGTTTACAGAGTTTAATGGTTGTGATAGGAGAAAAATGGATCAACAACATTGAAGTTACTCCACAATACTAATCTAAATGACAGAGTGAAAAGAAGGAAGCCTGTACAGAATAAAAAATTATTCTAGAACATGCATCCTGTTCGCAACAAGACACTAAAGGTAATACAGCAATTTTTTTTTTTTAAGAAATTCATTTTTTTACCTGAATAAAATGTGTTATGTTTGGAGCATATCCAACATTTCACTGAGTACCACTCTTCATATTTTCAAGCATGGTGGTGGCTGCTTCATGTTATGGGTATGCTTGTCAACGGCAAGGACTAGGGAGTTTTTAGGCAAAATCCTAGAAGAAAACCTGGTTCAGTGTGCTTTCCACCAGACACTTGTAGATGAATTTACCTTTCAGCAGGACAATGACCAAAACCACAATGCCAAATCTACACTGGAGTTGTTTACCACGACTACATTGAATGTTCCTGGGTGACCTGGTTACAGTTTTGACTTAAATCGACTTGAAAATCTATGGCAAGACCTGAAAATGGCTGTCTGGCAATGATCAATCAGGTTTGCAAGGCTCTTAGCCTGTTTGGATAGGGGGCAGTATTTTCACGTCCGGATGAAAAGCGTGCCCAAAGTAAACTGCCTGCTACTCAGGCCCAAAAGCTAGGATATGCGTATAATTGGTAGATTTGGATAGAAAACACTCTTCTAAAACTGTTAAAATTACATCTGTGAGTATAACAGAACTTATTTGGCAGGCAAAACCCAGAGGACAAACCATCCAGGGATTTTTTGTTTGTTGAGGTGACTGTGTTTTCTATTTTCTATGGGTAACTAGATTTATGAGGCACCTGGTTGCAGTTCCTATGGCTTCCACTAGATGTCAACAGTCTTTAGAAATTGTAGAAAGAGGAGGAAGGGAAGCGCTACTAAGGTACACAATAGTACATTTTGGTAGATAGAAGGTGCTCTTTGGTAAAAGAGGTAAATTGGTCATCAAAAAGAAAGGAGGACCAAGGCACTCTTCATATAATTAATTAAAATGCCTTTATTAGTATGGCATGTTCAATAGAAACAAAGTTTTTTTAAAACAGACGCGTTTTGTCTGCATGGCCTTCGTCAGGGAGTACAAAAAAAAAGAGTACAATGTCCTCTTTTGAACAGCTTTTCCAATTAGCCCTAATTGGAAGAGGGAGTGGTTACAACATTGATTAGACACACCTAGTAAGCAAGTCTTTAAAAATTGGTTGATGTTTTTCCTTTGAGAAATGAAGAAGTACGGCTGTTCAGAATGAGTGTCAAGCCAAGTGTACTCTTTTGTTTGGCGCGCACTACAGGTCACGCGCTCCACGTTGATTTCATTAGCTATTGAACACAGTATATTCTGTCTTAAATTGTATCGATTATTTACGTTTTAGGATACCTAAAGTTGGATTAGGAAAGTTGTTTGAAATGTTTGGACCAAGTTTACAGGTAACTTATTAGATCATTTGTAGTCATGTTGGGCGAGTTGGAAATGGTGTTTTTCTGAATCAAACGTGGCAATTTTTTGCGGGGGATATGAAAATGGAGTTTATCGAACAAAAGGACCATTTGTGATGTTTCTGGGACATATTGGAGTGCCAACAGAAGAAGATCTTCAAAGGTAAGGCAAGAATTATATAATTATTTCTGACTTTCGTGTCGCACCTGCTTGGTTGAAATATGATTTCATGTGTTTGTAATGTGGGGTGCTGTCCTCAGATAATCGCATGGTTTGCTTTCGCCGTAAAGCCTTTTTGAAATCTGACACGGTGGCTGGATTAACAAAAAATTAAGCTTTATTTTGGTGTATTGCACTTGTAATTTTAATTCAACTATAATTTCATGCTCTGCAATTTCACCGGATGTTGTCGAAACAAGCAGAACGTCTAGCCGTAACAGGAGACTTAGCTCTTAACCCCAAAATACTGACATCTGTAATCGCCGCCAAAGGATCTTCTACAAAGTATTGACTCATGGATGTGAATACTTATGTAAATTAGATTTGTCTGTATTTCATGGTCAATAAATGTGATAAAATGTCTACAATCATGGTTTCACATTGTCATTATGGGGTAATGTGTGTAGAGAGAAAATAAATCTATTTAATCCATTTTGAATTCAGGCAACACAACAAATGTAATAAGCCAAGGGGTATGAATACTTTCTGAAGGCACTGCATCTGTGAGTCACTCAGTCTTCACACTCAGAGAGAGTAGAGGACATCCCTGGTAGATTACAGAAACACAATGCAGAAACGTTCAACAGTACAAAGGTCTCGTTAGTCATCCAAAGCAGTGAAAGCTATTACCTTGGAGAGTTTGTTTTGTTTATTACCATTACGTTGACTTTGATATGGGGTCCTGGTTCATGAACATACATGTCATACTGTGCATTTCTTCTCTTCATGAGTCATTACGTTTGATTTGATCAAACCAAGAGTCTTGATCCTGTTTTCTATTTACACATAAACAGATGAGTTCTACATTTTCCGATCCCTACGGTATTTTGTCCAACCCCTGATTAACCATTAAGTCATCTTGGAACCCAGAAGTCTGTCATAAAGGCACGGACACACCGGTAGCGTTTTCTAGCTGAGAGTACTTAGCACCTCTGAGCAGAGTGTGTTAACCGAGTACAAACCGATTCTACACCTAGAAAGATGAAAATGTATGCAGTCGGACACCTACATGCGAGTGGACCCTAAAACACACTGCGCCAAACGAACAGCGAACAAACTGCAAACGAACAGCACCGTCATTCGGTGCGATGGGCTTTTTCCTTTAGAGATGAACCATTAAATGAAATAGTGATATGATTTATTGAGGAGAGACAGGCATGGCCCATATTATCAATATCTTGAACTGGATATCTGTTAGATTAGAGAGATGCAAGGCAGGGAATGATACAGACAGTGGTGTGATGAGATAGAGAGAGCCTATAGTTTTGTCCTGTCTTGTCAGTTTATTGACAGGATATCTTAGAGAGATCTAGGGCAGGGAAGGGATGGCTTCACAGGGAGATAGTGAAGAGCTCAAGGCTCAAAGGTTAGTTTGCTTAAAGAGGACTGTTTTGCTCGGATCATACCTGAATTGTCAGAGAGAAAACAACAGACCCCCCCTCCACCTTTCCTTCTCCCAAAAACACGGTTTGCGATGATGACAGGGTCATTGTAGATATGTTCCTGTCTCCCTCCACATCACTCCCTTCTCCCTCCACCTTTCCTTCTCCCATGAACAGGGTTTGAGATGATGACAGAGTCTAGGTAGAGCAGTAAGACCTGTCTGTCTCTGTCTCTGTCTCTCTGCTTTCTACCCCTGCTGAATAATTCTGTATCACATCCTTACAGATGTCTCCGAGGCTGAGGCTGTCTGAGCCCACGTCTTCACAACGTGCTCCGTAACTGTAATACTCAGATTACCACCATGTTCTATCTACAGAGGGAAGCAATCTGACTGAACCAAGAGAGAAGATAATTATTTCTGTGACACCCTGAAGTTGTGTGTGTGCAATGAAGAGATCAAACTTCAGTAGGGTGAATCTAAATCCTCTTGTAAATTATTCAAAGAATGCAGGAAAGCCACTAAAATAATCACCCCAAAAGAATCACCCCAAAAGAATCACCCCAAAATAACTCCCAAACATATGTTCATAGATGACAAAACATTAAGTACATTTTACTCTCTATCCCTTAGCACTCTGTAGTGTGTGTTTGTGTGTGTGTTTGTGTGTGTGTGCTTGTGTGTATGTGTGTGCGTGAGGTCATTAAAGATCCCATGGCACTTATCGTAAGAGTAGGGGTGTTAACCCCGGTGTCCTGGCTAAATTCCCAATCTGGCCCTCAAACCATCATGGTCACCTAATAATCCCCAGTTTACAATTGGCTCATTCATCCCCCTCCTCTCCCCTGTAACTATTCCCCAGGTCGTTGCTGCAAATGAGAACGTGTTCTCAGTCAACTTACCTGGTAAAATAACGGTAAATAAATAAAAAATAAATAAATAAATGTGTGTCTAATCCTAGATTAAATTAAATCTAATAAGGAAGTCGGTGACAAGCCTGGCCTGTGTGTGTGTGTGTGTGTGTGTGTGTGTGTGTGTGTGTGTGTGTGTGTGTGTGTGTGTGTGTGTGTGTGTGTGTGTGTGTGTGTGTGTGTGTGTGTGTGTGTGTGTGTGTGTGTGTGTGTGTGTGTGTGTGTGTGTGTGTGTGTGTGTGTGTGTGAGAACCTGTGTCTGGTCTGCTCTCCTCTG
Organism: Salvelinus fontinalis; assembly: GCF_029448725.1. Classification (NCBI taxonomy): domain Eukaryota; kingdom Metazoa; phylum Chordata; class Actinopteri; order Salmoniformes; family Salmonidae; genus Salvelinus; species Salvelinus fontinalis. Next base: position 24,841,161 of record NC_074686.1, read on the forward strand.
GCTGTTCCTCCCTAGTACAGATGCATCTCTAATTACCTCAACACTCCAAATCATTGCCCTGTTATTCATTATTCAACACACACCCATGTCCTGCCACCATGGAGAGCTGGATGACAGCCGCAGAGGAGGTGAGGCTTGCTTTAAGGTCTGGCACTGAATAGCCAATAACCCCCTCAGTGAGTTGGCAGATAAATCCCTATCTGTGCCCATCCGTGACTCATCAACCACCACAGGCCCCCAGTCATCCGACACATAGGGAGAGACCAGTGGCCCAAATCCCAAACCAACTTTCCATTAAGCTCGGGAATCTATTGAACCAACCATCTGCTCTCTCACATCAAGCCCCACCTAACTCATTTAAACAAAGTGTCCCTGTTCTGTTCTCTTTAATGATCTTCCTAACAAATATAGAAAAGACATGGACAGTCTACTTGTGTGTTGTTTTGTTGGCCAAAATTGATAACAAAGACGGTGTTCCCTGGAACAAGTCCATGATTAAAGCCTTTGATGTTGGAAGTTGTTTTTCTCAGAGACACTTGTTTTTAAAACACACACACACACACACACACACACACACACACACACACACACACACACACACACACACACACACACACACACACACACACACACACACACACACACACACACACACACACACATACACACACACACACACACACATACACATACACACAAGAAGGGGGCGATGGGATTAAGTAGGAGCTAGAGGCATGGTGCCCAGAACTCCTCCTCCATAAATACACCTAGGAAACGGCTTCATCTGTTCATCTATTCATGGAAACACCATTCCTCCCCTTCACTTCCTGTCCAGGCCCTTATTAGCTTATCACCAGGTCATTAATCTAACCTGATTAATACTGTATTTCCCCTTATACATGACTTTTTACAGCTTCTCCCCAAGTCAGTTATTAAGAATGTCTTAATAAAGTTCCATCCTACAACCATGCTGTAGGAATATGTAGGAAAGTTCCATCCTACAACCATGCTGTAGGAATATGTAGGAACGTTCCATCCTACAACCATGCTGTAGGAATATGTAGGAACGTTCCATCCTACAACCATGCTGTAGGAATATGTAGGAAAGTTCCATCCTACAACCATGCTGTAGGAATATGAAGGAAAGTTCCATCCTACAACCATGCTGTAGGAATATGTAGGAAAGTTCCATCCTACAACCATGCTGTAGGTATATGTAGGAACGTTCCATCCTACAACCATGCTGTAGGAATATGTAGGAAAGTTCCATCCTACAACCATGCTGTAGGAATATGTAGGAAAGTTCCATCCTACAACCATGCTGTAGGTATATGTAGGAACGTTCCATCCTACAACCATGCTGTGGGAATATGTAGGAAAGTTCCATCCTACAACCATGCTGTAGGAATATGTAGGAACGTTCCATCCTACAACCATGCTGTAGGAATATGTAGGAAAGTTCCATCCTACAACCATGCTGTAGGAATATGTAGGAAAGTTCAATCCTACAACCATGCTGTAGGAATATGTAGGAAAGTTCCATCCTACAACCATGCTGTAGGAATATGTAGGAAAGTTCCATCCTACAACCATGCTGTAGGAATATGTAGGAAAGTTCCATCCTACAACCATGCTGTAGGAATATGTAGGAAAGTTCCATCCTACAATCATGCTGTAGGAATATGTAGGAAAGTTCCATCCTACAACCATGCTGTGGGAATATGTAGGAAAGTTCCATCCTACAACCATGCTGTAGGAATATGTAGGAAAGTTCCATCCTACAACCATGCTGTAGGAATATGTAGGAAAGTTCCATCCTACAACCATGCTGTAGGAATATGTAGGAAAGTTCCATCCTACAACCATGCTGTAGGAATATGTAGGAAAGTTCCATCCTACAACCATGCTGTAGGAATATGTAGGAAAGTTCCATCCTACAACCATGCTGTAGGTATATGTAGGAACGTTCCATCCTACAACCATGCTGTAGGAATATGTAGGAAAGTTCCATCCTACAACCATGCTGTAGGAATATGTAGGAAAGTTCCATCCTACAACCATGCTGTAGGTATATGTAGGAACGTTCCATCCTACAACCATGCTGTGGGAATATGTAGGAAAGTTCCATCCTACAACCATGCTGTAGGAATATGTAGGAACGTTCCATCCTACAACCATGCTGTAGGAATATGTAGGAAAGTTCCATCCTACAACCATGCTGTAGGAATATGTAGGAAAGTTCAAACCTACAACCATGCTGTAGGAATATGTAGGAAAGTTCCATCCTACAACCATGCTGTAGGAATATGTAGGAAAGTTCCATCCTACAACCATGCTGTAGGAATATGTAGGAAAGTTCCATCCTACAACCATGCTGTAGGAATATGTAGGAAAGTTCCATCCTACAATCATGCTGTAGGAATATGTAGGAAAGTTCCATCCTACAACCATGCTGTGGGAATATGTAGGAAAGTTCCATCCTACAACCATGCTGTAGGAATATGTAGGAAAGTTCCATCCTACAACCATGCTGTAGGAATATGTAGGAAAGTTCCATCCTACAACCATGCTGTAGGAATATGTAGGAAAGTTCAATCCTACAACCATGCTGTAGGAATATGTAGGAAAGTTCCATCCTACAACCATGCTGTAGGAATATGTAGGAAAGTTCCATCCTACAACCATGCTGTAGGAATATGTAGGAAAGTTCCATCCTACAACCATGCTGTAGGAATATGTAGGAAAGTTCCATCCTACAACCATGCTGTAGGAATATGTAGGAAAGTTCCATCCTACAACCATGCTGTAGGAATATGTAGGAAAGTTCCATCCTACAATCATGCTGTAGGAATATGTAGGAAAGTTCCATCCTACAACCATGCTGTAGGAATATGTAGGAAAGTTCCATCCTACAACCATGCTGTAGGAATATGTAGGAAAGTTCCATCCTACAACCATGCTGTAGGAATATGTAGGAAAGTTCCATCCTACAACCATGCTGTAGGAATATGTAGGAAAGTTCCATCCTACAACCATGCTGTAGGAATATGTAGGAAAGTTCCATCCTACAACCATGCTGTAGGAATATGTAGGAAAGTTCCATCCTACAACCATGCTGTAGGAATATGTAGGAAAGTTCCATCCTACAACCATGCTGTAGGTATATGTAGGAACGTTCCATCCTACAACCATGCTGTGGGAATATGTAGGAAAGTTCCATCCTACAACCATGCTGTAGGAATATGTAGGAACGTTCCATCCTACAACCATGCTGTAGGAATATGTAGGAAAGTTCCATCCTACAACCATGCTGTAGGAATATGTAGGAAAGTTCATTCCTACAACCATGCTGTAGGAATATGTAGGAAAGTTCCATCCTACAACCATGCTGTAGGAATATGTAGGAAAGTTCCATCCTACAACCATGCTGTAGGAATATGTAGGAAAGTTCCATCCTACAACCATGCTGTAGGAATATGAAGGAAAGTTCCATCCTACAATCATGCTGTAGGAATATGTAGGAAAGTTCCATCCTACAACCATGCTGTGGGAATATGTAGGAAAGTTCCATCCTACAACCATGCTGTAGGAATATGTAGGAAAGTTCCATCCTACAACCATGCTGTAGGAATATGTAGGAAAGTTCCATCCTACAACCATGCTGTAGGAATATGTAGGAAAGTTCAATCCTACAACCATGCTGTAGGAATATGTAGGAAAGTTCCATCCTACAACCATGCTGTAGGAATATGTAGGAAAGTTCCATCCTACAACCATGCTGTAGGAATATGTAGGAAAGTTCCATCCTACAACCATGCTGTAGGAATATGTAGGAAAGTTCCATCCTACAACCATGCTGTAGGAATATGTAGGAAAGTTCCATCCTACAACCATGCTGTAGGAATATGTAGGAAAGTTCCATCCTACAATCATGCTGTAGGAATATGTAGGAAAGTTCCATCCTACAACCATGCTGTAGGAATATGTAGGAAAGTTCCATCCTACAACCATGCTGTAGGAATATGTAGGAAAGTTCCATCCTACAACCATGCTGTAGGAATATGTAGGAAAGTTCCATCCTACAACCATGCTGTAGGAATATGTAGGAAAGTTCCATCCTACAACCATGCTGTAGGAATATGTAGGAAAGTTCCATCCTACAACCATGCTGTAGGAATATGTAGGAAAGTTCCATCCTACAACCATGCTGTAGGAATATGTAGGAAAGTTCCATCCTACAACCATGCTGTAGGAATATGTAGGAAAGTTCCATCCTACAACCATGCTGTAGGAATATGTAGAAAAGTTCCATTTTCTCACATTAGCAAGTCTTTCACTTCACATAATATTCTTCTCTTTGTCTTTACATTTTTTATTTAAAATGTGATTTTACACTGATCCTGTTTTTGATTTTGTTTTTGTTTTATTTCACACCCACCCCTTTTATTTAGTCTAAATCAGGTCTTTCTCAAATAAGAGATTTTTTGAGGTCAGGGCTCTATGCAGGCCAGTCAAGCTCTTCCACACCATTTCTGTATGGGCCTCACTTTGTGCACAGGGGCAGTGTCATGCTGAAACAGGAAAGGGCCTTCCCCAAACAATTGCCACCAAATTGGAAGCACAGAATCGTCTAGAATGTCATTGTATGCTGTAGCATTAAGATTTCCCTTCACTGAAACTAAGGGGACTAGCTCAACCATGGAAAAACAGCCCAAGACCATTATTCATCCTTCACCAAACTTTACAGTTGGCACTATGCTTTGGAGCATGTAGCATTCTCCAGGCATTCGCCAAACCCAGATTTGTCCATCGGACAGCCAGATGGTGAAGCGTGATTCATCACTCCAGAAAACTAGTTTCCACTGCTCCAGAGTCCAATTGCGATACGCTTTACACCATTTCAGCCGACACCTGACATTGCAAATGGTGATCTTAGCCTTGTGTGCGGATGCTTGGCCATGGCAACCCATTTCATGAAGCTCGCAACAAACAGTTCCTGTGCTGATGTTGCTTCCAGAGGCAGTTTGGAACTCGGTAGTGAGTCTTGCTACCGAGGACAGACGATTTATGAGCGCTACACTGCTCAGCACGCAGCAGTCCTGTTCTGTGAGCTTGTGAGCCTACCACTTCGCGGCTGAGCCGTTATTGCTCCTAGACATTTCCAATTCATACATAAAAGCACAGTTGAGCGGGGCAGCTCTAGCAGGACAGAAATTTGATGAACTGACTTGTTAGAAAGGTGGCATCCGATGATTGTGCCACGTTGAAAGTCACTGAGCTCTTCAGTAAGGCCATTCTACTGCCAATGTTTGTCTATAGAGATTGCAGGGCTATATGCTCTATTTTTTTTACACCTGTCAGCAACGTGTGTGGCTGAAATAGCTGAGTCCACTAATTTGAAGGGGTGTCCACATACATTTGTATATATAGTGTACCTGGATAATAGCAAGTGAAAGAGAATCAGGTCAGGAAACCAATTGAGTGAGCAATGTAAGTAAAGAAAGGATAGAGAGAGGGAGGAATGTGCATGTTTAATTACAGATGATGACAGAGAGTCAAGGATGAAATCTAATTTTATTTTAATCTTATTACAAACACCTCACACAATAGCATTTTCTGACTTCTATCAACATACAGAGCCTTCGGAAAGAATTCTGACCCCTTGACTTATTCCACATTTTGTTACGTTACAACCTTATTCTAAAATGGATTAAAAAAACTTTTCCCCTCTTCAGTCTACACACAACACCCCATAATGGCAAAGCAAAAACAGGCTTTTATACATTTTTGGGAAAGAACAACAACAAAAACCGTAAATTTCACATTTACATAAGTATTCAGACCCTTATTCAGTACTTTGTTGAAGCACCTTTGGCAGCGATTACAGCCTTGAGTCTTCTTGGGTATGACGCTACAAGCTTGGCACACCTCTATTTGGGGAGTTTCTCCCATTCTTCTCTGCAGATCCTCTCAAGCTCTGTCAGGTTGGATGGGGAACGTCACTACACAGCTATTTTGAGGTCTCTCCAGAGATGTTCGATCGGGTTCAAGTCTGGGCTCTAGCTGGGACACTCAAGGATATTCAGACACTTGTCCTGAAGCCACTCCTGGCTGTGTGCTTAGGGTCGTTGTCCTGTTGGAAGGTGAACCATCGCCCCAATCTGAGGTCCTGAGCGCTCTGGAGCAGGTTTTCATCAAGGATCTCTCTGTACTTTGCTCCGTTTATCTTTCCCTCGATCCTGACTAGTCTCCCAGGCCCTGCCGCTGAAAAACATCCCCCATAGCATGATGCTGCCATCACCATGCTTCACCTTAGGGATGGTGCCAGGTTTCCTCCAGACATGACACTTGGCATTCAGGCCAAAGAGTACAATCTTGGTTTCATCAGACCAGAGAATCTTGCATCTCATGGTCTGAGAGTCCTTTGGGTGCCTTTTGGCAAACTCCAAGTGGGCTGTCATGTGCCTTTGACTGAGGCGTGGCTTCTGTCTGGCCACTCTACCATAAAGACCTGACTGGTGGAGTGCTGCATAGATGATTGTCCTTCTGGAAGGTTCTCCCATCTCCAAAGAGGTACTCTGGAGCTCTGTCAGAGTGACCATCAGGTTCTTGGCCACCTTCCTGACCAAGGCCCTTCTCCTCCGATTGCTTAGTTTGGCCGGGTGGCCAGCTCTAGGAAGAGTCTTGGTGGTTCCAAAATTCTTAAATTTAAGAATGATGGAGGCCAGTGTGTTCTTGGGGACCTTCAAGGCTGCAGAAATGTTTTGGTACCCTTCCACAGACCTGTGCCTCGACACAATCCTGTCTCTGAGCTCTGCGGACAATTCCTTCGACACCATGGCTTGGTTTTTGCTCTGACACCTTATATAGACAGGTGTGCCTTTCCAAATCATGTCCAATCAATTGAATTTACCACAGGTGGACTCCAATCAAGTTGATAAAACATCTCGAGGATGATCAATGGAAACAGGATGCACCTCAGCTCAATTTCGAGTCTCATAGCAAAGGGTCTACTTTTTATTTGTAAATTATTTGCAAACATTTCTAAAAACCTGTTTTTGCTTTGACATTAAGGGGTATTGTTAATTAATGTAATCAATTTTAGAATAAGACTGTAACGTAACAAAATGTGAAAAAAGACAAGGGGTCTGTATACTTTCCGAATGCACTGTATACTGGATCATGTGAAGCCTAAACGTGATCATTATTAATCAGCACGGTCTCTGTGTGAAGCAGGGATAATAATACAGATAATAAAGTCATTAAGGAAATGAGGCTCTCCCCTGTTATCTGTGATCACTGTTGCATTAACTGTGTCATCCATTTATAGATCAAACACGGTGGTGCATCTGAGCTGTCCATACTCTGAGAGAGAGGGGAGGGAAACTTTTATGATGGGGAGGAAACCTGTTTGAAATCATCAGATTCTCAAAGCCAAATGTATTGTCTCATATCGTACCTCACCAAGCTCATTAGCCCAGTCTGGGGCCTTGTGTTTGAGATAACAACAATGCACCTTTTCCACCGAAGAGAACCGAAGTCTAAATAAAGTAAACTGTTTGTTTGTTGTTTAGTTCTTTATTTTAATGAGGCTATTAAATTATACAGATAAAACAAAACAAAAACTAGGTAAACTGTAAATAAATAGATAAATTATATATCTCTACACACTGACCTTTCACCTACAGGTCTTCACCCTGGCCTCATTGCCTTATTAAAGCATGTCTGTCTGAGGATCAGTTTCTCCAGGCGGAACTAAGATGCAGACATTAATATCTCCAGTCAGACAACTGGCTTCCAAAAAGCTTAGTGGTATCGGGGATCCTTGGGACGTCTCTACCCTAAACCCTAACTTTAAACCTAAATCCTACCCTTACCCTAACCGTAACCTTAACACGTACCGAACCGTTTAAAATCGTAACTTCAATGGGGTGAGGTCAGAGTTGAGACTTCCCAAGGAACCCATTTATACTTTTCCCTTCCAAAAAGGTGGCAGTTACCACCCACATATAGAGTATGTCTTTACCCTAGAGATATCCTCTGGGTGAACCCACCTCCTCTACTACACTATGCTGTTCCAAATCTGAGCTCTTCGGGGACCTCACTAGCCAATATAGGCCTCTACTCAACTGACCGATATAGCCCTCCACTCAACTGGCCAATATAGGCCTCTACTCAACTGACCGATATAGCCCTCCACTCAACTGGCCAATATAGGCCTCTCCTCAACTGGCCAATATAGGCCTCTCCTCAACTGACCAATTTAGCCCTCCACTCAACTGGCCAATATAGCTCTCCGCTCAACTTTACTCTCCTACCATTTTAACTGGTGTTCAAAGCATTACGCCACTGCCTGGACCTCTACTCCACAATACCGCTCCATAATAAAATCCCCAGCCCTTCAAGGACCTCTATGTCACAATATGGATCTCTACTCCAACTTAACACCATCCCACTGTCCTGTCCAATCCACTACTCCAACTTAACACCATCCCACTGTCCTGTCCAATCCACTACTCCAACTTAACACCATCCCACTGTCCTGTCCAATCCACTACTCCAACTTAACACCATCCCACTGTCCTGTCCAATCCACTACTCCAACTTAACACCATCCCACTGCCCTGTCCACTACACTGGCCACTGTCCTGTCCAATCCACTACTCCAACTTAACACCATCCCACTGCCCTGTCCACTACACTGGCCACTGTCCTGTCCAATCCACTACTCCAACTTAACACCATCCCACTGTCCTGTCCACTACACTGGCCACTGTCCTGTCCAATCCACTACTCCAACTTAACACCATCCCACTGTCCTGTCCAATCCACTACTCCAACTTAACACCACCCCACTGTCCTGTCCACTACACTGGCCACTGTCCTGTCCAATCCACTACTCCAACTTAACACCACCCCACTGTCCTGTCCACTACACTGGCCACTGTCCTGTCCAATCCACTACTCCAACTTAACACCATCCCACTGCCCTGTCCACTACACTGGCCACTGTCCTGTCCAATCCACTACTCCAACTTAACACCATCCCACTGCCCTGTCCACTACACTGGCCACTGTCCTGTCCAATCCACTACTCCAACTTAACACCACCCCACTGTCCTGTCCACTACACTGGCCACTGTCCTGTCCAATCCACTACTCCAACTTAACACCACCCCACTGTCCTGTCCACTACACTGGCCACTGTCCTGTCCAATCCACTACTCCAACTTAACACCATCCCACTGCCCTGTCCACTACACTGGCCACTGTCCTGTCCAATCCACTACTCCAACTTAACACCATCCCACTGCCCTGTCCACTACACTGGCCACTGTCCTGTCCAATCCACTACTCCAACTTAACACCACCCCACTGTCCTGTCCACTACACTGGCCACTGGCCACTGTCCTGTCCAATCCACTACTCCAACTTAACACCATCCCACTGCCCTGTCCACTACACTGGCCACTGTCCTGTCCAATCCACTACTCCAACTTAACACCATCCCACTGTCCTGTCCAATCCACTACTCCAACTTAACACCACCCCACTGTCCTGTCCAATCCACTACTCCAACTTAACACCATCCCACTACCCTGTCCACTACACTGGCCACTGTCCTGTCCAATCCACTACTCTGCAGAGTGTCTGAAAACTGCAGTCAGACTGGTCTCTGGAACACAATGACCTGACCTGAAAATAAAGGGTTGAATGGGAGGAAGGAGAGTGGCGCAGAGACAGGAAGCCAATCAGACCAGAGGAAATGTGCTGCAGCGTTCTTCTCACTCCTGACACACACAGAGACTGCGCCCCGAATGGCATCCTATTCCCTATGTAGTCCATAGGGCTCTGGTCAAAAGTAGTGCACTATATGGGGAATAGGGTGCCATTTGGACACAGACAGAGGCTTCCAGTGGCGAAAGCTGGTTATGGACTATAGTAACCTTTTCACACATCTGAGCATACCCAAGCCACTACACTCCTTCGGACCTACCTGATGCCTGTCATACTGTTGAACTGGGTACTAAATCTTACATGTGGATGTTATGATGCTGTTTGGAAGATGTTATCATTTAGATCTGCTCTCGAGCCCTGAACTCTTGGCCTTTTTCAGTGAAAAAATCGGAATCTGAAATGCTATGATTCTCTCTTGCGCCCTCTGCCACTGTATCCACCATCTCCACACACACACACACACACGCACACACACACACACACACACACACACACACACACACACACACACACACACACACACACACACACACACACACACACACACACACACACACACACACACACACACACACACACACACACACACACACACACACACACACACAGGTTGCTGTTGACACTGGATGATTGTGTAACACAAACACACCTGCAGGCTTTGTCTGTCTGAGTCTGTACCTGGGTCCTCACCAATGTTCACTTACATTTTTTGGGGCACTGAGCAATTTTTAGGTGTTGTGAGCGGCTTGAGTTTACTGTGAACACTGAGGCTTTACCCTTACAGTTTTAGGCAGTAGCCAATAGGCTATTGTGGCTGATTGAGCATAATGTAGGCCTACCAACAAAACCAATGGAGCAAATTCTATAACATTTTCACATGGAAATAGCATTTATTTTCTACGATATAGCCTATAGCAGCCTATATGTGGTGTTCAATGCAGGCCTACTTTGCATGAGACTTTTAAAAATGTTTTTACATACCTTAAGGGAACTCTGAGACGGGAGCCGTATGGTTAGTGAAGAAAGTCCCATTGCAAATGTACGGTCCCTTACCTGACGTCTTATTGCGTCGCAGAAAATCGCGGACGGCGTCGGGCCGTGGGCGGCGGAGAGCTCTTTCAGGAAGTCACTCAAAAAAACGTTTCGGAATTTCGGTTTCCGTTTTATAAAAATGACAAATTTTTGACTTTTTTCTGCATTCTCGAAAATTCCCACAAGAGGGAAAATAAATCATATTGCAGGCGCACGAGCACTAGGCAAACGAGCGCGGCCTTTTCTCCTAAACTGAAAATATTTCGAAGACGAAACTCGGCGAGCGTAGGTTTGGAGTAATGGGCAGTTGGCCCCGAACAAGATGGCGTCGAGACCTCGGCGCTTTTTGAGTTATGGCTATTTTTCTGAGATTAAAGGGTTAAAACGCAAGTGGGGTGCTAATTTGACCGCTTCATGTCAAAGTACATAAGCATACGGTGTCAGGAAAAAAAGAACCAGCCATTTATCTATTGTAATTTAAGAGAAATCGTACATTGACCGTTTGGTGATGTTCACAAAGAGGATTTTTTTTTTCAAAAAAATCACAGATCCAGTTGCACTGTGTTCAGACGTACATTTTTAAAGTGGGTCTCGAAGCTCTGCGAGAATCCTGTGATTTTATATGATTTTATGAAATAACACACACTCCTTTAACCCTCTTTAAATAAGTCCGCTCTTAACATAAAGACTTAAAACTCAATATTATATAAGAGCCTACCCCAAGGAGGGTATGTGTTCACGTTCAGCTTCCTATGTCAACTGGAAGTCCCTTAAATGGTGCCATAGGGTCAGGTTTGAAGGGTAATAAAGGTCAGATCTTTTCAAAACTTCACTTGTGTGATTAGACAACCCTCATGAACTGTAATCAGTCATTTTTCCAAACAGATGTCAAAGAAAAGCTCTCTCACTCAAAAACACACACACAAAAAGGAAGGATGGAGTGAAAAAGTACGGTGCTTAAAGACACACAAAGCCCAAAATGGCATGACTATTATCTCTAGGCCGTGCCGAGTTCAACGAGATGCCCCGCTTGACCGTAGCTCGCTCGGTCTGAGCGCAGCGACCGTTACAAGAGAACGGACACGAATGACCTTTTGACCTCAATGTCAATTTCATTTGCTTTTGGGACACAGAGAGAGAACCGTTAAGGCTAGAAACACAATTTCACCTCAGGAGTGTTCTTAAGGTCCTCCCGATCTGTGCAAGCCTAACCCTGACCTTGTGGCATTAACCCTTCACAGTTAAAAGAAGGTGTTTACATCAATGAAATGTCTCCCCATTGGAATACATTGACTGCACCTCTAAATTCAACCTAAAGCCTATGTGGGTTATGATTGTCTTATGGACCTGTCCTTGATGTCAGTCCATCAGGCCACCATGAGGTCTACCTGTGTCGATTCTAAGCTTCCTGGAGCAACCGGAAGTGGTTAAATCACCCTAAAAGTGTTTGCCATACCCAACATGCAGTATGAGAGAAATAGTGCATTCAACCCTATGTAAATCAGTCAATTTTTAACATACAGACTTAAAACTCAGGATTCTGTAACAACATACTCCAGTGATGATATGTGGGTTTTTTCAGCTTCCTGTGCCAACCGGAAGTGCCATAATTGGTGTCAAATGGGCTGTTTCAAAGGGTTAAAAATGTCAAATCTTTCCAAAACTTCATATATGTGAATAGACAACCTTCCTGAACTGTAAATCAGTCATTCATCCCATCAGATCTCAAAAAAAAAAAAAATCACACCCACACAGAAATGATGGAGGGACACTCTGAGGGGCTAAGAGGCAGACAGTGCCTGCAGTAGTTACTTTTGTTCCAACTTTTAAAGAACCGTCAGACCTAGAGTTCTAAAAATTTACAAACCTGTTCTAGACCTCAGGTCGATTGTGCACAGTGAATTATATGACTCTAGAAGGTTCTCGGATCGATAAAAAGCCTCGTGTATTTGCCATGTTTTCAATTCATTTGACCTCAACGAAACGGACGACCTTTAGAAAAGTCCCAGAGTCTCAAGGCTAGGTGCGTTGAAACCGGCTCGGCCCATAGAGACAGACCCCAACGAGCCTGTTTGATTGCTCATTCAAGGACCCCGTAGCAAGGCAATGAAAACAGTGGATTTTCAGCACCAATTAGCGTTTTGCTCGGACACCGAATGACCTATCGAGCCGAAACTTGGGATTCGAGGTCGCCTCACATAGGGCTAAACATAATGTGAACATTGGACCCGCAGCTAGAACATAACTATGTATTATTTGTTTTATTATGGTTTAAAGAGAAAGCGCTGTGAATTTTGGGCCTGCTCTGAAATATGTTATAGTTGGCATCGAAAGGAGTTGGAAAAAGTGAGTTTGGAGTCAGATGGTATCAGTTTGGTGTCTGAAAATATCTATTTGACTGATGGACACTGACTTGCTCGTTGACTTTTGTACAATTGCAATATGTTTCAACGGGGAGGTACCATGAGGAAAAAGCGACATGATGAAATTTCACAAAACGAGCGATGGAGAGGAACCACTATCACTGCCCGGCCATCCTGAGGTCATCAGAACGTTGACTTTTGCATTTCTAAAGTATTTAAGAGAATGCACGTTACATTTGCAATATGATGTGATGTTTTTCATATTGCAAATGCCTGTTACATTTGCAATATGATGTGATGTTGAATCATATTGCAAATGTAACGTGCATTCTTTAAATACCTTGGACATACAAAAGTCAACGTCCTGATGACCTCAGGATGGCCGGGCAGTGACAGTGGTTCCTCTCCATCGCTCGTTAGGTGAAATTTCATCATGTCGATTTTGGTGATGGTACCCCCGCGTTGAAACATATTGAAATTGTACAAAAGTCGCCTAGCAAGTCAACTAGCATGTCGTTGTCATCCCATAGCAACACATTGACTGCACCTCTAAATTCAACCTGAAGCCTAAATGGGTTATGAATGTCTTATGAACCTGTCTTTGATGTCAGTCCATCAGGCCACTATGAGGTCTACCTGTGTTGATTCTAAGCTTCCTGGAGCAACCGGAAGTGGTTAAATCAGCCTAAAAGATATCCTGATATACATGACTTGCAATTTTGAAAAATCACTGCATTCAACCCTATGTAGATCAGTCAATTCTTAACGTATAGACTTAAAACTCAGGATTCTTTAACAGCATACCCCAGTCAAGATATGTGTTTAACTATAGCTTCCTGTGCCAACCGGAAGTGCCTTAAAATGGAGTCATGGTTCTGTTTCGAAGGGTTAAAAAGGTCAGAACTTTTCAAAACTTCAATTGTGTGATTAGACAACCCACATGAACTGTAAATCAGTAATTTCTCTAAGCAGATGTCAAAGGAAAGCTCTCTCACACACAAAAACACACACAAAGCAGTGATGGAGTGAAAAAGTACGGTGCTTAACGACACACAAAGCCTGCAATGGCATTACTATTATCTCCAGGCCGTGCCGAGTTCAACGAGACGCCCCGCTTGACCGTAGCTCGCTCGGTCTGAGCGCAGCGACCGTTACAAGAGAACGGACACAAATGACCTTTTGACCTTAATGTCAATTTCATTTGCTTTTGGGACACAGAGAGAGAACCGTTAAGGTTAGAAGCACAATTTCACCTCAGGAACAATCCTAAGGTCCTCCCGATCTGTGCAAGCCTAACCTTGACCTTGTGGCATTAACCCTTCACAGTTAAAAGAAGGCGTTTACATCAAACCGTTTACAATGACATTTCGCCCCATAGGAATACATTGAGTGCTCCTCTAAATTCAACCTGAAGCCTATGTTGGTTATGAATGTCTTATGAACCTGTCTTTGATGTCAGTCCATCAGGCCACTATGAGGTCTACCTGTGTTGATTCTAAGCTTCCTGGAGCAACCGGAAGTGGTTAAATCAGCCTAAAAGATATCCTGATATACATGACTTGCAATTTTGAAAAATCACTGCATTCAACCCTATGTAGATCAGTCAATTCTTAACGTATAGACTTAAAACTCAGGATTCTTTAACAGCATACCCCAGTCAAGATATGTGTTTAACTATAGCTTCCTGTGCCAACCGGAAGTGCCTTAAAATGGAGTCATGGTTCTGTTTCGAAGGGTTAAAAAGGTCAGAACTTTTCAAAACTTCAATTGTGTGATTAGACAACCCACATGAACTGTAAATCAGTAATTTCTCTAAGCAGATGTCAAAGGAAAGCTCTCTCACACACAAAAACACACACAAAGCAGTGATGGAGTGAAAAAGTACGGTGCTTAACGACACACAAAGCCTGCAATGGCATTACTATTATCTCCAGGCCGTGCCGAGTTCAACGAGACGCCCCGCTTGACCGTAGCTCGCTCGGTCTGAGCGCAGCGACCGTTACAAGAGAACGGACACAAATGACCTTTTGACCTTAATGTCAATTTCATTTGCTTTTGGGACACAGAGAGAGAACCGTTAAGGTTAGAAGCACAATTTCACCTCAGGAACAATCCTAAGGTCCTCCCGATCTGTGCAAGCCTAACCTTGACCTTGTGGCATTAACCCTTCACAGTTAAAAGAAGGTGTTTACATGAAATAGTTTACAATGAAATGTCTCCCCAATGGAATACATTGACTGCACCTCTAAATTCAACCTAAAGCCTATGTGGGTTATGATTGTCTTATGAACCTGTCTTTGATGTCAGTCCATCAGACCACCATGAGGTCTACCTGTGTCGATTCTAAGCTTCCTGGAGCAACCGGAAGTGGTTAAAACACCCTAAAAGTGTTTGCAATAGCCAACCTGCAGTTTGAGAGAAATAGTGCATTCAGCCCTATGTAAATCAGTCAAATTTTAACATATAGACTTAAAATTCAGGATTCTCAAACAGCATACTCCAGTGAGTATATGTGTTTATTTTCAACTTCCTGTGCCAACCGGAAGTGCCATAATTGGTGTCAAATGGGCTGTTTTGAAGGGTTAAAAAGGTCAAATCTTTCCAAAACTTCATATATGTGAATAGACAACCCTCCTGAACTGTAAATCAGTCATTCATCCCATCAGATTTAAAAAAAAAAAAAAATACAAAATCAACAGAAATGATGGAGGGACACACTGAGGGGCTAAGAGGCAGACAGTGCATGTAGTAGTTACTTTTGTTTGAACTTTTAAAGAACCGTCAGACCTAGAGTTCTGAAAATTTACAAACCTGTTCTAGACCTCAGGTCGATTGTGCACGGTGATTTATGTGGCTCTAGAAGGTTCTCGGACCGATAAACAGCCTCGTGTATTTGCCATGTTTTCAATTCATTTCAGCTCAACGAAATGGACGACATTTAGAAAAGTCCCAGAGTCTCAAGACTAGGTGCATTGAAACCGGCTCGGCCCATAGATACAAACTCCAACGAGCCTGTTTGATTGCTCATTCAAGGACCCCGTAGCAAGGCAATGAAAACAGTGGATTTTCAGCACCAATTAGGGTTTTGCTCGGGCACCGAATGAACTATCGAGCCGAAACTTGGGATTCGAGGTCGCCTCACATAGGGCTAAACATAATGTGAAAATTGGACCCGCAGCTAGAACATAACTACGTATTATTTGGTTTATTATGGTTTAAATGGAAGGCGCTGTGAATTTTGGGCCTGCTCTGAAATATGTTATAGTTGGCTTCTAAAGGAGTTGGAAAAAGTGAGTTTGGTGTCAGATGGTATCAGTTTGGTGTCTGAAAATATCCAATTGACTGATGGACACCGACTTGCTAGTTGACTTTTGTACAATTGCAATATGTTTCAACGCGGGGGTACCATCAGCAAAATCGACATGATGAAATTTTCACGCAACGAGCGATGGAGAGGAACCACTAACACTGGCCGGCCATCCTGAGGTCATCAGGATGTTCAATTTTGTATTTCTAAAGTATTTAAAGAATGCGCGTTACATTTGCAATATGAATCAACACATCATATTGCAAATGTAACAGTGTGTGTTATGTTTGCAATATGATTCAACACATCATATTGCAAATGTAACACACTGTTATGTTTGCAATATGATTCAATACATCATATTGCAAATATAACACTGTGTTATGTTTGCAATATGATGTGATGTTTTTCACTGTTGAATCATATGCAAATGTAACGTGCATTCTTTAAATAAACCCTATGTGGGTTATGAATGTCTTATGAACCTGTCTTCAATGTCAATCCATCAAGCCACTATGAGGTCTACCTGTGTTGATTCTAAGCTTCCTGTGCCAACCGGAAGTGCCTTAAAATGGGGTCACAGGTGCTGTTTCAAAGGCTTAAAAAAGTCAGATCTTTCCAAAACTTTAAGTGTGTGATTAGGCAACCTTCATGAACTGTAAATCAGTCATTTCTCTAAACAGATGTCAAAGAAAAGCTCACACACACACAGCAAGGATATGGTGCTTAAAGACACACAGAGCCTTAAATGCTTTTAGGGGGCATCCAGACTTCCATACCCGCTCTGGGAGCACTATTTACGGGCAAAAATCAATGTGTGCTGGCCTGAGTGATTTATGGAGGTTTTCAAAAAAAGTCAGAAAATATTCTATGTTTTTTCTTCTGGAACTTTTGTTTTGTTTTTTCTTCTCGTGTCAATGGGGGTCCGGCCTGAGTGATTTAAGGAGGTTTCCAAAACAAGTCAAAAAATATTCTATGTTTCATGTTTTGGGTACCAGGTGTCATTTTTCAAAACCGTTTTAAATGCTTCATTTTGGCCTTTTAAAAACAAAATGTTATTTTTGACTATGAAATCCAAAAAAGCACTTTTTTAAAGGGTTTGATAAGTTTTTTCTAATTTATTCACATTTTTGACTTTTGACTTTTGACTTCCTATGAAATCATATTCCAAATGCACAAAACATATTCCTTATGTTCAAATAAACATTTACAAAAAAATTATGATAATAAAATGTGACTAATGTATTTTCAGACAGTTCTTATACGTGTGTAATTGACCTAAAAATCGAAAGAATTTCGAAAAACGGTCCAGAAAGCACTTTTTTAAAGGGGGTGATACGTTTTTTCCAAATTTTTGACATTTTTGACTTTTGACTTTTGACTTCCTATGAAATCATATTCCAAATGCACAAACCATATTGCTTAAGTTCAAATAAACATTTACAAAAAATTATGATAATAAAATGTGACTAATGTATTTTCATACAGTTCTTACACATGTGTAATTGCCATAAAACTCGAAAGAATTTCGAAAAACGGTCCAGAAAGCACTTTTTTAAAGGGGGTGATACGTTTTTTCCAAATTTTTGACATTTTTGACTTTTGACTTTTGACTTCCTATGAAATCACATTCCAAATGTACAAAACATATACCTTAAGTTCAAAAAAAAAAATCAAAAAAAATTATGTTAATAAAATTTGACAAAAGTATTTTCATATAGTTCTTACACATGTGTAATTGACAAAAAACTCGAAAGAATTTCGAAAAACGGTCCAGAAAGCACTTTTTTAAAGGGGGTGATACGTTTTTTCCAAATTTTTGACATTTTTGACTTTTGACTTTTGACTTCCTATGAAATCACATTCCAAATGTACAAAACATATACCTTAAGTTCAAAAAAAAAAATCTAAAAAAATTATGTTAATAAAATTTGACAAAAGTATTTTCATATAGTTCTTACACATGTGTAATTGACAAAAAACTCGAAAGAATTTCAAAAAACGGTCCAGAAAGCACTTTTTTAAGGGGGTGATAAGTTTTTGCCAAAACTTTCAAAATCTCAAAATTTGACTCTTGGGTTTTGACTTGCGTTACATAAAGCCTATGAAAAATTTAGATGGGACACACTCGCCCACTATAGGAATTTTGGAGTGTTACACAGCTCATTTGCAGCATGGCATTTGCCATCAGCTTTGGATGAAAGCGGGCCAGAACTAGTGTACTTGTCCATCGTGTATATGCTGCGCTCGGTGCCAATAACTTGCCATGTTATTTTGTACAATTGGGGGGGGACTTCCCTTACATTATGAAGGGCTTGACGTTAATTCATGATTTTTGACTTTGTCTGTAAGACCATGAGCCAAATAGCTTAATGTAAATTCCATTGTATTGTGTTGTATCATGCAAGAAACCACTTTACAAAATACAATTAATTATTATTACCATACAGAGAATTAGACAATGTAGCCTGCCCCTTTTGCCTACTGGCTTATTTGTACACTGCTCAAAAAAATAAAGGGAACACTTAAACAACACAATGTAACTCCAAGTCAATCACACTTCTGTGAAATCAAACTGTCCACTTAGGAAGCAACACTGATTGACAATAAATTTCACATGCTGTTGTGCAAATGGAATAGACAAAAGGTGGAAATTATAGGCAATTAGCAAGACACCCCCCAAAAAAGGAGTGATTCTGCAGGTGGTGACCACAGACCACTTCTCATTTCCTATGCTTCCTGGCTGATGTTTTGGTCACTTTTGAATGCTGGCGGTGCTCTCACTCTAGTGGTAGCATGAGACGGAGTCTACAACCCACACAAGTGGCTCAGGTAGTGCAGTTCATCCAGGATGGCACATCAATGCGAGCTGTGGCAAAAAGGTTTGCTGTGTCTGTCAGCGTAGGGTCCAGAGCATGGAGGCGCTACCAGGAGACAGGCCAGTACATCAGGAGACGTGGAGGAGGCCGTAGGAGGGCAACAACCCAGCAGCAGGACCGCTACCTCCGCCTTTGTGCAAGGAGGTGCACTGCCAGCGCCCTGCAAAATGACCTCCAGCAGGCCACAAATGTGCATGTGTCTGCTCAAACGGTCAGAAACAGACTCCATGAGGGTGGTATGAGGGCCAGACGTCCACAGGTGGGGGTTGTGCTTACAGCCCAACACCGTGCAGGACGTTTGGCATTTGCCAGAGAACACCAAGATTGGCAAATTCGCCACTGGCGCCCTGTGCTCTTCACAGATGAAAGCAGGTTCACACTGAGCACATGAGCACATGTGACAGACGTGACAGAGTCTGGAGACGCCGTGAAGAACGTTCTGCTGCCTGCAACATCCTCCAGCATGACCGGTTTGGCGATGGGTCAGTCATGGTGTGGGGTGGCATTTCTTTGTGGGGCCGCACAGCCCTCCATGTGCTCGCCAGAGGTAGCCTGACTGCCATTAGGTACCGAGATGAGATCCTCAGACCCCTTGTGAGACCATATGCTGACACATGCACATTTGTGGCCTGCTGGAGGTCATTTTGCAGGGCTCTGGCAGTGCACCTCCTTGCACAAAGGCGGAGGTAGCGGGCCGGCTGCTGGGTTGTTGCCCTCCTACGGCCTCCTCCACGTCTCCTGATGTACTGGCCTGTCTCCTGGTAGCGCCTCCATGCTCTGGACACTACGCTGACAGACACAGCAAACCTTTTTGCCACAGCTCGCATTGATGTGCCATCCTGGATGAACTGCACTACCTGAGCCACTTGTGTGGGTTGTAGACTCCGTCTCATGCTACCACTAGAGTGAGAGCACCGCCAGCATTCAAAAGTGACCAAAACATCAGCCAGGAAGCATAGGAACTGAGAAGTGGTCTGTGGTCACCACCTGCAGAATCACTCCTTTTTTGGGGGTGTCTTGCTAATTGCCTATAATTTCCACCTGTTGTCTATTCCATTTGCACAACAGCATGTGAAATTTATTGTCAATCAGTGTTGCTTCCTAAGTGGACAGTTTGATTTCACAGAAGTGTGATTGACTTGGAGTTACATTGTGTTGTTTAAGTGGTCCCTTTATTTTTTTGAGCAGTGTATATTCAAGCCTGTCTCAAAATATAACACTGCCCCTTTAATTAATACATAAGCGTTTTACCTGACTCGCTTTTCAAAGACAGCTTGAAATGCAGAGTACTCAAAGACAGCTTGAAATGTAGCCTACTCACAGACAGCTTTAACTGTAGCCTACTCACAGACAGCTTTAACTGTAGCCTACTCACAGACAGCTTTAAATGTATCTTACTCGAAGACAGCTTGACATGTATCCTACTCAAAGACAGCTTGAACTGTAGCCTACTCAAAGACAGCTTTAACTGTAGCCTACTCAAAGACAGCTTGAAATGTAGCCTACACAAAGACAACTTGAAATGTAGCCTACTCAAAGACAGCTTTAAATGTATCTTACTCGAAGACAGCTTGACATGTATCCTACTCAAATACAGCTTGAACTGTAGCCTACTCAAAGACAGCTTGAACTGTAGCCTACTCAAAGACAGCTTTAAATGTATCTTACTCGAAGACAGCTTGACATGTATCCTACTCAAAGACAGCTTGAACTGTAGCCTACTCAAAGACAGCGTTAACTGTAGCCTACTCAAAGACAGCTTGAACTGCATCCTACTCAAAGACAGCTTGAACTGTAGCCTACTCAAAGACAGCTTGACATGTATCCTACTCAAAGACAGCTTGACATGTATCCTACTCAAAGACAGCTTGAACTGTAACCTACTCAAAGACAGCTTTAAATGTATCTTACTCGAAGACAGCTTGAAATGTAGCCTACACAAAGACAACTTGAAATGTAGCCTACTCAAAGACAGCTTTAAATGTATCTTACTCGAAGACAGCTTGACATGTATCCTACTCAAATACAGCTTGAACTGTAGCCTACTCAAAGACAGCTTTAAATGTATCTTACTCGAAGACAGCTTGACATGTATCCTACTCAAAGACAGCTTGAACTGTAGCCTACTCAAAGACAGCTTGAACTGTAGCCTACTCAAAGACAGCTTGAACTGTAGCCTACTCAAAGACAGCTTGAACTGTAGCCTACTCAAAGACAGCTTGAACTGTAGCCTACTCAAAGACAGCTTGAACTGCATCCTACTCAAAGACAGCTTGAACTGTAGCCTACTCAAAGACAGCTTGACATGTATCCTACTCAAAGACAGCTTGCCATGTATCCTACTCAAAGACAGCTTGAACTGTAACCTACTCAAAGACAGCTTGAACTGTAGCCTACTCAAAGACAGCTTGAACTGTATCCTACTCAAAGACAGCTTGAACTGTAGCCTACTCAAAGACAGCTTGACATGTATCCTACTCAAAGACAGCTTTGAATGTAGCCGACACGTTTTGATGCTCTTGTAGGAAGCAGTAACTCCCCATTCCTAGACTTATCTATAACTAGGCTAATAACTAGCCAACTAGCAAAGAATATAAACACATGATCTGAACTGATCTGAAAAGCGCATTCATTCACTCACTGGTGATGAAAAGACCCCTCATGGGCTACCCACCCCGAATTCTACTCCATTGTGCTCTGGCTCTGCCGACAACAATATCACAGACTCAATCTTACAAAGTTAGATTTGTTTTGGCTTGTTACGTTGAAAAGGGGCTGATATAATGTTGATTAGATCACATAAAAAGTGTTGATCTACATGTACAGTTGAAGTCGGAAGTTTACATACACCTTAGCCAAATACATTTAAACTCAGTTTTTAACAATTCCTGACATTTAATCCTTGTAAAATTCCCTGTCTTAGGTCAGTTAGGATCACCACTTAATTTTAAGAATGTGAAATGTCAGAATAACACTAGAGAGAATTATTTATTTCAGCTTTTATTTCTTTCATCACATTCCCAGTGGGGCAGAAGTGTCACGTTCGTCGTCCTCCTCATCTGAGGAGGAGTAGTAAGAAGGATCGGAGGACCAATGCGCAGCGTGATATGAATACATCGTTACTTTTAATAACGAAGAACACGGAATAAACTTACAAAACAATAAACGGACAAACGAACGAAAACGCAAACAGTCCCGTATGGTGACATACACAAAGACACAGAAACGGGAACAATCACACACAACCCACAATACAAAACAGGCTACCTAAATATGGTTCCCAATTAGAGACAACGACTAACACCTGCCTCTGATTGAGAACCATATCAGGCCAAACACATAGAAATAGACAAACTAGACATACAACATAGAATGCCCACTCAGATCACACCCTGACCAAACAAAACATAGAAACATACAAAGCAAACTATGGGCAGGGCATGACAAGAAGTTTAAATACACTCAATTAGTATTTGGTAGCATTGCCTTTAAATTGTTTAACTTGGGTAAAACGTTTCGGGTAGCCTTCCACAAGCTTCCCACAATAAGTTGGGTGAATTTTGGCCCATTCCTCCTGACAGAGCTGGTGTAACTGAGTTAGGTTTGCAGGGCTACTTGCTCGCAGATGCTTTTTCAGTTCTGCCCACAAATTATCTATGGGATTGAGGTCAGGGCTTTGGGATGGCCACTCCAATACTTTGACTTTGTTGTCCTTAAGCCATTTTGCCACAACTTTGGAAGTATGCTTGGGGTCATTGTCCATTTGGAAGACATATTTGCGACCAAGCTTTAACTTCCTGACTGATGTCTTGAGATGTTGCTTCAATATATCCACATAATTTTCTTTCCTCATATTGCCATCTATTTTGTGAAGTGCATCAGTCCCTCCTGAAGCAAAGCACCCCTACAACATGATGTTGCCAGCCCCGTGCTTCACGGGTGGGATGGTGTTCTTCGGCTTGCAAGCATCCCCCTTTTTCCTCCAAACATAACGATGGTCATGATGGCCAAACAGTTCTATTTTTGTTTCATCAGACCAGAGGACATTTCTCCAAAAAGTATGATTTTTGCCCCCATGTGCAGTTGCAAACCTTAGTCTGGCTTTTTTATGGCAGTTTTGGAGCAGTGGCTACTTCCTTGCTGAGCGGCCTTTCAGGTTATGTCGATATAGAACTCGTTTTACTGTGGATATAGACACTTTTGTACCTGTTTCCTCCAGCATCTTCACAAGGTCCTTTGCTGTTGTTCTGGGATTGATTTGCACTTTTCGCACCAATGTACATTCATCTCTAGGAGTCAGAACACGATTCCTTCCTGAGTGGTATGATGGCTGTGTGGTCCCATGGTGTTTATACTTGCATACTATTGTTTGTACAGATGAATGTGGTACCTTCAAGCATTTGGAAATTGCTCCCAAGGATGAACCAGACTTGTGGAGGTCTACAATTTCTTTTCTGAGGTCTTGGCTGATTTCTTTAGATTTTTCCATGATGTCAAGCAAAGAGGCACTGAGTTTGAAGGTAGGCCTTGATACAGTGAGTTCTAAGTGAAATAATCTGAAATAGTCTCTAAACAATTTTGGGAAAAATTACTTGTGTCATGCACAAAGTAGATGTCCTAACTGACTTACCAAAACTATAGTTTGTTAACAAGAAATTTGTGGAGTGGATGAAAAATGAGTTTTAATGACTCCAACCTAGTATACTTAAACTTCTGACTTCAACTGTATGTAGTGCAAACTCATGGGGTGAACTCAGTGAAGTTCAATCTCGTGTCTCTGTGCTCGGCCTGGCATTTCCTCTGCGCAGCAGTCCTGGAGGAGGTGTGCGGCTGTGCATGGGCACAGCTTAGAGGGAATATTGGTCCTCACTGAAATACCAGATGGCTGTGTGTGTGTGTGTGTGTGTGTGTGTGTGTGTGTGTGTGTGTGTGTGTGTGTGTGTGTGTGTGTGTGTGTGTGTGTGTGTGTGTGTGTGTGTGTGTGTGTGTGTGTGTGTGTGTGTGTGTGTGTGTGTGTGTGTGTGTGTGTGTGTGTGTGTGTGTGTGTGTGTGGCAGCGACTGCCTGGCACGTCAACATATCACACCCATCACCCAGACTGTGAAGATGGCAGAGGCAGTATTTTCAATCACACACGCACGCACGCACGCACACACACACACACACACAAACACACAGACATTCACACTGGGATTCTCACTGGCAAAGCTAGCATTACAGCACACTCTACCAGAGTACAAATTAGGTCAAAACCTCCAATCAGAATTCACAGTAGGTCCTGTGGTCAGAGGGATAATGTGTAGCTACTGGAAGTATTACAGCTTTTGCCGATTACACACTGAAAGTCAATGCTTACACAAAAGCATCAACACCTTAACTTTTGCAACCACATTTTCTGCTTTGCACTTTGTTTGCAATTCTGCAACACACTTGCAAAACACTACACACTGTTTCTTACATTAGACACGTTCAAGAATGAAATCTCTTGCAATCATTGGGAAAACACTTCTACTCAAAATGAAAAACATATCTGAAATTGGCAACATCCACACACACATGAAAACACTTAAAACACCAATTAGTCTGAGCCTTAGCACTACAAATAGACCTCAGGTAAGCTCACCTCTTTTGTGAGAACTTTGCAAAAATGGAGGCAGTGAAAGCGAGAGGAAGAGAAAGAGGAAGAGGAAGAGAGAGAGAAGTAGGAGGAGGACGAGGACAAGAACAAAGAAGGGTACCAGGCAATAGATGGAGACATATTTCCGACGATATTAGGGCCACTTTGTTACTATTTTTTCCCTCACAAAGCTATTTCTCAGCCTTTGACTCAGTTGTCAATTGCATAAAACACTTTTATCAAAACACTACACACAATTCTCTACCTAAAACACAAAAATCTAACAGGAAGTGACTTGCTTTCCTTTTCCATACACAACCAATCAAAATGCTACACTTATTCACCAGGTCACACATACACTCCTCACATGTGCAAACATTAATAACTTAACTGATCACTAACCAATCATTGCTTTACTGTAGTATAGGCCTATAAATAGGTCAAAGGTCAGATTACCTGTTTTGAACAATGGATGCCAACAATGGACAGAGAGCAAGAAGAGTAGGAGGGAGAGGAAGATGAAGAAGAGGACGAGGGCAAAGAAGAGAAGGAAGGAGAGCCATCTGATGAGATTACAGTTTTTTCCAACTGCTTACACACGTTTTCAAAACGGTCTCCTTTTTTCAAAACTCTACACACAATTCCCAAAACTGCACACACAAAATGCAAAATGCCTCACATCTCCTTCAAAATGTAACACTGTATTCAAAATGCCATAAACACATGTCAGAATGAAGCATTTGCATCAAATGGCAAACACTGCTTTCATAATAGTACATTTTTGGATATACCATGTAAACACTGTTGTTCTAAATCTAAAGCTCTTTGGTCTTTCATAGGCTTATATCTACATTTCAATACAATGTTCTACAGTGAAAGTCATCTGCTGAGAGGGGTAACAAGTACACTGTAAACACCAATGCAATGTAGAAACACAAAATATTTATTAGGCCAAACATTACTGTTGTATACAGTAGCATACAACAAAACCATAAACATATAAACATAAACAGGTATTGGTATGGGGAGGGGCAGTCACCAGTGCAAAGCTACGCTTCATCTCTTCTCCGGCCTGGGTCTGGCCACAATACTTCGTCCACATCACAAGATACGTTTTCTCTTGCCAAACATCGAGGGAAGTATCTCCTAGCATGGCGTATCCAACCTTGGACAGAGGCAACCTCTATGTCCCCACATGCGTCCTCCATTGCCTGGAGAAGCGGCATGCGGGCATAGGGTTGGCGATCATACACTTTCCAGTGCCAGGCTGAGAAGAATTCCTCTATAGGATTTAGAAAAGGTGAATATGGGGGTAGGTACAAAACTACAAATTGTGGATGGGTGGCAAACCAGTTTTGGACCAGAACAGCCCGGTGAAAACTAACATTGTCCCATAAAACCACAAATCTAGCAGGCTCCTGATCTGGATCAAGGACAAGCATTGTGTAAACTGCATCCAGAAAAGTGAGCATATGGCTGGTGTTGTACGGACCCAGTGTGGCATTGTGATGGAGGACCCCGTTTTGAGTGATGGCAGCACACATAGTTATATTACCCCCACGCTGTCCAGGGACATTGGTAATTGCCCTCTGTCCTATTACATTTCTTCCGCGGCGCCTGGTTTTGGTGAGGTTGAAGCCAACCTCATCCACATAAATAAATTCATGGCGAATTACATGGGCATCCAGCTCCAATACTCTCTGTAACAGACAAAAGGATATACAGATGAGTAAATATGGTATGTCTGAAGTACTGGAAGTAGTGTTGCATACATACCTCTACAAAGTCATGTCGCATATTCTTGACTCTGTCAGAGTTTCTCTCAAATGGCACCTTGTAAAGTTGTTTCATCGTCACTCGGTGCCGTTGGAGGATGCGTTGTATGGTCAACAGGCGTACAGCATTGATGTTGTTAAATATGGTGTCATTATTCAAGATATTCTCTCTTATCTCTCGAATCCTAATCGCATTGTTGGCCAAAACCATATTTATAATTGCAGTCTCGTCAGAGGAGGAAGACAGACGTTACAGAAACACCCACCACCAAAGGACCAAGCAGCGTGGTAACGGGCAGCAGCAGCGATCGCAGGACTCCTGGACCTGGGAGGAGATTCTGGACGGAGAAGGACCCTGGGCACACCCGGGAGAGTATCGCCGTCCAAAAAAGGAGCTGGAGACAGCAAAAGCGGAGCGGCAACGCTATGAGGAATGGGCGCGAGGAAAAGTGCACGAGAGGCAGACCCAGAATTTCTTTTGGGGAGGAGGCACACGGGGAGATTGGCGGACTCAGGTAGGAGACCTGAGCCAACTCCCCGTGCTTACCGTGGCGGAAAAGTGACTGGGCAGGCACCATGTTATGAGGTGAAGCGCACGGTGTCCCCAGTGCGCACGCATAGCCCGGTGCGTTACATCGCAGCTCCTGGACCTTTCCGGTTTAGTGTTTGTGTCACCTTTCAGGACTGTGCGTTTGTTGTGTTTGTTGTTTTGTTGTTTTGTTAAGTGTTGCATATTTTATTAAATTATATGAACACTTACCACGCTGCACCTTGGTCCTCCTCTCCTTCCACCAACGAGAATCGTTACAGAAACACCCACCACCAAAGGACCAAGCAGCGTGGTAACGGGCAGCAGCAGCGATCGCAGGACTCCTGGACCTGGGAGGAGATTCTGGACGGAGAAGGACCCTGGGCACAGGCTGGAGAATATCGCCGCCCCAAGGCTGAGCTGGAGGCAGCGAAAGCGGAGAGGCGGCGGTATGAGGAGGCAGCACGGCAGCGTGGCTGGAAGCCCGAGAGGCAGCCCCAAAAATTTCTTGGGGGGTTGCACACGGGGAGTGTAGCGAAGTCAGGTAGGATACGTGTGCTAACTCCCCGTGCTTACCGTGGAGAGAGAGGGACCGGGCAGGCACCGTGTTATGCCGTGAGGCGCACGGTGTCCCCGGTGCGCAGGCATAGCCCGGTGCGGTACATAGCAGCGCCTCGTATCGGCCGGGCTAGAGTGGGCATCGAAACAGGTGCCATGAAGCCAGCTCAGAGCATCTGGTCTCCAGTGCGCCTCCTCGGGCTGCGGTACATGGCACCAGCCCTACGCATGGTGTCCCCGGTTCGCCAGCACAGCTCAGTGCGGGCTATTCCACCTCGCCGCACTGGCCTGGCTACGGGGAGCATTCAGCCAGGTAGGGTTGGGCAGGCTCGGTGCTCGAGACCTCCAGTGAGCCTCCACGGTCAGGTCTATCCAGTGCCTCCTCCACGTACCAGACCTCCGGTGGCAGCCCCACGCACCAGGCTGTCTCTCCGTTTCCTTCCTCCAGGTGCTCCCGTCTGTCCAGCGCCGTCTGAGTCAACCTCCTGTCCAGCGCCGCCTGAGTCTCCCTCCTGTCCAGCGCCGCCTGAGCCCCCCTCCTGTCCAGCACCGCCTGAGCTGCCCGTCTGTCCAGAGCCGCCTGAGCCGCCCGTCTGTCCTGAGCCGTCTGAGCCGCCCGTCTGTCCTGAGCCGTCTGAGCCGCACGTCTGTCCTGAGCCGCCTGAGCTGCCCGTCTGTCCTGAGCCGCCCGTCAGCCAGGAGCTGCCAGAGCCGTCCGTCAGCCAGGAGCTGCCAGAGCCGTCCGTCAGCCAGGAGCTGCCCTTCAGTCCGGAGCTGCCCTTCAGTCCGGAGCTGCCCTTCAGTCCGGAGCTGCCCCTCAGTCCGGAGCTGCCCCTCAGTCCGGAGCTGCCCCTCAGTCCAGAGGCGCCCCTCTGTCCAGTGGGGTAATTTATTAGGGTCCAAGGTCCAAGGTCGGCGGCGAGGGTCGCCGCTCTAAAGAGGCCACTGAAGCGGAGTAAGACTATGGTGGAGTGTGGTCCACGTCCCGCGCCAGAGCCGCCACCGCGGACAGATGCCCACCCAGACCCACCCCTATAGGTTCAGGTTTTGTGGCCGGAGTCCGCACCTTAGGATGGGGTACTGTCACGTTCTGACCCTAGTTCTTTTGTTATTTCTTTGTTTTAGTATGGTCAGGGCGTGAGTTGGGTGGGTTGTCTATATTCGTTTATCTATGTTGTGTTTTACGTTTGGCCTGGTATGTTTCTCAATCAGAGGCAGGTGTCGTTAGTTGTCTCTGATTGAGAATCATACTTAGGTAGCCTTTTTCCACCTGTGTTTCGTGGGTGTTTATTTTCTGTGTCTGTGTGTTCCACACGGAACTGTTTCGGTTGGTTATTTCACGTCTCGTTTATTGTTTTGTTTCAGTGTTCGATTGTTTTAACAAAGAGCATGAACACGTACCACGCTGCGCATTGGTCCTCCGATCCTTACTACTCCTCCTCGTCAGAGGAGCCATAGTTTCAGAAATCATGTGGAAGCAATTGTCCAAAACTGGAAAGTTGACTTTTCTCTTTTAGCTACTAATACATGTCAACATACAGTATATTATCTGACAGTGGCTGGTAATAGGGAAAGTTACAAAGTTACAAAACTACAGGCATTTATATGTCTGAATGTTGATGATCCTATTTGGATATGTGTGTGTATTTGTGTGTGTGTGTGTGTGTGTGTGTGTGTGCGTGCGTGCGTGCGTGTGTGTGTGTGCGCGCGTGCGCATGAGGGGTGTTAATGTAGCTCGTCTGCGGGTGGCATGTGAGAGTGAAATCAAGATGAGGGCTACATACAGTAAATACATACTGTAATCTGATTCTCCATGGAACTTTATTTACCTCCATCCGCCTGCCTGTCTGCCTGTCTGTCTGCCCGCCTGCCTGCCTGCCTGCCTGCTCGCCTGCCTGCCTGTCAGTCTGCCCGCCTGCCTGCCTGCCCACCTGCCTGGGCAAACAGCCTGGTAACAGACATGAGCTCATTTGAGATGTAGATCCATCATGTACTAACATGGCCCACATACAGCAGCTATCTATGACTTTATATGGCCTTCTGAAGCAAGTGAAAGCCCTGGGTGGGCACTGGTACATGGATCCTACACCTTAAATGATCAGTAGTGGAAAATAGAAAGTGCATAAGGTCTACACCCTTGTAAATAATGTGAAAAAATACATGTATTTTTGTATTTTTCCACTTTATGGCCTTCTGCCAGAGGTCTGTGTTCAACAGGAATTATCCTACACCTGGTTGTGTGTATTCCTCTTCTCTCTCTCTCTCTCTCTCTCTCTCTCTCTCTCTCTCTCTCTCTCTCTCTCTCTCTCTCTCTCTCTCTCTCTCTCTCTCTCTCTCTCTCTCTCTCTCTCTCTCTCTCTCTCTCTCTCTCTCTCTCTCTCTCTCTCTCTCTCTCTCTCTCTCTCTCTCTCTCTCAGAGATGTGTGGGCAGAGGAACTAGGTCAAATCTAAGAGAGAGAGAGATAGAGAGGGAGAGAGAAAGAAAGAGAGAAAGAGAGATACAGTACATACTGATACCAACATATTCCCTAGATTCCCCGCAGACTTAACCACTGTGATGTAAAGGGCTATTATCCTGACCAATATTGGATACCAAGACAAAACCATATCCTAACATATGAGATGCTGTTGTTCTGGCTAAGCCAAACATCCACAGAGATAGGGACAAATATAGAAATATGCACCCATGCAATCAATCTGAGCAAACAAGACAGATTTCCCTGTTTATTCTTCAAACATAGAGGAGATGAGCGGATGGACAGTTAGATTGAGAGAAAGAAAGAGGAGATTGATGAATTCCTTATACTACGCAAACCAGATGGCTCGATTTTCTTACAGATAGCCAGGGGCACACTCCAACACTCACACATCCTTTACAGATCAGAGGCAGTAGGGATGACCACATGTTCTCTTAATAAGTTATTTTCCTGTTCCGCTTAAAGCATTGGAAATGTAACAAGTACTTTTGAGTGTCAAAGAAAAGTACATATTTTCTTTAGGAAAGTGGTGGAGTAAAAGTAAATGTTGTCAAAAATCTGAATAGTAAAGTATTGAACCCCCCCCCCAAAAAAATTTTTTTTACTTTCCACCACTGACAGTCAGTTGCTTAGAAGTTCAGCAGTCCTGGCTGGGAGGGAATGAGATAGTCATAGTGGGAGCATATTTCCTATAATTGTGACACTCTTCCTCTTTGACCACTCTGTGCAGACATGACAAACACATTGCAACTACAACACTGTACTCTGCTCTGAGTGTAGTTTCGGTTGGGGACTTAATCTGAGTCCAGGCGCTTATAAAACGTTTCACATGATTTATTTATGGATCATTGTCTGGGTCATCATATGTTTATTTCATGTATTTTTGTCTTTCATTTACGCCAATGGAAACCAAATAGACTATAATTATACACGTGTTTTGCATGTTACGCAACTTGAATGTGCTGTGGGTCTCTCCCTCTGACACTGTTATGTTTTCAAGTCCAACCGAACCCACATTCTGTTGGCTCGGAAACATGATCTATCTGCCTCAGATTCAGCCCAGTCTGTACCATCAGAGATACACAACCTATCATAGAGTGATGAGAATCATGCACAGACTGAAGGGAATAAAAACCACAAAATCTACCCTAACCCAGTCTGGTTTCCCAGGTGGATTCAACAGCTAGCTACATGGTTACACATTAGTTTAAGGCCTGAGAGCACACTGTGTGGGATTCAATGTGGTTTTGTAAAGTATGGTTTTAAACTGAATGTGTGGGAGGTTAGACATCACACTCTGTGTAGGGGATGGAGTGTGGTCTTAGTTGAGCTTGGGTGGCCCTGGAAGTGTATCTCTCTAATCATAGAGTGAGAATGTTAGCAGAGACTTGTAGGGGGAGCGTGATGTGAGAGCATGTGGGGAGCTGTGGCCTGGCCAGAATGTGTTTACACAGAGAGGGAGAGAGAGAGAGAAAAATAGAGAAAAAGAGCAAGGGAAAGGGAGATGAGACAGGAAGAGAGAGGGAGTAAAAAACACAGAGAAAGGATTTGAAATTATACAATGACTACGGGGCAGACTGTCAGATTTAATTTGAAGGTCTTTTCATCCCATGTCAGGTGAACCATTTAGAAATTACAGCACTTTTTGTACGTAGTACCACCTATTTTAGGGGAGCAAAGGTATAGGGAGAAATTCACTTGAATGTGTAATATGTCACTGTCCGAATACTTTTGGAGCTCACTGTGTAAAATCACAGATGGCTCTAGAAGTGCATGAACACAAGCATTTGGCATCAAAAAACACATGAAGAATTTGATGTAGCACAAATACACGCTTCTACCCTGTCAAGTTTCCAATGACCTTTACAGCCATGAACTGTTTTCTAAAGCCTCCAGCAAATTCAGTTGATCAAAATAAGTGTAAATCTAATTTCAGGTTCATTCAGAGTGCTGTGCATTTCTGATAATCAGATCAGGATGTGAAGGTAGTAAGGTACCTATTTGGGCTAAAAGCTTCTGCTAAGTGGCATATACACAAGTGGCCAGTTTATTAAGTACGACACCCCGTTCACGAAATTGGTTCGCACCTACAGACAGGTTTTACAGCGTGGCTTGCTATGTAAAGCAGACAGACAGGCATGAAAGCACTCAGTCGCTGTTCGATTGAACGTTAGACCGGGCAAAACGAGTGACCTAAGCGGCTTTGAGCGTGGTTTGAGCGCCGGTTCCAGCATCTCATAAATGGCCGGCCTCCTGGGATTTTCACGCACAACACTGTTGATGGTTTACTGAGAATGATGTGACAAACTAAAACATCCAGTCAGTGGCAGACCTGTGGGCGAAAACAGCTTTTTAATGATATGTCGATGGAGAATGGCAAGAATCGTGCAAGCTAACAGTAGAACAGTGGGGTGCAGAACGGCATCTCTGAACTCACAACTCGTCGGTCCTTGTCCAGGATGGGCTATTGCAGCAGACGACCACACTGGGTTCCACTCCTATCAGCTAAAAGCAAGAAAAAGCGTCTCGTGGGCACGCGATCACCAACACTGGATAATTGAGGAGTGGAAACACATTGCCTGGTCCGACGAATCTCGGTTCCTGTTGCGTCAAGCTGATGGCAGAGTCAGAATTTGGCATAAGCAGCATGAGTCCATGGCCCCATCCTGGCTGGTGTCAACGGTACAGGCTGTTGGCTGTGGTGTAATGGTGTGGGGATTGTCTTCCTGGCACATGTTAGGTACCTTGATACCAATTAAGCACTGTTTCCATGCCCCGAAAATTAATGCTGTTCTGGAGGCAAAGGGAGGTCCGATCCGGTGCTAGATGGGTGTACCTAACAAACTGGTCACTGAGTGTTTATTGGCACATTGTATAATTATACACTACCTGGGCTCACATTATGCAACCTAATAACAGAGTAACTAATATGTCAGCTGAAATATAACTACAATGGTCAATAGTAGGAGGTAGCTAGTTAGTATATTTCAGAGGACTGAGATAGCAACAATGCTAAAGATCTTTTTACTACCGTCTGGCACTGCACGTCCCCATCCTGCCCTTTGACCTGGTGTCACGCCCTGGCCTTATTATTCTTTGTTTTCTTGATTATTTTAGTTAGGTCAGGGTGTGACATGGGTAATGTTTATGTTTTGTTGGTTTTGGATGTTTATTTGGTAAAGGGGTTATGGGGTGTAAAATATGGTTTTGTGTTTAGTGTAGATGTCTAGCGTTGTCTATGTTGGTGAGTGATCTAGAAGAGTCTATGGTTACCTGAATGAGTTCCCAATTAGAGACAGCTGATGTCGGTTGTCTCTGATTGGGAGCCTTATTTAGGGTAGCCATAGGCTCTCATTAATGGTGGGTAATTGTCTATGTAAGAACGTTTGTAGCCTGTTTGTATGTGCACAACGTTTGTAGCTTCACGGTCGTTTTGTTGTTTTGTTATTTTGTATAGAGTTTTTGTGTCGTGTTCATCTTCGTGTTGTGTTTAATAAAGAAGATGGCTTATTTTCCAAAAGCTGCATTTTGGTCCGTCAATCCGCCACACGATCGTGACAGAATTACCCACCATAGGACCAAGCGGCATGGAAGGCGGCAACAGGACCTAACCACAAAGGATTTCTGGACATGGGAGGAGATACTGGATGGTAAGGGGCCTTGGGATCAACCTGGAGAATATCGCCTCCCTCGTGAAGAGCTGGAGGCAGCGAAAGCCGAGAGGAGGCGATATGAGGAGGCAGCACGGAGACAAGGCTGGAAGCCCGTGAGTACAACCCAAAAATTTCTTGGGGGGGGCCTTAAAGGGAGTGTGGCGAAGTCAGGTAGGAAACCTGCGCCTACTCCCTGTACTTACCGTGGAGAGCGAGAGTACGGGCAGACACCGTGTTACGCAGTAGAGCGCACGGTGTCTCCTGTACGCGTGCATAGCCCGGTTCGGTACATTGCAGCTCCACGTATCGGCCGGGCTAGACTGAGCGTTGAGCCATATGTCATGAAGCCGGCCCAACGCATCTGGTCACCAGTGCGTCTCCTCGGGCCGGCGTACATGGCACCAGCCTTACGCATGGTGTCCCCGGTTCGCCTACATAGGCCGGTGCGGGTTATTCCACCTCCCCGCACTGGTCAGGCGACGGGGAGCATAGAACCAGGTAAGGTTGGGCAGGCTCGGCGTTCAAGGGAGCCAGTACGCCTGCACGGTCCGGTATTTCCGGCACCACCTCCCCGCCCCAATCCAGTACCACCAGTGCCTCCTCCGCGCACTAGCTATATGGTGCGTGTCTCCAGCCCTTTACCACCAGTGTCTAAACCACGCACCAAGCCTCCTGTGTGTCCCCAGAGTCCTGTGCGTCCTGTTGCTGCTCCCCGCACTAGCCCTGAGATGCGTGTCCCCAGCCCGGTGCCACCAGTCCCGGCACCACGCACCAGGCCTACAGTGCGCCTCAGCCGGCAGGAGTCTGCCGTCTGCACAGCGTTGACTGAACTGCTCGTCTCCCCAGCGCCATCTGAGCCATCCGTCTCCCCAGCGCCATCTGAGCCATCCGTCTCCCCAGCGCCATCTGAGCCATCCGTCTGCAATGAGCCTGCAAAGCCGCCCGTCTGCCATGAGCCTGCAAAGCCGCCCGTCTGCCATGAGCCCACTGAGCCGTCCGCCAGACAGGAGCCGCTAGAGCCGCCAGCCAGACAGGAGCCGCTAGAGCCGTCCGTCAGACAGGATCTGCCAGAGCCGCCAACCAGACAGGATCTGCCAGAGCCGCCAACCAGACAGGATCTGCCAGAGCCGCCAACCAGACAGGATCTGCCAGATCAGTAAGCCAGCCATGAGCAGCCAGATCCGTCAGCTAGCCATGAGCAGCCAGATCCGTCAGCTAGCCATGAGCAGCCAGATCCGTCAGCTAGCCATGAGCAGCCAGATCCGTCAGCTAGCCATGAGCAGCCAGATCCGTCAGCTAGCCATGAGCAGCCAGATCCGTCAGCTAGCCATGAGCAGCCAGATCCGTCAGCTAGCCATGAGCAGCCAGATCCGTCAGCTAGCCATGAGCAGCCAGATCCGTCAGCTAGCCATGAGCAGCCAGATCCGTCAGCTAGCCATGAGCAGCCAGATCCGTCAGCTAGCCATGAGCAGCCAGATCCGTCAGCTAGCCATGAGCAGCCAGATCCGTCAGCCAGCCATGAGCAGCCAGATCCGTCAGCCAGCCATGAGCAGCCAGATCCGTCAGCCAGCCATGAGCAGCCAGATCCGTTAGCCAGCCATGAGCAGCCAGATCTGTCAGCCAGCCATGGGCCGTCCCTCAGTCCGGAGCTGCAGTCCCTCAGTCCGGAGCTGCAGTCCCTCAGTCCGGAGCTGCCATTCCTCAGTCCGGAGCTGCCCCTTACCCTGGAGCTGCCCCTTCCCCTGGAGCTGCCCCTTCCCCTGGTGCTGCCCCTTACCCTGGTGCTGCCCCTTACCCTGGTGCTGCCCCTTATCCTGGTACTGCCCCTGACCCTGGTACTGCCTCTTACCCTGGTACTGGTCCTTAGTCCGGAGCTGTCCCTTAGTCCGGAACTCCCCCTTAATGCAATGGGGTTAATGTGGAGGGGGGTCGTTTGGAGGAGGCCTAGGAGGTGGTTAGGTACTGTGGTGACGTGGGGACTACGACCAGAGCCGGAGCCGCCACCGTGGAGGGGAGCCCACCCAGACCCTCCCCTAGACTGTGTATGGTGCGCCCGGAGTTCGCGCCTCAAGGGGGGGGTTATGTCACGCCCTGGCCTTATTATTCTTTGTTTTCTTGATTATTTTAGTTAGGTCAGGGTGTGACATGGGTAATGTTTATGTTTTGTTGGTTTTGGATGTTTATTTGGTAAAGGGGTTATGGGGTGTAAAATATGGTTTTGTGTTTAGTGTAGATGTCTAGCGTTGTCTATGTTGGTGAGTGATCTAGAAGAGTCTATGGTTACCTGAATGAGTTCCCAATTAGAGACAGCTGATGTCGGTTGTCTCTGATTGGGAGCCTTATTTAGGGTAGCCATAGGCTCTCATTAATGGTGGGTAATTGTCTATGTAAGAACGTTTGTAGCCTGTTTGTATGTGCACAACGTTTGTAGCTTCACGGTCGTTTTGTTGTTTTGTTATTTTGTATAGAGTTTTTGTGTCGTGTTCATCTTCGTGTTGTGTTTAATAAAGAAGATGGCTTATTTTCCAAAAGCTGCATTTTGGTCCGTCAATCCGCCACACGATCGTGACACCTGGCCTCATTCCCAGCATTTCACACAGGCTTTAGGCAACAACAATAATGTCATGTGATCTCTCTATCATGCATAGATATAGAAGGATATCTATGAGAGGATATCTATATAGAGGATAAAACAAACTTGTTTAGTAACCGAAGAGAATTGGTCTTTAGTTGTTACAGTCACACACACACTTGCAACTGAACACATGCAGGCACACACTCATGCATGCGCGCCTGCACACACACACACACACACACACACACAAACCCTCCCATACACACACACACTCACACACAAACACCACACACACAACCACATACGTGCACACGCAACCCTCCCTCCACACACACACACACACACACACACACCATGCTATTATATACTAATATAGTACAGAAAAAGCACCATTGACAAACAACCTGACCATAATCAGATTAAAATGATTGAGGGGTTGAGTTAAATCACTGTATAGCCACAAACCACACTTTAAATTATCAATCTGTAATATATACAGACGCTTGAACTTCTATCTTGTGATGAATAAGGATTTAAAGTTAATCAGAAGTGAGAAAATAAAGTTTGATCCCACTGCCTGCCAAGATACGTAACACACCTTCTGTGTTACCTTGTGAAAGTGGACCAATCTGTTCCCCTTATGGAACTGAATACATTCTGTATAATACAAATGCTGTCATTATTATCGCCTACTGAGACTGAGGGCAGCATGAAATACACACAAAAAAAGGAGTAAAAAGTAAAGGAAAATAAAGAAAAGAGCCTATTCCATCTCTCTCTCTCTTCACAGCAGTTGTAACCTCTTATTATGCAGTTATAACCTCTTAAACTATAACCACAAAAAAAAAATATGTACACTACCGTTCAAAAGTTTGGGGTCACTTAGAAATGTCCTTGTTTTTGAAAGAAAAGCTAATTTTTTGTCATTTAAAATAACATCAAATTGATCAGAAATACGGTGTAGACATTGTTAATGTTGTAAATGACTATTGTAGCTGTAAACGGCAGATTTTTGGTGGAATATCTACAGAGGCCTATTATCAGCAACCATCATTCTTGTGTTCCAATGCCACATTGTGTTAGCTAATCCAAGTTAATCATTTTAAAAGGCTAATTGATCATAAGAAAACCCTTTTGCAATTATGTTAGCACAGCTGAAAACTGGTCTTCTTTAGATTAGTTGAGTAACTGGAGCATCAGCATTTGTGGGTTCGATTACAGGCTCAAAATATCTCGAAACAAACAACTTTCTTCTGAAACTCGTCAGTCTATTCTTGTTCTGAGAAATGAAGGCTATTCCATGCGAGAAATTGCCAAAAAACTGAAGATCTGGTACAACGCTGTGTACTACTCCCTTCACAGAACAGAGCAAACTGTCCCTAACCAGAATAGAAAGAGGAGTGGGAGGCCCCGGTGCATAATTGAGCAAGAGAACAAGTACATTGGAGTGTCTAATTTGAGAAACAGACGCCTCACAAGTCCTCAACTGGCAGCTTCATTAAATTGTACATCAGTCTCAACGTCAACAGTGAAGAGGCAACTCCGGGATGCTGGCCTTCTAGGCAGAGTTCTTCTGTCCAGTGTCTGTGTTCTTTTGCTCATATTAATCTTTTATTTTTATTGGCCAGTCTGAGATGTCTTTTTCTTTGCAACTCTGCTTAGAAGGCCAGTATCCCGGAGTCGCCTCTTCACTATTGACGACAATATCAATCCCTTTACATAGCCCTTAAAACCCCTTGTCTATAGGGGAGACACACACTGCTTATATGGCCCAAATGTTGATTTAGATGTTAACATATTTTGACTATCACTAATGTCATGATATGTTTGGTGAAGTAAATAAGAAGGTGAAATATTTGGGGTAGATGTTCCTAAACATATTATAACCATATATGGACTTATTCTAAAGTCTGAAAAAGCTTATCTATTCAAATTGTTTTGTTAAATCATATCATCATATTTGTATATGTTTTATTTTAATTTATTGTGTACTAGATCATTTGGGTTGAAAGTGTTTTTTTCTTAGGCAGGGGGCGGGGCGACAATTCCATTTTGCCCTCTTGCTAGATTGATGACTAAAGCCATTGCGAAACAATGCAAAATAGCTGTCAGATTAACTTTAAACTCTAACCAGACTTCAGCCACCTTGGTTCTGAAGGATGACAGTTGTAAAGTTCAAAGGTCCATGTCCACAGCGGGGGTCCCTGACCTAATGACCTGGTGATGTCAATGCTTCTTTAGCCCCTGATAGACATCCAGACAGCTTGCTGTGGTTCTATGTTAAACCACTATAACCTCTAGAATCACTCATTGGAGGAGGGGAAAGAAGGAGAGGAGAGGAGAGGAGAGGAGAGGAGAGGAGAGGAGAGGAGGATATTGAAGCTAATGGAAATTCTTGTTTTTATCTAAAATGTTTCTCTATGTAACACTTCTAACAGCAACAGATTAACCGCAGAGCCAAGAGAACACAGCCTCATCATCTCTATCGGGAACACTGTGTACGTAAACACTCTCCAAACATCTGAAGGAGAAAGGGAGAACAGACTGCCAGCCACTAGTCGCTTTACTGGAACCCATTTAATTTACTTGTGAAAATATCTCCCCGGGTTCTACTGCCTCCGTGACCACAAAGTCTTCCCTGTGTACCCTCCTCCACCACAACCACCACACAAACAGACAGTTAGATTAGAAAACTAAGTGGAATGAGCCATGTAGAACTATGAAAACAAAAACAGACTTGGATGAGGATCACACATGGCCTGGAGCAATGACAGAAGTATTTCAATTACGTGAGGAAGGACGGTAGAACTCATGTTGATCCCAGAAGTTTAGCTTTGATGTAGCTGTATGGTTTTGAGATCAGTTTGGCCCTCTCTCTCTCTTCTCTCATCCCATCTCGTTTTCTCTCTCTCCTTGGGTCCCTCGCTCCCTTTATCTCCATTCCTTCTACAGATTCACTCCTAGCCAAGAGGCAGTATAGAGAGAGAGAGAGATTTCAAAGTAGTCATAGATTCTCTCTCATCATACCTAAAAAATTGGAATGCAGGACACCCGCAGAAGATAAGGCAAGAAACCAACTGTAACTGTTTTTGAAGTGGGTTTTTAAGACCCAAACGTAGTGTTCTGAGGAAATGTGTGTATACATAGATGTCACTGCAAAGTCAAACTATTTATGCTGAGATATTTTTGGAAGGCAGACTTGTTATATCATTAACTGTGTTGTTAGCGTGGGTTCCTCAGAGGAAACAGACAGCCCTGACGAGAGACAGACGGACGGATGGTGACTCAGACATAAACAAAAACATGAACACCCCTCCTGTCTGTTGTTTACTCCCTTCCGATGGCAACCGTATGGTGTGCATCCTCCCCGGTATAAGGTCATGGCAGAGTTTTAACGAGGCACAGCATCAGGCGGCCAATGTAGGGTCCAGACTGAGCGTGTGCCCAGGGAAGAGCTAAGGGCCCGTGCCAAACAGGAAGTGAGTCAGCGAAAGCAAGGTATTGACGCAGAGATGGTGTTGCGGCGTACCTAGTAGGCCTACAGTACAGTACATCCACTTGAGGTTAGTTCTCCCCCGAGACTAAAACCGGGATCAAAGATTTAGCACCATCAAGACATCAACGGCCAGATCGAGATATTGTGGCCTTTGATTTCCTAACATGTTTGTGTTTATATATGATGTTACATCATCGTCCTTGAAAAGAAATCCCCAGGGATTGCGTTCATGGTTTTTGATTATGAGACAGAGTACTGTAACAGATTGGCCAGTGACCGTAGCCGTAAGCCATTAGAGGCATTTGAATGTCACGGACAAAATTTTCAGTCTCCAAAACAACACTGACAGAACCCCACCCACCCCCAACATACACATCAATAACAGTATTACACCTGGAACTATAATTATATATAGCTTTTGGTTTACAATGTTTGTGAGAGAGCTGTGTTTTTGAGGGCCCGTTTACAGTAGCAGACAAATAAATGTTGCCCTACAGCAGCACTGTGTCTCAGTCACAGCAGACAGCCAGCCGTAGCCTTTTAGGAGGTGGGTATATTTCTGTGTGAATGTGATGTCTTACTACAGGACACCCAGGCCCTGAGGAAAGTCTGTATGTTGTGTAATATCATGGTGAAGAGAGCTATAGTGGACTGACAGAGCCCAGAGGAGAAGAGACAGAACAGAAGCAACACACAACACAGCGTGTGTGCGTGCGTGTGTGCGTGTGTGCGTGTGTGCGTGTGTGCGTGTGTGTGTTTGTGTCTGTGCGTGTCTGTGTGTGTGTGTGTGCGTGCGTGCGTGCGTGCGTGCGTGTGTGCGTGTGTGTGTTTGTGTCTGGGCGTGTCTGTGTGTGTGAGTGTAGAAGCTGTTCAGGGTCCTTTTGGTTCCAGACTTGGTGCATTGGTACTGTTTGCTATGTGGTGTCAGAGAGAACAGTCTGTGGCTTGGGTGGGTGGAGTCTTTGACAATTTTGGGGGCCTTCCTCTGACACCACCTGGTATAGAGGTCCTTGATGGCAGGGAGCTCGGCCCCAGTGATGTACTCGGCCGTACGCACTACCCTCTGTAGCGCCTTGCGGTCAGATGCCAAGCAGTTGCCATACCAAGCAGACTATGTATTTTTGTAAATAACAGCTGGTGCACGATATCTAAGGAAGTCTCAAGCTATTGCTCACCTGAGGTAGAGTATCTCATGATAAGCTGTAGACCACACTATCTACCTAGAGAGTTTTCGTCTGTATTTTTTGTATCTGTTTACATACCACAACAGGCTGGCACTAAGACAGCATTGAATGAGCTGTATTCCGCCATAATCAAACAAGAAAATGCTCACCCAGAGGTGGCACTCCTAGTTGCCGGGGACTTAAATCTGTTTTACCAAATTTCTATCAGCATGTTAAATGTGCAACTAGAGGGGAAAAAATTCTGGACCACCTTTACTCCACACACAGAGAAACGTACAAATCAAATCAAGTTGTATTTGTCACTTACAGGACTAAGATCGAACCGTACTACACCGGCCTTGATGCTCGTCGGATGTGGCAGGGCTTGCAGACCATTACAGACTACAAAGGGAAGCACAGTCGAGAGCTGCCCAGTGACACGAGCATACCAGACGACCTAAACTACTTCTATGCTCGATTCGAGGCAAATGGCACTGAAACATGCATTAAGATTGCCAGCTGTTCCGAAAGACTGTGTGATCACGCTCTCCGAAGCCGATGTGAGTAAGACCTTTAAACAGGTCAACATTCACAAGTCTGCAGGGCCAGACGGATTACAAGAATGTGTACTGCGAGCATGCGCTGACCAACTGGCAAGTGTCTTCGCTGACATTTTCTAACTCTCCCTGTCCGAGTCTGTAATACCAACATGTTTCAAGCAGACCACCATAGTTTCTGTGCCCAAGAACACTAAGGCAACTGTAACAACTTTCTTCTTCTTCTGACGAGGAGTAAGAGATATCGGACCAATGTGCAGCGTGGTAAGTCTCCATTTTAATATATAAAACTGAACACTACAAAAATTCTAAATAACAAAGTGAATGAACATACGAAAATCGAAACAGTCCCGTATGGTGCAAACACAGACACAGGAAACAACCACCCACAAAACACAAAGGAAAACAGGCTACCTAAATATGGCTCCCAATCAAAGACAACGACTGACACCTGCCTCTGATTGAGAACCATACTAGGCCAAACACATAGAAATAGAACAACAGAACAAAACATAGAAAAACAACATAGAATGCCCACCCCAACTCACGCTCTGACCACACTAAAATAAAGACATAAAAAAGGAACTAAGGTCAGAACGTGACAGTAGCCCCCCCCAAAGGTGCGGACTCCGGCCGCAAAAACCTGAACCTATAGGGGAGGGACTGGGTGGGCATTTACCGCGGTTGCGGCTCTGGAGCGGGACGAGGACCCCACTCCACCATAGTCTCGGCCCACTTCTGTGACACCTTAGGAGCTGCGACCCTCGCCACCGACCCCGGATTGGAGACCCTAGTAGAGGGCGCCTCTGGATTCATGGGCGCCTCTGGACTGACGGGCGCCTCTGGACTGACGAGCGCCTCTGGACTGACGGGCGCCTCTGGACTGGAGGGAGACTCTGGCAGATCCGGACTGGAGGTAGACTCTGGCAGATCCGGACTGGGGGGAGACTCTGGCAGATCCGGACTTGAGGGAGACTCTGGCAGATCCAGACTGGAGGGAGACTCTGGCAGATCCA
This sequence comes from Salvelinus fontinalis, assembly GCF_029448725.1. Classification (NCBI taxonomy): domain Eukaryota; kingdom Metazoa; phylum Chordata; class Actinopteri; order Salmoniformes; family Salmonidae; genus Salvelinus; species Salvelinus fontinalis. The sequence continues at coordinate 24,883,895 of NC_074686.1, forward strand.
TACTGGAGGGAGACTCTGGCAGATCCGGACTGGCGGGCGGCTCAGGCGACTCCTGACTGACGGGCGGCTCAGGCAGCTCCTGACTGACGGGCGGCTCAGGCGGCTCCTGACTGACGGTCGGCTCAGGCAGCTCCTGACAGACAGGCGGCTCAGGCGGCTCAGGACAGACGGGCGGCTCAGGCGGCTCAGGACAGACGGGCGGCTCTGGCGGCTCAGGACGACGGGCAGCTCTGGAGGGTCCGACTGGAGGGAGGCTCTGGAGCATCCGGACTGGAGGAACACACAGGAGACTTGTTTCTTAGAACAGGCACAGTACTCACCAGGCTGGAGAGATCTACTGGAGGCCTGGTCCTTGGAGGAGGCACAGGATAGACCGGTCCGTGGAGGCGCACTGGAGGTCTCGAACTAAGGGCCTGAACAACCCGTCCTGGCTGGATGTTGATTTTAGCCCAGCACTTGCGGGGCGCAGGCACAGGACGCACTGGGCTATGCAGACCCATGGGAGACACAGTGCTTAGGGCTGGTGCCATATAACACGGGCCGAGGAGACGCACTGGAAACCAGATGCGCTGAGCAGGCTTCATCGCACCTGGCTCGATGCCCACTCTAGCCCGGCCAATACGAGGAGCGGCAATGTAGCGCACCGGGCTATGCGTGCGCACTGGGGACATTGTGCGCTTCTCCGCATAACACAGTGCCTGCCCAGACCACCTCTCTCCACGGAAAGCACGGGGAGTTGGCTCAGGTCTCCTACCTGACTTAACCACACTCCCCGTGTGCCTCCCCCAATAGATTTTTGGGGCTGCCTCTCGTCCCAGCCGCGCTGCCGTGCTGCCTCCTCATACCAACGCCGCTCAGCTTTCGCTGCCTCCAGCTCTGCCTTGGGGCGGTGATATTCCCCAGCCTACGCCCAGTGTCCCTTTCCATCCAGAATCTCCTCCCATGTCCAGGAGTACAGAACTCGCTGCTGCAAGTTATTTTCTTCTCCCTATATATAGTCATGTTATTTTCTATTCCCTGTATATAGCCATGTTATTGTCTACTTCCTGTATATAGTCATGTTATTTTCATCTCCCTGTATATAGCCATGTTATTGTCTACTTCCTGTATATAGTCATGTTATTTTCATCTCCCTATATATAGCCATGTTATTGTCTACTTCCTGTATATAGTCATGTTATTTTAATCTCCCTATACATAGCCGTGTTATTTTCATCTCCCTATATATAGCCATGTTATTTTATACTTCCTGTATATAGCCATGTTATTTTCTACTTCCTGTATATAGCCATGTTATTTTCTTCTCCCTATGTACAGCCATGTTATTTTCTATTCTATTCCTTATATATAGCCATGTTATTTTCTACTCCCTGTATATAGCCATGTTATTGTCTACTTCTTGTATATAGCCATGTTATTGTCTACTTCCTATATATAGTCATGTCATTTTCTATTCCCTATATATAGCCATGCTATTTTCTACTTCCTGTATATAGCCATGTTATTTTCTACTTCCTATATGTAGTCATGTTATGTTCTGTTCCCTGTATATAGCCATGTTATTTTCTACTTCCTGTATATAGCCATGTTATTTTCTACTTCCTATATATAGTCATGTTATTTTCTATTCCCTGTATATAGCCATGCTATGTTCTACTCCCTGTATATAGCCATGTTATTGTCTACTCCCTGTATATAGCCATGTTATTTTCTACTTCTTGTATATAGCCATGTTATTTTCTATTCCCTATATATAGCCATGTTATTGTCTACTTCCTATATATAGTCATGTAATTTTCTATTCCATATATATAGCCATGTTATTTCATCTCCCTATATATAGCCATGTTATTTTCTATTCCCTATATATAGCCATGTTATTGTCTACTCCCTATATACAGCCACGTTATTTTCTATTCCCTATATAGAGCCATGTTATTTTCATCTCTCTATATATAGCCATGTTATTTTCTATTCCCTATATATAGCCATGTTATGTTCTGTTCCCTGTATATAGCATGCTATTTTCTACTTCTTGTAAATAGCCATGTTATTTTCTACTCCCTGTATATAGCCATGTTATTTAATCTCCCTATACATAGCCATGTTATTTTCATCTCCCTATACATAGCCATGTTATTTTCATCTCCCTATACATAGCCATGTTATTTTCATCTCCCTATATATAGCCATGTTATTGTCTAATTCCTGTATATAGTCATGTTATTTTCTATTCCCTATATATAGCCATGCTATTTTCTACTCCCTATATATAGCCATGATATTTTCTACTTCCTATATATAGTCATGTTATTTTCTATTCCCTATATATAGCCATGTTATGTTCTCTTCCCTGTATATAGCCATGTTATTTTCTACTTCCTGTATATAGCCATGTTATTTTCTACTTCCTATATATAGTTATGTTATATGCCTCCTCATATCGCCACCGCTCAGCATTCGCTGCCTCCAGCTCTGCCTTGGGGCGGCGATATTCCACAGCCTGTGACCAGGATCCTTTACCGTCCAAAATGTCCTCCCATGTCCAGGAGTCCAGAACTCGCTGCTGCCCGATACCACGCTGCTTGGTCCTTTTTTGGTGGGTGGTTCTGTAACGGTTTTCCTCCTCGTCTGAAGAGGAGTATGATATGTCGGACTAATGTGCAGCGTGGTAAGTGTCCATTTTAATAATACAACTGAACACTACAAAAATAAAAAATAACAACGTGAAAGAACAAACGAAAATCGAAACAGACCCGTATGGTAACAAATACAGACACAGGAAACAACCACCCACCAAACACAAAGGAAAACAGGGTACCTAAATATGGCTCCCAATCAGAGACAACGACTGACACCTGCCTCTGATTGAGAACCATACTAGGCCAAACACATAGAAAAAGACAACCTAGACATACAACATAGAATGCCCACCACATCACACCCTGACCAAACAAAACATACAAACATACAAAGCAATCTATGGTCAGGGCGTGACAGTTATTTTGTTCTCCCTATAAATATCCATGTTATTTTCTATTCCTTATGTATAGCCATGTTATTATATACTCCCATTTTCTACTCTCTATATATAGCCATGTTATGTTCTACTCCCTATATATAGCCATGTTATTTTCTATTCCCTATATATAGCCATGTTATTTTATACTCCCTATATATAGCCATGTTATTCTCTATTCTCTATATGTAGCCATGTTATTTTCACTTGTTATTTGTGTTTGTTGTTCACTCTGTATTTACTCCTTGTGTCACTATTTACTTTAAAAAAAAAATCTTTATCTCTGCATTGTTGGAAAAGGACTTGTAAGTAAGCATTTTACAATCAGTGTAACGATTCTCGTTGGTGGAAGGAGAGGAGGACCAAAATGCAGCATGGTAAGTGTTCGTCATATTTTAATTTCAAACTGAACACTACACAAAATAACACCGATAAGAAAAACGAAACAGTTCTGTAAGGTGAACAGACACTAGACAGAAAATAAACACCCACAACCCATAGTGGGAAAACAGGCTACCTAAATATGATTCTCAATCAGAGACAACGATCGACAGCTGCCTCTGATTGAGAACCATATCAGGCCAGACATAGAAGTACAACATAGAAAACAGAACATAGACTACCCACCCAAACTCACGCCCTGACCAACCTAACACAAAGACATAAAAATAAACTAAGGTCAGAACGTGACAATTTAGTCTACATCTGTTGTCTAAAAAGTCCATCAGTACACCAAAAAACATGGACTGTGAGACAAGCCCAAAGGCAGACTTCACTAACTGTAGCACCATATAACAGGCAGTGTTGGGGTCAAATGGATTTCAATGCACTTCCTGAATTGACTGAATAGAACACCGAATTGACCCCAACCCCACTACCAGGACATTATGGCCAGATTAGAGTAAGTCTCGTTCACATATTAGGGACACACAGAGGTTGGATCACCTGGCATGCTTTTCTCAGAAACATTCTATTTCCATAATATAGTGATTGGAAAAGATCATCCAATATAAAATCCATTCAAAATCCACCCATTGATCAAATGCAAAATCACTTTGGTAAAGTCTGGGAAACTGCTCTGTAATGATGATTATCTTTCTGCTGCCATTAGGTCTGTGTCCCAAATGGTGCCCCATTTCGTATGTCCCTGGGTAAAAGCATTGCACTAATTAGGGAATAGGGTGCCATTTGGGACACAAATTAAGAGGCCACATGGTTACAGCCAGAGCCTATGTCGCATAACCTACTGCACATGTTATGGACTTATACTGTAAGCATGTCTCACATAGTTATGGTTATAAGTTTAGGCCTCATTGAAGGGTTCTAGAATGTACTTTCACGCAGAAGAAAATCACAGGGAGGCCCAGAGCATACCAGCATGGCAGGCTGTACTAAACTATACATTCATCTATATAGTACTAAGAGAGAAAGAGAGATACAGAAAGACAGACAGACAGAGAGAGAGAGAGAGGAAGCGAGAGAGAGAGATACAGTTGTCGTAAGTTTACATACACTTAGGTTGGAGTCATTAAAACTTGTTATTCAATCACTCCACAAATATCTTGTTAACAAACCAAAGTTTTGGCAAGTCGGTTAGGACACCTACTTTGTGCATGACACAAGTCATTTTTCCAACAACTGTTTACAGACAGATTATTTCACTTATAATTCATTGTATCACAATTCCAGTGCGTCCGAAGTTTACATACACTAAGTTGACTGTGCCTTTAAACAGCTTGGAAAATTCCAGAAAATGATGTCATGGCTTTAGAAACTTCTGAAAGCTAATTGACATAATTTAAGTCAATTGGAGGGGTGTCCTGTGGATGTATTTCAAGGCCTACCTTCAAACTGTTAGATTACTTGTTAGATATTACTGCATGGTCGGAACTAGAAGCACAAGCATTTCGCTACACTTACATTAACATCTGCTAACCATGTGTATGTGACAAATAACATTTTATTGTATTTGAACTCAGTGCCTCTTTGCTTGACATCATGGGAAAATCAAAATAAATCAGCCAAGACCTCAGAAACAAAATTGTAGACCTCCACAAGTCTGGTTCATCCTTGGGAGCAATTTCCAAATGCCTGAAGGTACCACGTTCATCTGTACAAACAATAGTAGGCAAGTATTAACACCATTGGACCACGCAGCCGTCATACCGCTTAGGAAGGAGACGCGTTCTGTCTCCTAGAGATTAATGTAATTTGGCGCGGAAAGTGCAAATCAATCACAGAACAACAGCAAAGGACCTTGTGAAGATGCTGGAGGAAACAGGTACAAAAGTATCTATATCCACAGTAAAACAAGTTCTATATCGACATAACCTGAAAGGCCACTCAGCAAGGAAGCAGCAACTACTCCAAAACCGCCATAAAAAAGCCAGACTACGGTTTGCAACTGCACATGGGGACAAATATCATACTTTTTGGAGAAATGTCCTCTGGTCTGATGAAACAAATATAGAACTATTAGGCCATAATGACCATCGTTATGTTTGGAGGAAAAAGGGGGAAGCTTGCAAGCCGAAGAACACCATCCCAACCGTGAAGCAGGGGGTGGCAGCATCATGTTGTGGGTGTGCTTTGCTGCAGGAGGGACTGGTGCCCTTCACAAAATAGATGGCGTCATTTGGAAGAGAATTATGTGGATATATTGAAGCAACATCTCATGACATCAGTCAGGAAGTTAAAGCTTGGTAGCAAATGGGTCTTCCAAATGGACAATGACCCCAACCATACTTCCAAAGTTGTGGCAAAATGGCTTAAGGACAACAAAGTTAAGGTAAGGGAGTGGCCATCACAAAGCCCTGACCTCAATCCCATAGACAATTTGTGGGCAGAACTGAAAAAGCGTCCGCGAGCAAGTAGCCCTGCAAACCTAACTCAGTTACACCAGCTCTGTCAGGAGGAATGGGCAAAAATTCACCCAACTTATTGTGGGAGGCTTGTGGAAGGCTACCCGAAACATTTGACCCAAGTTAAACAGTTTAAAGGCAATGTTACCAAATACTAATTGAGTGTATGTATAACTTCTGACCCACTGGGAATGTGAGCTCAACAGCGCTTCTTCAACGTCAGGAGGCTGAAAAAATTTGGCTTGTCACCGAAAACCCTCACTAACTTTTCCAGGTGCACAATTGAGAGCCTCCTGTCGGGCTGCATCACCGCCTGGTACGGCAACTGCACCGCCCACAACCGCAGTGCTCTCCAGAGGGTGGTGCGGTCTGCACAACGCATCACCTTGGGGCAAACTACCTGCCCTCCAGGACACCTACAACACCCGATATCACTTTAAGGCAAAAAAGATAATCAAGGACAATAACCACCCGAGCCACTACCTGTTCACCAAGCTACCATCCAGAAGGCGAGGTCAGTACCGGTGCATCAAAGCTGGGACAGAGAGACTGAAAAACAGTTTATATCTCAAGGCTATCAGATTGTTAAACAGCCACCACTAGCACAGAGAGGCTGCTGCCAACACACAGACTTGATATCATTGGCCACTTTTATAAATGGAAAACTAGTCACTTTAATAATGCCACTTTAAGATTGTTAACATATCTAGCATTACTCATCTCATATGTTTATAATGTATACAGTATCCTTCACTATCTATTCTTTACTATCTATTGCATCTTAGCCACTCTGTCACTGCTCATCCATATATTTTATACCTATTCATTTGATTTGATTTGATTTACACAACATTCCCTAACGCACTAATGCAGGTTGCATTATTGAAGATGAGCAGGTGAAAATAAGGATCGTCTCTTTGGGGGGTTGAAAGATAATGAGTAAGAGCGTTGAAGGATAACACCATGTTAGAGTCATGTTAGAAGTGGATCTAAAAGGGAAGGGGAAACATCATGGATTACCATACACTCTCCTCTCCTCTTCCCACCTCTCCTCTCCCCTCCTCTTCCCTCCTCTCCACGCTCCTCCTCTCCTCTCCTCTCACCTCCTCTTCTCTCTTCTCCCCTCTCCTCTCCATAAATACAGCAGCCCTATCTTTGATATCTGCTAGTCTGTCAAATGCTGCTGCTGCTGTGTGTCAGGAATTAATTCCAGAACTGGGCCCATGCTTTATTATGGAAAGGGGAGGTGGTTGTATTTCAGCGCTGAAGATAGATTGGTGTCGGTTAGATTGAGTGTGTGGGTATATGTGTGTGTGTGTGGGGAGAATGAATGTGGGTTCATTCCTGATTCCTGATACAGCACAATCCTCCTTTTACCTTAATCTTCCCCTCTTTCTCAGTCTCTTTCCTCTCTCCCTCTACCATCTCTCTCCTCTCTCCCTTCTCTCTCTCTCTCTCTCCACTCAGCTGTGTGTTCAGATCTGCTTCAGAGGGAGGGAGGAACGGAGGAAGCGCTACTCCAGTGGAGTTGATTCCATTCCTCTCTCTAATCCCACTGTACCCAGTCAGTACTACCAAGTCTGGAAATCAAAGCATCGCTCCTCTCCTCACTACTCTGCTATGCTATTCTCCTCTGCTCCAACCATCACACAACATGAACTGTTTTCTAAGGCTCTCTGATATAGCCCTTCCACTGAGAGACAGAGAGAGATCTATGTAACATTACAGTGGTAAAATAGTCATATACAGTAACAAAAAATATATTCCACCAACAACCTTGGACCAGTCTAGACAGGTGAAAAACAACCAACCAACATGGAGAGAAAAACAAACACAGATTCCTTGAAGATTCCATGTTGTATGAAGCAAGCGGCTGTTTTTCAGATTTTATCTCAGGTGCAGCTGGTTATCATATGGTATGGATGACATTCTGGAAAGATAACACGCCATCAAGGGACTCACTCCATACCTCCCCCCATACCTCCCCTCATACCTCCCCCATACCTCCCCCATACCTCCCCCCATACCTCCCCCATACCTCCCCCCATACCTCCCCTCATACCACCCCCAAATCTCCCCCATACCTCCCCTCATACCACCCCCAAATCTCCCCCCATACCTCCCCTCATACCACCCCCAAATCTCCCCCCATACCTCCCCTCATACCACCCCCAAATCTCCCCCCATACCTCCCCTCATACCACCCCCAAATCTCCCCCATACCTCCCCTCATACCACCCCCAAATCTCCCCCATACCTCCCCTCATACCACCCCCAAATCTCCCCCCATACCTCCCCTCATACCACCCCCAAATCTCCCCCATACCTCCCCTCATACCACCCCCAAATCTCCCCCATACCTCCCCTCATACCACCCCCAAATCTCCCCCCATACCTCCCCTCATACCACCCCCAAATCTCCCCCATACCTCCCCTCATACCACCCCCAAATCTCCCCCCATACCTCCCCTCATACCACCCCTCATACCACCCCCAAATCTCCCCCCATACCTCCCCTCATACCATCCCCCAAATCTCCCCCATACCTCCCCTCATACCACCCCTCATACCACCCCCAAATCTCCCCCATACCTCCCCTCATACCACCCCCAAATCTCCCCCATACCTCCCCTCATACCACCCCCAAATCTCCCCCCATACCTCCCCTCATACCACCCCCAGATCTCCCCCATACCTCCCCTCATACCACCCCCAAATCTCCCCCATACCTCCCCTCATACCACCCACAAATCACCCCCATACCTCCCCTCATACCTCCCCCAAATCTCCCCCCATACCTCCCCTCATACCACCCCCAAATCTCCCCCCATACCTCCCCTCATACCACCCCTCATACCATCCCCCAAATCTCCCCCCATACCTCACCTCATACCACCCCTCCGCTTCTATTCTTCTTTCATACCTTCCCTCCTGATACATTTGAAGTCGGACGTTAACATACACCTTAGCCAAATACATTTAAACTCAGTTTTTCACAATTCCTGACATTTAATCCTTGTAAAGATTCCCTGTCTTAGGTCAGTTAGGATCACCACTTTATTTTAAGAATGTGAAATGTCAGAATAATAGTAGAGAGAATTATTTATTTCAGCTTTTATTTCTTTCATCACATTCCCAGTGGGTCAGAAGTTATACATACACTCAATTAGTATTTGGTAGCATTGCCTTTCACTGTATAACTTAGTCAAACGTTTCGGGTAGCCTTCCACAAGCTTTCCACAATAAGTTGGGTGAATTTTGGCCCATTCCTCCTGACAGAGCTGGTGTAACTGAGTCAGGTTTGTAGGCCTCCTTGCTCGCAGACGCTTTTTCAGTTCTGCCCACAAATTTTCTATGGGATTGAGGTCAGGGCTTTGTGATGGCCACTCCAATAACTTGACTTTGTTGTCCTTAAGCCATTTTGCCTCAACTTTGGAAGTATGCTTGGGGTCATTGTCCATTTGGAAGACTCATTTGCGACCAAGCTTTAACTTCCTGACTGATGTCATGAGATGTTGCTTCAATATATCAACATAATTCTAATCCAAATGATGCCATCTATTTTGTGAAGGGCACCAGGCCCTCCAGCAGCAAAGCACACCCACAACAGGATACTGCCACCCCCGTGCTTCACGGTTGGGATGGTGTTCTTCAGCTTGCAAGCCTCCCCCTTTTTCCTCCAAACATAACGATGGTCATTATGGCCAAACAGTTCTATATTTGTTTCATCAGACCAGAGGACATTTCTCCAAAAAGTATGATCTTTGTCCCCATGTGCAGTTACAGACTGTAGTCTGGCTTTTTTATGGCGGTTTTGGAGCAGTGGCTTCTTCCTTGAGGAGCAGCCTTTCATGTTATGTCGATATAGGACTCGTTTTACTGTGGATATAGATACTTTTGTACCTGTTTCCTCCAGCATCTTCACAAGGTCCTTTGCTGTTGTTCTGGGATTGGTTTGCACTTTTCGCACCAATGTACGTTCATCTCTAGGAGACAGAACGCGTCTCCTTCCTAAGCGGTATGACGGCTGCGTGGTCCCATGGTGTTAATACTTGCGTACTATTGTTTGTACAGATGAACGTGGTACCTTCAGGCGTTTGGAAAATGCTCCCAAGGATGAACCAGACTTGTGGAGGTCTACAATTTTATCTCTGAGGTCTTGGCTGATTTCTTTTGATTTTCCCATAATGTCAAGCAAAGAGGCACTGAGTTTGAAAGTAGGCCTTGAAATACATCAACAAATACACCTCCAATTGACTCAAATTATGTCAATTAGCCTATCAGAAGCTTCTAATGCCATGACATCATTTTCAGGAATTTTCCATGCTGTTTAAAGGCGCAGTCAACTTAGTGTATGTAAACTTCTGACCCACTGGAATTGTGATACAATTAATTAATTATAAGTTAAATAATCTGTCTGTAAACAATTGTTGGAAAAATGACTTGTGTCATGCACAAGGTAGATGTCCTAACCAACTTGCCAAGACTATAGTTTGTTAACAAGACATTTGTGGAGTGGTTGAAAAATGAGTTTTATTAATGACTCCTACCGACAGGTTATGGAACATGTGCTCTTTTAGTATTTCTTCAGTGGTTTCCTCAAGGAGAAAGCCACCACTTCTATGTCAAAGATAACAAAACAAAAACACTATAGCAAATACAACAGTAATGTCTGCAAAAATAATACATTACATACTACAGTACATTACAGTACGCACAAACACTACATTAAATACTACAGTATATTACAATCCGCAAAAACACAGCATTAATTACTATAGTTTATACTACAGTTTTCTTTCACTACAGTATTATACTATAGTTAACTGTAAATACTACAGTATACTACATTCTACTACAGTAAATACTACAGTATACTACATTCTACTACGGTAAATACTACAGTATTCACTGTGGTGTTTGTCTGCAAAAAAACACCACAGTGAATAGTATAGTATATAAATATAGTAATACTACAGTATTTAGACCATAGAATAATACAGTATTTTTTATATGGGTACTTACTGACTTTTACATCACAACCGCATTTTACTTTTGACCCTTTTCTCATGCCACAGTACTTCCTACCCACTCTATGTTGGCTTCCCACTCAGATGAGAGTGGAATTTAGAAGCTGTGGAAGTACTTCCCAAGCCAAAACAAGCAAACCATCTCTTACCGCGGCCTCTGCAGCTGAACTCACTACTTCACCATCATGTCAAGAGATGTGCGTAACCCAGAATAACCCTCCTCTTAATTCCCTCCCCTAGATTAATGATTTTATTAGGATCCCCATTAGCCGACGCCAATGGCGACAGCCAGTCTTCCTGGGGTCTGAAATTAAGTGAAATAGAAGTAAAAGATGAGAGCAAAGCCCTTTACCACTACCTAGTGCGGTGTTCTCCCACACTCTTAAAAAGAGCTTAAACTCAACCTAAAATATTTACCTTAACCCTACACCTCTGGAATATTCACCTTTCACTCCTCTGTGAGCTCATCTTACATCTCTCCTTAACAGGAGCATTCCCTTCCCAGACCTCTCTCTCTTTCTCTCCCTCACTTGCTCTCTCTTCATTATATTCAATTATCTCTTTCACCCCCTCTCTTTCTCTCCTCCCTGTCTCTCTCCTACTCTCTCCTGGCATCCTGCTGTAACATTTCACACAGGATGAAAATAAATCAGAACAACTAAGGGTGAAATGCATGACTCGGGTCCTTGCATGGAATAATCATAATCCCGTTCATATGGCATGTAGAGCCCTGACTCAGAGTGCTGGGTAACTGGTGTAGAACAGCCACATCGACTGGAAAACAACCTAGAAAAAAAGACAGCTTATCTGTCAGATATTTGCACATTGCTACAACATTGCCAATAATATAACATTTGAAATGCCTATATTCTTTTAAAACTGTGAGTGTCACGTTTACTGTTAATTGTTGATTGTTTATTTCCCTTGTTCATTTCACTTTTGTTTCTTGTCTATTTCACTTGCTTTGGCAATGTAAACATATGTTTCCCATGCCAATAAAGCCCTTTGATATTGTTGCGGCTCTGCTTTGATACAGAGCCTTCAGAAAGCATTCATACCTCATGATTTATTCCACATTTTGCTGTTTTACATCCTGAATTCAAAATGAATTAAGTGTATTTCTCTCACCCATCTACACACAATACCCCATAATGACGAAGTGAAAACACATTTTTAGAAATGTTAGATAATTTACTTTAAATTAAATACGGAAATATCACATTTACATTAGTATTCACACCCCTGAGTCAATACGTTAGAATCACCTTTGGCAGCTATTACAGCTGTGAGTCTTTCTGGGTAAGTCTCTTGTTGTATGATTGTATGATATTTGCATTTTATTGTTTGAAAAATTCTTCAAGCTTTTTCAAGTTGGTTGTTGATCATTGCTGGACAGGGATTTTCAAGTCTTGAAATAGATTTTCAAGACGATTTAATTCAAAACTGTAACTAAGCCACTCAGGAACATTCAATGTCATCTTGGTAATCAACTCCAGTGTCTATTTGGCCTTGTATTTTAGGTTATTGTAGGTTATTGTAGGTAGTAGGTTATTGTAGGTTATTGGAAAGGAGACTGAATCAAGGATTTTGCCTGTGCTTAGCTCTATTACGTTTCTTTTTATCCTAAAAAAAACTGCCTATTCCTTGCCGATAACAAGCATACCCGTAACATGGCACAGCCACCACCATGCTTGAAAATATGAAGAGCGGTACTCAGTGATGTGTTGTGTTGGATTTGCCCCAAACATAACTCTATGTATTCAGGACATGAAGTTAATTTCTTTGCCAAATTTGTTTTTTGTTTCACTGTAGTACCTTATTGCAAAGGATGCATGTTTAGGAATATTTTTATTCTGTACTTGCTTCCTTCTTTTCATTTAAGTTAGTATTGTGGAGTAAATACAATGTTGTTAATCTGGAGTAAATACAACGTTGTTGATCGATCCTCAGTTTTCTCCTATCACATCCATTGTACTCTGTAACCAATTTAAAGTTACCATTGGCCTGATGGTGAAATCCCTGAGCGGTTTCCTTCCTCTCCGACAACTGAGTTAGGAAGGACGCCTCTCTTTGTAGTGACTGGGTGTATTGATACATCATCCAAAGTGTAATTAATAACTTCACCATATTCAAAGAGATATTCAACGTATGCTCCCCCCCCCCCCCCCCCCCCCCCATCTTCCAATAGGTGCCCTTCTTTGCGAGGCATTGGAAAACCTCCCTGGTCTTGGTGGTTGAATCTGTGTTTGAAATTCACTGCTCAACCTTACAGATACAGTAATTGTATGTGTGGGGTACAGAGCTAAGGTAGTCATTCAAATATCAATCCTGTTAATCACCATTATTGCACTCAGTGTCCATGCAACATATTATGTGTTAAGCAAATCTTTACTCCTGAACGTATTTAGGCTTGCCATAACAAAGTGGTCAAATACTTTTTGACTCAACACATGTCAGCTCTTAATTTTTTGTTCATATGTAAACATTTTGAAAAACATAATTCTACTTTGACATTATGGTGTATAGTGTGTAGGCTAGTGACACAAAATCTAATTTTAATCGATTTTAAATTCAGGCTGTAACACAACGCAATGTGGAAAAAGTCAAGGGGTGTGAATACTTTCTCTAGGCACTTTGTATCATGTAACATATTATGATATATGATGAGAAACTCTTTATTTTAGTTCCAGGTGAACTCTGATCACAATCTCCTGAGTGGTGCAGCGGTCTAAGGCACTGTATCTCAGTGCTAGAGGCGTCACTACAACACCTGGTTCAATTCTAGGCTGTATCACATTGGGAGTGATTGGGAGTCCCATAGGGAGGTGCATAATTGGCCCAGCATCGCCCGGATTAGGGTTTGGGCGGGGTAGGCCGTCATTGTAAATTAGAATTTGTTCTTAACTGGCTTGCCTAGTTAGTTCATGAACTTCTTTGAGGAAAAGATCATGATCATTAGAAAGCATATTACGGACTCCTCTTTAAATCTGCGTATTCCTCCAACGCTCAGTTGTCCTGAGTCTGCACAACTCTGCCAGGACCTAGGATCAAGAGAGACACTCAAGTGTTTTAGTACTATATCTCTTGACACAATGATGAAAATAATCATGGCCTCTAAACCTTCAAGCTGCAAACTGGACCCTATTCCAACTAAACTACTGAAAGAGCTGCTTCCTGTGCTTGGCCCTCCTATGGTGAACATAATAAATGGCTCCCTATCCACCGGATCTGTACCAAACTCACTAAAAGTGGCAGTAATAAAGCCTCTCTTGAAAAAGCCAAACCTTGACCCAAAAAATATAAAAAACTATTGGCCTATATCGAATCTCCCATTCTTCTCAAAAATGTTAGAAAAAGCTGTTGCGTAGCAACTCACTGCATTCCTGAAGACAAACAATGTATTCAAAACGCTTCAGTCTGGTTTTAGACCCCATCATAGCACTGAGACTGCACTTGTGAAGGTGGTAAATGACCTTTTAATGGCGTCAGACCGAGGCTCTGCATCTGTCCTCCTGCTCCTAGACATTAGTGCTGCTTTTGATACCATCGATCAACACATTCTTTTGGAGAGATTGGAAACCCAAATTGGTCTACACGGACAAGTTCTGGCCTGGTTTAGATCGTATCTGTCGGAAAGATATCAGTTTGTCTCTGTGGATGGTTTGTCCTCTGACAAATCAACTGTAAATTTTGGTGTTCCTCAAGGTTCCGTTTTAGGACCACTATTGTTTTCACTATATATTTTACCTCTTGGTGATGTCATTCGGAAACATAATGTTAACTTTCACTGCTATGCAGATGACACACTGCTGTACATTTCGATGAAACATGGTGAAGCCCCAAAATTGCCCTCGCTGGAAGCCTGTGTTTCGGACATAAGGAAGTGGATGGCTGCAAATGTTCTACTTTTAAACTTGGACAAAACAGAGATGCTTGTTCTAGGTCCCAAGAAACAAAGAGATCTTCTGTTGAATCTAACAATTAATCTTGATGGTTGTACAGTCGTCTCAAATAAAACTGTGAAGGACTTCGGCGTTACTCTGGACCATAATATCTATTTTTTGACAAACATATCGAGACCGTTTCAACGACAGCTTTTTTCTATCTACATAACATTGCAAAAATTTGAAACTTTCTGTCCAAAAATGATGCAGAAAAATTAATCCATGCTTTTGTCACTTCTAGGTTAGACTACTGCAATGCCCTACTTTCCGGCTACCCGGATAAAGCACTAAATAAACTTCAGATAGTGCCTAACACGGCTGCTGGAATCTTGACTAGAACCAAAATATTTGATCATATTACTCCAGTGCTAGCCTCTCTACACTGGCTTTCTGTTAAGGCAAGGGCTGATTTCAAGGTTTTACTGCTAACCTACAAGCATTACATGGCCTTGCTCCTACCTATCTATCCGATTTGGTCCTGCCGTACATACCTACACGTACGCTACGTTCACAAGATGCAGGCCTCCTTATTGTCCCTAGAATTTCTAAGCAAACAGCTGGAGGCAGGGCTTTCTCCTATAGAGCTCCATTTTTATGGAATGGTCTGCCTATCCATGTGAGAGACACAGACTCGGCGGAGCTAGCATGTTGGAGTGAACGGCTGCGTGTGAGAGGCTCCTGCAACTTTTTTGCGAAATAATCTAACTTAACCTACTTTATGATACTTTTTACAACAAACGTTTCTTTCTAATACAACATCGTAACTTTCTGTGTAAAAATGCCGAGTAATAAGCGACCAAAGGACAATAAATCCACATCGGAGGCCTACTCCACACCAAACAACGAGACAGACATGGCGGAAGGCACAGGCAACAACGTGACACTTAAAGAACTTACCCAGGCTTTGGGAGAACTACGTGTTGCTTTAGCTGAGGATCTTAAGGCTACTATTGCTGAACTGGACACCAAAATCGAGGGCACCATTCGAGCGGTCGCTTCGCAGGGCCAGAGTATTGTGGACCTTGAGAGGGCTTCTGAATTCAGCGCTGGTAGGATCGACGAGTTAGAGAAGCTGTGCTCGTCACTACAGGGTACTGTGCAGAGGCTTTCTGTGAAAGTGGTCGACCTGGAGGGCCGTTCCAGACGTAATAACCTTCGCGTTGTTGGTCTGGCAGAGGGGGTAGAGGCGGGCTCTCGCCCCACCGACTTCTTCGCCAAGCTATTGAAGGATGCAATGGGATCGGACGTTTTGGCTTCGGACCCCCAGCTGGACCGTGCACATCGCGCCCCTGTCCCAGTGCCTGGACCGGGTCAACGCCCTCGCCCAGTAATCATCTGTTGTCACAGTTTCAAGACCAAGGATCTTATCCTGCGCGAGGCCCGAATGAGGGGCAACCTGTTACATAAAGGGCACCCCTTCCGTGTCTATGATGATTATGCGCCCGATGTGGCAAAGGACCGTGGCGGCTACAGAGATGTCATGGCCAAACTCTACAAACTCCATCTTCGCCCAGCCTTGCTCTTCCCTGCAAGACTAAGAATTACCCCGCCCTCTGGTGAGAAGATGTGGCTCTCCTCGGTTTTGGACGCAGAGAAGTTTATCCGGGAACATACGCCAATCCCCCGTACAGGTTAGAGTGCCTTGTCATTGTGTGTTAGGGTCTGCTCATTGAATCGAATCCATACTAAACCATAACGGGTGAAACCGTATTGAACGGTCTCAACAAGGGCTACCGAACATGTAAGTTGCTGTGGAGGGCGGTCTTGGCTCTCAATTAAAGTCACTTTCATTCTGGCTGTATTCAGAGCGATGCCTATTTAGGATGCCTTCCAGGTTTGATCATTGACACTTTCGGATGAATATACGTACATTCCCCCCATTTTTTTTTGTTTCGTTATTTATTTTTTAATTCTTACATTTATTGTTATTACAATACCATTTATTTAGAGCTTGCAGGGGACTGGGGGTGATGGTGGGGAAGGGGCAGACACAGACACCTGGATAGCAGGTGGATGTTTTGTACCGTTCTGCCTTTGATATAGCCGAGGGCCGCTCTCCCGATTAGATCCCTACCAGCCCTCTGTAGTGTCTAGGTAGGTGTGCGTACATATAATTATTATTTGTACTTTATAATTATTTTCTCTTAGCATGTTACTATTATGTATGTGTATATTTTAAATTAGTGTAGATTATTACTCTGGGGCATGAATGTTTCTGTATGTAAGGGTATGTATGTGTATATGCGCATATGTAGATATGTATGGGTGTGTGTGTGTATATGTATATTTTTAAATATATACCTTTATATGTATTTTTTGGGGATGTGTGTGTGTGTGTATGTGTTTGTATGTATGGGTGTGTGTGTATGTGTATGTATGTATATATGTATATATATGTGTGTATATGTATGTATGTATGTATGTATATGTATATATATATATATATCTATATGGGTAAGTATGTGTATGTGTGTGTATGTATACATGTATATAACCTTTTTATTTATTTATTTTCTGACTGGGGGATACGTTTAATTTAAATTTAATATTGGAGATGGGTTCATAAATTGGATCCAGCTTTTATATAGGAACCCCTGTGCGAGAATACTCACTAACCAATCATTGTCGCCCCGATTTAACCTCTACAGAGGGACAAGGCAGGGTTGTGCGCTGTCGCCGATGCTCTTCGCCCTAGTCATTGAACCTCTCGCTCAGACGATTAGATCTGATGCAGCAATACACGGCTATAATACTAAAGATACTCTAAAAAAGATTTCCCTATATGCAGATGACATTCTCCTCTATGTAACAGAACCCCAAGCTAGTATTCCAGCTATTCTTGATGTGATTAATTTGTTTGGTACCTTCTCGGGATACAGAATAAATTGGAACAAGAGTGAATTAATGCCCATACGGTTACAAAACACCTCCTGGCTAGAACATCTTCCACTTAAGTTATCTTCAGAAAAATTTACCTATCTAGGAATTGTAGTTACCAAACAATATTCCTTACTATTTAAAGAGAATTTCCCCTCGCTGATGCAAAAACTAAAAACAAACATACAATTTTGGAGAACTCTCCCAATTTCTCAGCTCGGAAGAATTAATGCCATTAAAATGGTCTTCCTCCCACAACTGCTCTACCTATACCAGAACATCCCAGTATTCATACCTAAATCCTTTCATAAACAACTGGACTCAATTATCAATCCTTTCATCTGGGATTATAAAACACACAGGATAGGTAAAAAAACACCTCTGCCAATCCAAGATGGAAGGAGGATTGTCTCTCCCAAATTTTATATTTTATTATTGGGCCGCTAACCTCCGTGCGGTTACGTTTTTGCTGGATGACGCACGTCCGTCACCCACCTGGCTTAGTATGGAGCGTGAGGAGTGTCACCCCTTCTCTATTGGTGCTGTGATTTTGTCGCCTGTCAATCTGGAGAGGTCACTTTATCGTAACAATCCTATTATACATAGCACAGTCCGAATCTGGAAGCAAATTAAAACCCACTTTGAGCTTAGACCAATGTCATTCATGCTCCCTGTTGCCAGGAACCCCTCCTTTGCCCCCTCCAACCTTGATAACACCTTTGAGCAATGGGGAGAGTTGGGGATAAGTACCATAGGGGATTTATATATAGAAGGGACCTTTGCTTCCTTTGAGTTGCTTTTTCAGATACCTACAAATCAGAGACTATGTTAGGAAACACCTCCCAACATTTGGGAACGCTAAGCCTTCCATGTTTGACGGATGCATAAAAACATCCCCCACCTCAGACAAACTGATATCTCGTTTATATGACTCTTTTCAATCGGTTAGCACACCCTCTACAGAGGCCATTAAGGCAAAATGGGAGGAAGAACTAGGGACTGACATTTCGATGGCAGACTGGGAAGATAGCTTGGAGTATATCCACACCTGCTCCATTAACTCCAGACATCGGCTCATACAATTCAAGGTATTACACAGATTACACTATTCCAAAACCAAACTGCATAGGATATTTCCTGATACATCCCCTTTGTGTGATAAATGTCAGGCTGCACAGGGTACACTTCTCCACTGCTTTGCCCTATGCTCTAGCTTGCATGGTTACTGGTGTGGAATTTTTAGGATCCTCTCTGAAGTTCTGGAGACTTCAATTGACCCAGAACCGCTTCTGATAATCCTGGGAGTGTCTGATTCCCTAATCGGACTAACCAACCCCCAAAAACAACTCATCTCTTACAGTCTCATTTCGGCAAAAAAACTAATCTTGTTGTTCTGGAAAAAGAGGGAAGCGCCCACTACCAAATTATGGCTCAGCGAATTGGCAAACACTGTACACTTAGAAAGGATTAGATATATTCTGAACAATAAATTATTAACATTTGATCAGATCTGGCAGCCTTTCCTCTCTTACTTGGACCATTCGGCGCTGTGAATTTGTACTTTTTAACGCACTCTCCATTGTAATATTATAATCCACCTCTGGGCAGCACGTGCTGGCACCGCCACCCGAGCAGCGGGGAGGGGTATAAGGGGAAGGGATAAAGGGGGGGAGGGATAAAGGGGGGGAATAAGGGGGGGGTGACACCCACCCTCTTTCTTTCTACCTGTCCTTGTTTTGAATGTCTTGTTTTGTAATAATTGTTTTGTACCCAGAACTCTGGATCTTTTTATTTCTGTCTGCTCTTTTATGTTTAGTTAAAAATTGTATACCTGCCTTTCATACCTATACACCATTCCTGTGTGTGTTCAATAAAAAATATTTGAAGAGAGACACAGACTCGGTCTCGACCTTTAAGAGCTTTCCACACCTGGATTGTGCAAAATAAGTGTCCTTCTTTGCGAGGCATTGAAAAACTTCTCTCGTCTTCGTGGGTAGAACTGTGTTCGAAATTCACTGCTCGACTGAGGGATCTTATAGATAATTGCATGTTTGGGATACAGAGATGAGGTAATCCTTCAAAAATCATGTTTAACACTATTATTGTACACAGAGAGTCCATGCAACTTGTTATGTGACTTGTGACTCATGTGACTCACTCATTTATGTGACTCATTTTTGCTCCTGAACTTAGGTTGCCATAATGAAGGGGTTTAATACTTATTGACTCAAGACATTTCAGGAATAGGATGCTCAGATTTTAGAGCTGCTGTGTTCTTCTGGATGTTGAGTTCTTTCCGGACAGATATTAGATGTTCTTTCTACTCCACTCTCCTCTCCTCTCTGTGGTTAAACAAGCTAAAATAGGATGTTTAGTGAACCCCAGTCTATAGGAGTAAAAAAGGCACACAAATGTTTTAGTAGATTTACAAAAGGATGACGTGATTTACTGCCGCTCTCCAGATGATTTAGAACATCCAGATGTTGAACCGAGAGGGTTTTGAACTGGGTAGGTTATCCTACCTGCACCTTCGCACAAAGACAACATAAATAGTTGAGATGTTAACGATGGGGGTGAGTCTGGAAGAATGCAGACTTAGTTTTTGGTTACTAGAAGCTCTTATCTACGAGGCCTGATAACCAGATCAGCCCAAAGCCTCTACGAGTAGAACAAGGATTGGAATGTATGTTTGAAAGCTGATTTTCTGGGTGATCAAAAGAACGAGTCAGATCTGTTGTCTGTTGTTGATCTCGACAGTTGTCACAGTTTGTTCTGTGATTTACATCACAGAATTCTTCAAAGTCATTATTCCTTCCTGGGGTTGCTTTCCGAGTGGTAAAGCATTGCTGCCGTATCCTGGTCCCAGATCTGTTGGTCCTGTCTTGTACAATTTGACGTGACAATGAAATAGGGTGCAGGCCAGGCAGTGTAGTCAGCTCAGCTATCCCCATTGAGACCGTGTCTGTGCCTCGACCTAGGTTGGGCAAAACTAAACTAAACATGGCGGTGTTCGCCTTAGCAATCTCACTAGGATAAAGACCTTCTCCATTCCTGTCATTATTGAAAGAGATCGTGATACCTCACATCTCAAAATAGGGCTACTTAATGTTAGATCCCTCACTTCAAAGGCAGTTATAGTCAATGAACTAATCACTGATCATAATATTGATGTGATTGGCCTGACTGAAACATGGCTTAAGCCTGATTAATTTACTGTGTTAAATGAGGCTTCACCTCCTGGTTACACTAGTGACCATATCCCCCGTGCATCCCGCAAAGGCGGAGGTGTTGCTAACATTTACGATAGCAAATTTCAATTTACCCCCCCCCAAAATGACGTTTTCGTCTTTTGAGCTTCTATTCATGAAATCTATGCAGCCTACTCAATCACTTTTTATAGCTACTGTTTATAGGCCTCCTGGGCCATATACAGCGTTCCTCACTGAGTTCCCTGAATTCCTATCGGACCTTGTAGTCATAGCAGAAAATATTCTAATTTTTGGTGATTTTAATATTCACATGGAAAAGTCCACAGACCCACTCCAAAGGGCTTTCGGAGCCATCATCGACTCAGCGGGTTTTGTCCAACATGTCTCTGGACCTGCTCACTGTCACAGTCACACTCTGGACCTAGTTTTGTCCCATGGAATAAATGTTGTAGATCTTAATATTTTTCCTCATAATCCTGTACTATTGGACCACCATTTTATTATGTTTGCAATCGCAACAAATAATCTGCTCAGACCCCAACCAAGGAGCATCAAAAGTCGGGCTATAAATTCTCAGACAACACAAAGATTCCTTGATGCCCTTCCAGACTCCCTCTGCCTACCGAAGGACGTCAGAGGACAAAAAGCAGTTAACCACCTAACTGAGGAACTCAATTTAACCTTGCGCAATACCCTAGATGCAGTTGCACCCCTAAAAACTAAAAACATTTGTCATAAGAAACTAGCTCCCTGGTATACAGAAAATACCCGAGCTCTGAAGCAAGCTTCCAGAAAATTGGAACGGAAATGGCGCCACACCAAACTGGAAGTCTTCCGACTTGGAAAGACAGTACTGTCCAGTATCGAAGAGCCCTCACTGCTGCTCGATCATCCTATTTTTCCAACTTAATTGAGGAAAATAAGAACAATCCAAAATTTATTTTTGATACTGTCGCAAAGCTAACTAAAAAGCAGCATTCCCTAAGTGAGGATGGCTTTCACTTTAGCAGTAATACATTCATGAACTTCTTTGAGGAAAAGATCATGATCATTAGAAAGCAAATTACGGACTCCTCTTCAAATCTGCGTATTCCTCCAAAGCTCAGCTGTCCTGAGTCTGCACAACTTGGCGAGAACCTAGGATCAAGAGAGACAATTAAGTGTTTTAGTACTATATCTCTTGACACAATGATGAAAATAATCATGACCTCCAAACCTTCAAGCTGCATACTGGACCCTATTCCAACTAAACTACTGAAAGAGCTGCTTCCTGTGCTTGGCCCTCCCATGGTGAACATAATAAACTGCTCTCTATCCACCGGATGTGTACCAAACTCAATAAAAGTGGCAGTAATAAAGCCTCTCTTGAAAAAGCCGAACCTTGACCCAGAAAATATAAAAAACTATCGGCCTATATCGAATCTTCCATTCCTTTCAAAACGTTTTGAAAAAGCTGTTGCGTAGCAACTCACTGCCTTCCTGAAGACAAACAAGGTATACGAAATGCTTCAGTCTGGTTTTAGACCCCATCATAGCACTGAGACTGCACTTGTGAAGGTGGTAAATTACCTTTTAATGGTGTCAGACCGAGGCTTTGCATCTGTCCTCGTGCTCCTAGACCTTAGTGCTGCTTTTGATACCATCGATCACCACATTCTTTCGGAGATATTGGAAACCCAAATTGGTCTACACGGACAAGTTCTGGCCTGGTTTAGATCTTATCTGTCAGAAAGATATCAGTTTGTCTCTGTGGATGGTTTGTCCTCTGACAAATCGACTGTACATTTCGGTGTTCCTCAAGGTTCCGTTTTAGGACCACTACTGTTTTCACTATATATTTTACCTCTTGGGGATGTCATTTGAAAACATAATGTTAACTTTCACTGCTATGCGGATGACACACAGGTGTACATTTCAGTGAAACATGGTGAAACCCCAAAATTGCCCTCGCTAGAAGCCTGTGTTTCAGACATAAGGAAGTGGATGGCTGCAAACTTTCTACTTTTAAACTCGGACAAAACAGAGATGCTTGTTCTAGGTCCCAAGAAACAAAGAGATCTTCTGTTGAATCTGACAATTAATCTTGATGGTTGTAAAGTCGTCACAAATAAAACTGTGAAGGACCTCGGCATTACTCTGGACCCTGATCTCTCTTTTGAAGAACATATCAAGACTCGTTTCAAGGAAGCTTTCTGTCCAAAAATGATGCATAAAAATGTATCCATGCTTTTGTTACTTCTAGGTTAGACTACTGCAATGATCTACTTTCCGGCTACCCGGATAAAGCACTAAATAAACTTCAGTTAGTGCTAAATACGGCTGCTAGAATCCTGACTAGAACCAAAAAATGTGATCATATTACTCCAGTGCTAGCCTCCTTACACTGGCTTCCTGTTAAGGCAAGGGCTGATTTCAAGGTTTTACTGCTAACCTACAAAGCATTACACGACCTTGCTCCTACCTATTTTTCCGATTTTGTCCTGCCGTACATACCTACACGTATGCTACGGTCACAAGACGCAGGCCTCCTAATTGTCCCTAGAATTTCTAAGCAAACAGCTGGAGGCAGGGCTTTCTCCTATAGAGCTCCATTTTTATGGATTGGTCTGCCTACCCATGTGAGAGACGTAGACTCGGCCTCAACTTTTAAGTCTTTACTGAAGACTCATCTCTTCAGTGGGTCATATGATTGAGTGTAGTCTGGCCCAGGAGTGTGAAGGTCAACGGAAAGGCACTGGAGCAACGAACCGCCCTTGCTGTCTCTGCCTGGCCGGTTCTCCTCTCTCCACTGGGATTCTCTGCCTCTAACCCTATTACAGGGCCTGAGTCACTGGCTTACTGGTGCTCTTTCATGCCGTCCCTAGGAGGGGTGCATCACTTGAGTGGGTTGAGTCACTGACGTGATCTTCCTGTCTGGGTTGGCGTCCCCCCCCCTTGGGTTGCCGTGGCGGAGATCTTTGTGGGCTATACTTGGCCTTGTCTCAGGATGGTAAGTTTGTTGTTGAAGATATCCCTCTAGTGGTGTGGGGGCTGTGCTTTGGCAAAGTGGGTGGGGTTATATGCTTCCTGTTTGGCCCTCTCCGGGGGTATCATCGGATGGGGCCACAGTGTCTCCTGACCCCTCCTGTCTCAGCCTCCAGTATTTATGCTGCAGTAGTTTATGTGTCGGGGGGCTAGGGTCAGTTTGTTATATCTGGAGTACTTCTCTTGTCTTATCCGGTGTCCTGTGTGAATTTAAGTATGCTCTCTCTAATTCTCTCTTTCTCTCTTTCTTTCTCTCTCTCGGAGGACCTGAGCCCTAGGACCATGTCTCAGGACTACCTGGCATGAGGACTCCTTGCTGTCCCCAGTCCACCTGGCCGTGCTGCTGCTCCAGTTTCAATTGTTCTGCCTGTGGCTATGGAACCCTGACCTGTTCACCGGACGTGCTACCTGACCCAGACCTGCTGTTTTCAACTCTCTAGAGACAGCAGGAGCGGTAGAGATACTCTTAATGATCGGCTATGAAAAGCCAACTGACATTTACTCCTGAGGTGCTGACTTGCTGTACCCTCGACAACTACTGTGATTATTATTATTTGACCATGCTGGTCATTTATGAACATTTGAACATCTTGGCCATGTTCTGTTATAATCTCCACCCGGCACAGCCAGAAGAGGACTGGCCACCCCTCATAGCCTGGTTCCTCTCTAGGTTTCTTCCTAGGTTTTGGCCTTTCTAGGGAGTTTTTCCTAGCCACCGTGCTTCTACACCTGCATTGCTTGCTGTTTGGGGTTTTAGGCTGGGTTTCTGTACAGCACTTTGAGATATCAGCTGATGTAAGAAGGGCTTTATAAATAATTTGGATTTGATTTGATTTGATTGGAGCTAACAAGACAGCACCAACAGATCTGGGTCCAGGCTGTTGCTATGGCTTTTAGGCCGGTGTCATCTATAGTAATAGATGTGGTAGTTTAGTTAATACCAAAAATGGTTTTCAGGCTGTTTTTAATTTCTTTAAAATGAAATCAGACCCAGTTTAAAATGACATAAGAGTCATTGCCTTGACCCATAACACAGTCGTAGACATAGATGTCACCCACATTGCACTTTTGATCTATGTCAATGTTTTTTTTCTTCTTCTGGGGTTTTCCAAGGTCTTCCCTAGCTCTTCCAAGGCTATGTTCTCTCTATTTCTCCACAATACTTCTTTCAGTCCAGCATGTCTGTCTCGGTCCCAGCCGCTGAGCAATTTTCAATTTTTATTTTAGTTTACCACGCTACAGTTTCCTTTACACATTCTTACTCAATGATATTGAAATTGGCCATCAATGCCACTTCAAAATAGGGGCATGGCACCTCTGTGAGGAACAGTGCTGATGGTTCATTGTCATGTCACTAACTGTCCAGGTGTATATTAAACAAGGCAGTTTGAGAAAGAGAGGCACACACAGGCTGAGTGACGGAGGGAGAGAAAGAAAGGAGGAGAGTCTAAATAAAGGGGTTTTGGTGAAGTGGGTCTTGTGGCAGGGCATTGGTTGGTCCTTGGGGACTAAATAAAGCAGTAGACCAGAGCGAGGGCAGTGGAGGAGAAGTGAAGAGAGGAAAAGAGAGGGAGGGAAGGGGAACAGAGCAGGTTGCTGACAAACCCTCTACTCTGTCTGGGCGTCTCCAAAGAAAATCTGTCTGTTTCAGTCCTGTCTGTTCCTTTCTGGCTGTATCAGTCCTGTCTAAGTCTGTTTCAGTCCTGTCTGTTTCTGTCTGGCTGTATCAGTCCTGTCTAAGTCTGTTTCAGTCCTGTCTGTTTCTGTCTGCCTGTATCAGTCCTGTCTGTTTATGTCTGGCTGTATCAGTCCTGTCTAAGTCTGTTTCAGTCCTGTCTAAAATTCCTGTCTGAAACGCAATGCATATATATATTTTTTAATCTATTGAATTCCCTCAAGTTAATCTTAATTCATCACAACACAACCATGGTATACTATACAGTTAAAACATGTTGGCTGAACTCCTACCACAGGAATACCCCTGGAGGTCCTGTTGAGGTTTTATCACTATTCCACACACACCAAAAACACACGTTCTAAATTTTAGTCAATTAACAGACTAAAATTCAGGGCGACTTACAGGATCAATTAGGGTTAAGTGCCTTGCTCAAAGGTGCACACACGCACACACACACCACACACCACAGACACACACACACACACACACACACACACACACACACACACACACACACACACACACACACACACACACACACACACACACACACACACACACACACTTGTGTTCACATGTTGGGTGCACACACACTCTTACCCCCCCACACCCACACACACACACTAACACATACTAACACATACTAACACACACACATGATGGTGAAGTTTTAACACTGCTGAAGACAGACATTTAAGCAGTGTGCTAGATTGAAAAGCCTGGACAGGTGTGTTTGTTTGATAAAGGATGGAGTGAAGTAGAGAGCTGTAAAGAGAGGAAGAGAGGAGGGCGCATGGCTATAAACAAATGCCATGGGGGATATAACATGAGTGACCAGCGCTTTCCTCTTTCCTCTTGGCCACAGAGCTTGAAGCACTTTACAGCCTGTGAGGGGATAGAGCAGTAACCAGATCACTGGGGATTATTCACAGTCGAAGAGTAGGAGTGCTGATCTAGGATCAGTTCTGCCTTTTAAAACATAATGAATAAGAGGGGAGACCTGATCCTAGAACCACACTCCTACTCTGAGACGCTTTGTGAATATGGGCCCAGTACACTAGGTGATTGTGTGTGTGTGTGTGTGTGTGTGTGTGTGTGTGTGTGTGTGTGTGTGTGTGTGTGTGTGTGTGTGTGTGTGTGTGTGTGTGTGTGTGTGTGTGTGTGTGTGTGTGTGTGTGTGTGTGAGGGATCCTTATGCTACTTCTGCTTTCTCAGCGCTTGTTCCCTATTAACTACAGCAATTATTGGTCATTAAATAATAAACCAAGGCTGTTCCTTTCAAACTGAAAGTAATGAAATACCCAAAGGTGCTAATGGCAGTCTCCTGCACATGTTATGACTGGTCTTTCATCACTTTCTTTACCCCCACACACAATTCTGCCTGGAACGGAGAGATCTGGCATATGTTAAACTGTCTGGAACAGGAGAAAGAGAGAAAGTGGAAGAGAGGGGAAGTTGGAGAGGGAGAAACAGAGGTAGAGAGAGAGCGGGCGAGAGCGAATGAGAGAGAGAGAGGGCCAAGTGGGGTGGGAAGCAGAGAGAAGGAGAGGAATTGGAATGTATCGTGTAAGAAGCGCATGAACAAAATGAAATAAAACAAACTGTGTGGTACTTCTCAAAATGCATCGTCAGCAATATTACTCTGAACATTACACTCATGTTGAACCATTCACTCTTTTCTTCAATGAGTCTGACGCAAGGGATATACTGTTGACACCCGACCAGGCCCCGATCCCCGTGATTCGCTGGAAAAGGAAATGGAGATTTCGAGGCAAAAGATCAGGGTGCCTTGTGAGGACCAGGCGACAAGTGGATCATCTGCCCTTGCCCTCCATTCTGCTAGCTAACGTTCAATCACTAGAAAATAAATGGGATGAACTGAAAGCACGTATATCCTACTAACAGGACATTAAAAACTGTAATATTTTATGCTTCACTGAGTCGTGGATGAACGACAACATTAAAACTTATTCGGGATCGGTGTCCCTTCGGTTGAGCTAACGTAGGCTAATGCGATTGGACGAGGTTGTAAGTAACAAGAATATTTCCCAGAACATAGACATATCTGATATTGGCAGAGAGCTTAAATTCTTGTTAATCTAACTGCACTCTCCAACTTACAGTAGCTATTACAGTGAAAGAATACCATGCTATTGTTTGAGGAGTGTGCACAATTTTGAACATGGAAATGTATTAATAAATGAATTAGGCATATTTGGGCAGTCTTGATACAGAATGCTGAACAGAAATGTAATGGTTCATTGGATCAGTCTAAAACGTTGCACATGCACTGCTGCCATCTAGTGGCCACAATCTAAATTGTACCTGGGCTGGAATAATACAATATGGCCTTGCTCTTGCATTTCAAAGATGATGGTACAAAAAAAATACAAAATAATGGTTGGTTTTTTCTTGGTATTATCTTTTACCAGATCTATATTTATTTATTTTAATTTTATTTCACCTTTAGTTAACCAGGTAGGCAAGTTGAGAACAAGTTCTCATTTACAATTGCGACCTGGCCAAGATAAAGCAAAGCAGTTCGACACATACAACAACACAGAGTTACACATGGAGTAAAACAAACATACAGTCAATAATACAGTAGAAGAATAAGTCTATATACAATGTGAGCAAATGAGGTGAGATAAGGGAGGTAAAGGCAAAAAAAGGCCATGGTGGTGAAGTAAATACAATATAGCAAGTAAAACACTGGAATGGTAGATTTGCAGTGGAAGAATGTGTAAAGTAGAGATAGGAGTAATGGGGTGCAAAGAAGCAAAATAAATAAATACAGTAGGGGGAGAGGTAGTTGTTTGGGCTAAATTATAGATGGGTTATGTACAGGTGCAGTAATCTGTGAGCTGCTCTGACAGCTGGTGCTTAAAGCTAGTGAGGGAGATAAGTGTTTCCAGTTTCAGAGATTTTTGTTGTTCATTCCAGTCATTGGCAGCAGAGAACTGGAAGGAGAGGCGGCCAAAGGAAGAATTGGTTTTGGGGGTGACCAGAGAGGTATACCTGCTGGAGCTCGTGCTACAGATGGGTGCCGCTATGGTGACCAGCGAGCTGAGATAAGGGAGGACTTTACCTAGCAGGGTCTTGTAGATGACCTGGAGCCAGTGGGTTTGGCGACGAGTATGAAGCGAGGGCCAGCCAACGAGAGTGTACAGGTCGCAGTGGTGGGTAGTATATGGGGCTTTGGTGACAAAACGGATGGCACTGTGATAGACTGCATCCAATTTATTGAGTAGGGTATTGGAGGCTATTTTGTAAATGACATCGCCAAAGTCGAGGATTGGTAGGATGGTCAGTTTTACAAGGGTATGTTTGGCAGCATGAGTGAAGGATGCTTTGTTGCGAAATAGGAAGCCAATTCTAGATTTAACTTTGGATTGGAGATGTTTGATGTGAGTCTGGAAGGAGAGTTTACAGTGTAACCAGACACCTAGGTATTTGTAATTGTCCACATATTCTAAGTCAGAACCGTCCAGAGTAGTGATGTTGGACGGGCGGGCAGGTGCAGGCAGCGATCGGTTGAAGAGCATGCATTTCGTTTTACTTGTATTTAAGAGCAATTGGAGGCCACGGAAGGAGAGTTGTATGGCATTGAAGCTCGTATGGAGGGTTGTTAACACTGTGTCCAAAGAAGGGCCAGAAGTATACAGAATGGTGTCTTCTGCGTAGAGGTGGATCAGAGACTCACCAGCAGCAAGAGCGACATCATTGATGTATACAGAGAAGAGAGTCGGTCCAAGAATTGAACACTGTGGCACCCCCATAGAGATTGCCAGCGGCCCGGACAACAGGCCCGCCGATTTGACACACTGAACTCTATCAGAGTATTAGTTGGTGAACCAGGCTAGGCAATCATTTGAGAAACCAAGGCTATCGAGTCTGCAGATGAGGATGTGGTGATTGACAGAGTCGAAAGCCTTGCCAGGTCAATGAATAGGGCTGCACAGTATTGTTTCTTATCGATGGCGGTTAGGATATCGTTTAGGACCTTGAGCGTGGCTGAGGTGCACCCATGACCAGCTCTGAAACCAGATTGCACAGTGGAGAAGGTATGTTGGGATTTGAAATGGTCTGTAATCTGTTTGTTGACTTGGCTTTCGAAGACCTTAGAAAGGCAGGGTAGGATAGATATAGGTCTGTAGCAGTTTGGGTCAAGAGTGTCTCCCCCTTTGAAGAGGGGGATGACCGCAGCTGCTTTCCAATCTTTGGGAATCTCAGACGACACGAAAGAGAGGTTGAACAGACTAGTAATAGGGGTTGCAACAATTTGGGCAGGTAATTTTAGAGAGAAAGGGTCCAGATTGTCTAGCCCGGCTGATTTGTAGGGGTCCAGATTTTGCAGCTCTTTCAGAACATCAGCTGACTGGATTTGGGAGAAGGAGAAATGGGGAAGGCTTGGGCGAGTTGCTGTGGGGGGTGCAGTGCTGTTGACCGGGGTAGGGGTAGCCAGGTGGAAAGCATGGCCAGCCGTAGAAAAATGCTTATTGAAATTCTCAATTATAGTGGATTTATCGGTGGTGACAGGGTTTCCTGTCCTCAGCGCAGTGGGCAGCTGGGAGGAGGTGTTCTTATTCTCCATGGACTTCACAGTGTCCCAGAACTTTTTTGAGTTTGTGTTGCAGGAAGCAAATTTCTGCTTGAAAAAACTAGCCTTGCCTTTTCTAACTGCCTGTGTATATTGGTTTCTAGCATCCCTGAAAAGTTGCATATCACGGGGGCTGTTCGATGCTAATGCAGAATGCCATAGGATGTTTTTTAATGTTGTGTAAGGGCAGTCAGGTCTGGAGTGAACCAAGGGCTATATCTGTTCCTGGTTCTAAATTTCTAATATGCATATCTTATCTTCTGGGGATGAGTAGCTGACAGTTGAATTTGGGTATGCTTTTCATCCAAACTTGAAAATGCCCCTATCCTAGAGAAGTTTTAAGGGTAAGTAAGCATTTCACTGTATGGTCTATACCTGTTGTATTCGGCACATGTGCCTGGTCACAGTCAATGGGATTGGTCACAATATGACCGTCTTTCAATGGTGTCTTCATGGTCTTTATCCTTTTCTCAATAGGGGGTGCTGTTGGCACTTTGTAATAATTTCGTTCCCAAATTAAACTGCCTCGTACTCAATTCTTGCTCGTACAATATGCATATTATTATTACTATTGGATAGAAAACACTCTCTAGTTTCTAAAACCGTTTGAATTATATCTGTGAGTAAAACAGAACTGGAGCTAGAGCAATTTTCCTATGAGGATGTGAGAATGCTGAATTCTGCTGGCTGTTCTGAGATCTGTTTATAAATCTGCCTGTCTTCTATTGGTTGAGATGCACTGCATACGCCTTCCCCTGGATGTCAGCGAATAGTGAGAATTGAAATGGTGTTGCTAGGCAGATCTGAGAGCTTATAAATGGCCTGGGAACGTGGGGTCCGGCCTTTGTTCACTTCGCCAGGACGCACAAAGAACATCTGGCTGTCGTTATAGAAAGCTCCCTTTATAGCTCTTAGATATATCCGGCTCTGTTTTTATTTGATATAGGTGTTAAAGACATCATAATGTTGTTATATTAAACCGAGTTATATCAGTTTATATCGGTATATTGCGATTTTCGGATATTTATTTGTATTGCGTTTTAGTGAGTCGGACACGTCTTTGCCACATGGCTAATGTTTACTGCTAATTCGAACGTTGAAGAGGACAATCTACAACCAAGCAACGATTCTTTTGGACTAAGGACACCTTGCCCAAGATTCTGATGGGAGTTCATCAAAAAGTAAGAACTATATATGATGTTAATTCGTTGTTCTGTTGAAAAATGTAGAACTCATATTCTGCCATTAATCTAGGTGCGGTCTCGCTTTAACGCACGCTGTATGTTGTAGTAACGTTAATTTTAAAAATCTAACACAGCGATTGCATTAAGAACTAATGTATCTTTCATTTGCTGTCCAACCTGTATTTTTTAGTCAAGTTTATGATTAGTTACTGATTAGACTAGGTGCCTCTCCCAAGATTTCTCCCGACATATTGTTGGCAGCCTGGCTACTATTATCATTGTATAACCACGATTTGTGCCGCTTAATATGCACATTTTCGAACAAACTCTATATGTATTGTGTAATATGATGTTATAGGACTGTCATCTGATGAAGTTTTGAGAAGGTTAGTCAAAAATGTAATATCTTTTGCTGGTTTATTCGTTATCGCTAACGTGCATGAATCAATGCTGCTGTGTGGTTGGCTATTGTAGTAAGCTAATATAATGCTATATTGTGTTTTTGCTGTAAAGCACTTAAAAAATCTGAAATATTGGCTGGATTCACAAGATCTTTGTCTTTCATTTGCTGTACGCTGTGTATTTTTCAAAAATGTTTTATGCTGAGTATTTAGGTAATACACGTTGGTCTCTGTAGTTATTCTAGTTGCTTTGGTGAGAGTTGTGATGGTGGCTGCAATGGTAAACTATGATTTATACCTGAAATATGCACATTTTTCTAACAAAACATATGCTATACAATAAATATGTTATCAGACTGTCATCTGATTAAGTTGTTTCTTGGTTAGTGGCTATTTATATCTTTATTTGGTCGAAATTGTGATAGCTACCTATGCAGGAAAAAAATGGTGGAAAAAAAAGTTTTGTCTTTTGCTATCGTGGTTAGCTAATAGATTTACATATTGTGTCTTCCCTGTAAAACATTTTAAAAATCAGAAATGATGGCTGGATTCACAAGATGTGTATCTTTCATCTGGTGTCTTGGACTTGTGATTTAATGATATTTAGATGCTAGTATTTACTTGTGACGCTATGCTAGGCTATGCTAGTCAGCTTTTTTTACTGATGGGGGTGCTCCTGGATCCGGGATTGGGAGGAAGTAGAAGTTATGCTGTGTAACGACATGCTAATACAATATTATTACTAGATTACAGTGTTATTATGAAGGCAACTTAATGTGATACATTTTCTGTTATATCTGCTTCTGATAATGTCCCTAGAATGCCACATAGAACCCTTATTGAAGTAACTGTCAGTGGTGATAAGATGCTACATTTGGCCTGCCCAGCAAAGCCTGGGCACTGCTCTGCCATCCCAGAGAGTTACAGTATATGACCCATAGAGTTCCATCTCATCTCTCCTCCGTGGTGGTTTGGTTGGATGTTATTGTTTAACCTGTCTAGGATGAGGGTGCCGCTAGCGGCACTCCCCCCCCACCCCCACTGAAAAACCAGTGCCGCGAAATTCCCAAAAAATATATTTTTTAAATATTTAACTTTCACACATTAAAACCTGTTGAGGATGGGGGCGCTGTTGTGACTATTTATGCTAATCGTGTAATTTTTGAAACGGCTTCCCACAAAACTCTTGATCGTACAATATGCATATTATTATTATTATTGGATAGAAAACAGTCTATAGTTTCTATAGGAGTTGAAATTCTGTCTCTAAGTGGAACAGAGCCCATTCTACAGCAATTTCCCTGACATGGAGTCAGATTTCAGAAATTTTGGCCACTGTTCTGGAGTCAGTTAAAAGGGCACTGTTATTGCTATGAGTATACGGACACTGCTTACGTCTTCCCCTGGATGCCTTTACGTGATGACGATTTGAATGGGGTCGATTGCGCGTTCACAGGCACTATAAATTAAAAAAACCTGTAGCTAGCAAGTCTTTTCTTGCTGCGTAATGCGCCTGGAGGACATCGACCCGCACTTGTTCCAAGCATTAGTGGAGGGAGTAATATTACTCTGGTCATGTTTCTACTCGTTATGGGAGTTAAAAACATCATAAGGTAGTTAATTTAAAGCGTTTTATAGCAATTTATATCCGTTTAGTGCGATTTTGGGACATTTATTTCTGAAACGCTGTGAATTGCTGGGCACGCTTCCAGTTCATCCCGAACGCAGTTGGCATTTCCACATGGCAAGAGGACAGCTTTCCACCAAAAGACGATTGGACCCAAGAAAGGATCCTTTGCCCAAGATACTGATGGAAGAACAGCTCAAAGTAGGACATTTTTATTATGATAAATCGTGTTTCTGTCGAAAAATGTTAGTGGCTTAGGACGCCATGTTTTTTGACGTAGCTTCGCTTGGCGCAAACTGTATTGAAAAGTAAGGATAATTTAAAAAATGTAATTCCGCGATTGTATTAAGAATTAAATTGTCTATCAATCCCTGTCCACCCTATATTTTTTAGTCACGTTTATGAGTATTTATGTATAAGAGTAGATCACTGTCTAATATGGCGCACGGACATTTTCTCACCAGCTGGGCTACATTTCACATTGTCTAACCATGATTTTGGTGGCTAAATATAAACATTTTCGATCAAACTCTATATGGATTGTGTAATATGATGTTACAGGAGTGTCATCTGAAGAATTCTGAGAAGGTTAGTGAAAAAATTAATATATTTTGGCGATGTTGACTTTTATCGCTCACTTTGGCTAGAATCAATGCTGGGCTGCTATGTGCTATGTGCTATGCTAATATAACGATTTATTGTGTTTTCGCTGTAAGACACTTAGAAAATCTGAAATATTGTCTGTATTCACAGGATCTGTGTCTTTCGATTAGTGTATGCTGTGTATTTTTACAAAATGTTTGATGATTAGTAAGTAGGTAAACACGTTGCTCAATGTAGTTTTTCTAGTCCATTTGTGACGGTGGGTGCAATTGTAACCTATGCCATCTACCTGAAATATGCACTTTTTTCTAACAAAACCTATCCCATACCATAAATATGTTATCAGACTGTCATCTGATGAGTTTTTTTCTTGGTTAGGGGCTATAAATATCTTAGTTTAGCCGAATTGGTGATAGCTACTGGTGTTGGTGGACAAATAAAAGATGGTGGATTATGCTAATGTGTTTTTAGGTAATAGATGTACATCTTTACATATTGTGTCTTCCCTGTAAAACATTTTAAAAATCGGACATGTTGGCTGGATTCACAAGATCTGTGTCTTTCATTAGCTGTATTGGACTTTAAAGAACAAACCCCTCTGCTCTCTGCAGAGAGCCTGAGCCACAGACAGTGAAGGGATTCATAAATCTTCACTGTGACTGGAAGTTCTTGGCTGTTTGTGTGTGTGTGTGTGTGTGTGTTTGTGTGTGTGTGTGTGTTTCTGTGTGTGTGTTTGTGTGAGAGACAGATAGTTGAAAGGTGGACAAAAGCACCAAGCCAAACCGCTCAACTCAGCTTCTCTCAGGATGTGGAGAAACTGCAGCCCTGTGCTGCAGTGCGTTGCCGTGTGGGGCCCCCAGGGGCCGTGAAATAACATCATGAGTGGTCCGGGCAGCATGCGTCACCAGAGTTATGGGGGTCATGTGACGTGTGTGTGTGGGGACTGTGTGGACAATGTGAAAAGAGGTGCGTGTGTATGTGTGTGTGTGTGTGTGTGTGCGTGTGTGTGTGTGTGTGTGTGTGTGTGTGTGTGTGTGTGCGTCTGCGTCTGCGTGTGTGTGTGTGTGTGTGCGTGTGTGGGTGTGTGCGTGTGTGTTTGTGTTGCTGCTTCAAAACTCATCCTGCGGGGAAGTATGGTCTTAGTATGGTCTCACCCACTGCTACTGCCGTAGGCTAGACTGCCCTTGTGTGATCTCCAACCAGTGTGTTTCCTGTCTGCAATATTGCCTCGACAGCCTAGATCAGGGATCATCAACTAGATGAGCCGTGGGCCGATCGTTTCTTCTTCTTTTCTTTTCTTGTGGTCAAGGAGCCGGAACATAATGACAATAATTTGTAGACTGGAAATTGACCGCAAGAAGCCCTAACAGATTTTATTTTGACTAAAACATTTGTATACAATCACATACACTGAGTGTACAAAACGCTAAGAACACCTGCTCTTTCGATGACATAGACTTACCAGGTGAATCCAGGTGAAATCTATGATTCCTTATTGATGTTGCCTGTTAAATCCACTTCAATCAGTGTAGATGAAGGGGAGATGGGTTAAAGAAGGATTTTTAAGCCTTGAGACAATTGAGACATGGATTGTGTGTGTGTGCCATTCAGAGGGTGAATGGGCAAGACAAAATATTGAAGTGCCTTTGAACCGGTATGTTAGTAGGTGCCAGGCGCACCAATTTGTGTCAAGAACTGCAACGCTGCTGGGTTTTTGATGTTCAACAGTTTTCCGTGTGTATCAGTAATGGTCCACCACCCAATGGACATCCAGCTAACTTGACACAACTGTGGGAAGCACTTGGCGTGAACATGGGCCAGTATCCCTGTTGAACGTTTTCGACACCTTGTAGAGTTGATGCCCAGATGAATTGAGTCTGTTCTGAGGATAAAGAAGAGGGGTGCAACTCAATATTAGGAAGGTGTTCTTAATGTTTTGTTCACTCAGTGTATATCTCTTTATTATGCGTGGAAATAATATTTGATGTCCTATTACCAGAGAAGGTGAAACTTTCCTTGATATTAAAAAGACCCAAGCAAGCCTATCGATACACTTTCTAACCAATTCATTGCAGCTGCAGTGCTGGTTGTAGTGCTAGTGGAAGCAGGGAGAGCGCGCATATTATGGCTTATAAAAGTGTTAAATAAAAAGTGTTGACAATGCTGAGGAAAATGTAAACATGAACTCATAAAAACATCAGCTCTTTACTGTATTCGTTGACAGTTTCTCTCGTCATGTTTTTAAAGTTTAGAAATCTCACAGTCTCAACTTTGTTGTAGCTTTCTTTTACACCTGAAACATTACGGCAGACATGGTAATCTGAAAGCTGGTTGCAATTTCAGTTTAACCACCAGAAAAGACAGAACAAATATTACAACAAATATTATGGTTGAACACAAATATGCTAATTGATTAAAATAAATAAATAATTGGGATAAAACAATGAATAGTTTAAGCGTTGTAAATTATATCATAAATAGGACTGGTAGAGTTATGTCACACATGCAGCTAACAAAAATATATGGAAATGTCTCCTCTACAACCAATTAATCACAGCATTACGCTTTTCTCTCATTCCAACTTCCACCTTCCGCCATACGTCCGCTTATTTTTCTTCCTCCTGATTTGAGAGTTGTCAATGGTCTATTGTACAGATGAATTATATAACAAATCCCTTCCCTACCTCTGTAGGTCTCAAGCTGAGGTCCACTTCCAGTTTTGAAAGAGTGGTTTTCTGGTATTAGAGAGAGCGAGAGAGAGAGAGAGAGAGAGAGAGAGAGAGAGAGAGATAGAGAGAGAGAGAGAGAGAGAGAGATAATGGCAAGAGAGAGAAAGAGAGCGAGAGAGAAAAAGATAGAAAGAGAGAGAGCTTACTCCTACCTCTTCCTTCTCTGACTTCCACATCCACAGGATATGCACCATATATCTTTGGCTGGGCGGTGGTGGAGACAGTGTGAAGTATTGCGATGACAGAGAATGGTTTGTCGAGTGTCCTGGGGCTTAAGCCTCTCTTTGGGTTGGCACCCTGTGTGCGGGGGATCTCTGGTGCCAAATACCAACAGCCTCCCTCTCCTCTCACACCCCATTGATAACGTGATTGATGGAGCCTCCAGTTAGTCAACGGATCGCAAATCAATGCTTCATTGGAGGCCATAATCCGTTTAAGGCCTTGGTGACTACATAGAGGCTGGCTCTGCACATCTACGTGATTACTTTGTGTGTGTGTGTGTGTGTGTGTGTGTGTGTGTGTGTGTGTGTGTGTGTGTGTGTGTGTGTGTGTGTGTGTGTGTGTGTGTGTGTGTGTGTGTGTGTGTGTGTGTGTGTGTGTGTGTGTGTATGTAGGGGGGTTATGTTATTTGCTGCTGTGTCATTTTGTGACCAGAACACTTCTTTATAATATTTCACATAGTATAAGTGTGAGTGTGTGTGTGTGTGTGTGTGTGTGTGTGTGTGTGTGTGTGTGTGTGTGTGTGTGTGTGTGTGTGTGTGTGTGTGTGTGTGTGTGTGTGTGTGTGTGTGTGTGTGTGTGTGTGAACCAACAGGCTGCTGGCACCAGGGATTAGCCGTCTTCAGCGTTTCTTCTCCTTTCCTCTCCTTCCTTCCAGTCTTCCTTTCCTCTCCTCCTCTCTTCGCCTCAGCAGTGTCTCCTGACAAACTCCACTGCGTCACACTGTGCAGAGGAATGAGGATATGAACTACAGAGATGCCTGGCCCTTTCAAAGTGTGTGTGTGTGTGTGTGACACCCTGGATCAATGTTCCATTAGAAACCATCCAGAGAAAGAAGGGAAGAACAGAGGAAGAGAATCAACAATGGTCTCAGTTTTCTATGGTAGATGTCTGAAGCTGGACAGAAGGTGTGTTTAAATGCAGAGACACAGATGGTTAACTGGAGGGGCTGTTTGAAAGACCAACATGTGAACACAAGCAAGTGTGTGAGTACGCCTGAGTGTGTGTATGTTTGTGTGTGTGTATGTGTGTGTGTGTGTGTGTGTGTGTGTGTGTGTGTGTATGTTTGTGTGTGTGTGTGTCTGTGTGTCTGTGTGTGTGTGTGTGTGTGTGTGTGTGTGTGTGTGTGTGTGTGCGCGTATGTGCGTGTAGACAGATCTGACAGATGATTCAGGAGGAACTCTAAAGCAGTGGTCACTACTTTTTTTGAGTGGAGATGTAGTGAGGTGCGTACTGTCGGCAGAGAAGTCAGGCGCAGAAGAGCCAAAACTGATTTACAACGGTGTCGTTTAATATCCATAAACCACCGTCAACAGAACAATACAATAAATGGGTCAAACAAAACCCGATAACTACCAGCATACCGTGCATAAGCACTACAAGAAACAATTACCGACAAGGACATGGGGGGGAACAGAGGGTTAAATACACAACATATAATTGATGGAATTGGAACCAGGTGTTATGGAAGACAAGACAAAACCAATGGAAAATGAAAAGTGGATCAGCGATGGCAAGAAGGTTGGTGATGTCGACCGCCGAACACCTCCCGAACAAGGTGAGGGACCAACTTCGGCGGAAGTCGTGACAGGAGATCACTTTTCGAGTTAAAATACAAGCCGAGATCTACCGTTCTGATTTTTGTTTTAACATACCAAAAAAAACGTAAGCCTATGCAACCTATTAAAAACAGTATTGGAGTAATGAGGTTTGTGCAGTAAGCTACAGGCCCAAAACATTATCACCGCATATTGGCTTTAGTTGAAATGCCCTGCCAATACATTGTTGTTAATATCAGACCATTAAATAAACAAAACATTTGAGGTAGGCTATATGATCACACTGGTAATAGATAAATTCAAATCTTCTTCATCCAAGATGGCATAGCAGTCAGACGTAATTTTGTCCTCGTATTGTCATGTCCTGTATATATATATATTTACACCTTTCTTCGTATATCTTTTATATATTTTATTATCCAAGAACTCAACTACAAAAAGCTTTCCTGCAACCCGCCTCACCAATTACAAAAAAAAGTATTATTTACCTCAAATCTGAAAATCCACAATAGAAGTTAGCCAGAAGCTAACCAGAAGCTAGCCAATCTCACACAAATTATCAATGAACCTACCAGGTACCACCCCAAATCCGTAAACACGGGTATCCTCATAGATATCATCCTAACCAACTTGCCCTCCAAATACACCTCTGCTGTTTTCAACCAAGATCTCAGCGATCACTGCCTCATTGCCTGCATCCGTAATGGGTCAGCGGTCAAACGACCTCCACTCATCACTGTCAAACGCTCCCTGAAACACTTCAGCGAGCAGGCCTTTCTAATCGACCTGGCCGGGGTATCCTGGAAGGATATTGATCTCATCTCGTCAGTAGAGGATGCCTGGTTATTTAAAAAAAATGCCTTCCTCACCGTCTTAAATAAGCATGCCCCATTCAATATACCCAATTCATATTAGAAATTTAGAACCAGGAACAGATATAGCCCTTGGTTCTCTCCAGACCTGACTGCCCTTGACCAGCACAAAAACATCCTACGGCGTTCTGCATTAGCATCGAACAGCCCCCGTGATATGCAACTTTTCAGGGAAGCTAGAAACCAATATACACAGGCAGTTAGAAAAGCCAAGGCTAGCTTTTTCAAGCAGAAATTTGCTTCCTGCAACACAAACTCAAAAGATTTCTGGGACACTGTGAAGTCCATGGAGAATAAGAACACCTCCTCCCAGCTTCCAACTGCACTGAAGATAGGAAACACTGTCACCACCGACAAATCCACTATAATTGAGAATTTCAATAAGCATTTTTCTACAGCTGGCCATGCTTTCCACCTGGCTACCCCTACCCTGGTCAACAGCACTGCCCTCCCCTCAGCTACTCGCCCAAGCCTTCCCCATTTCTCTTTCTCCCAAATACAGTCAGCTGATGTTCTGAAAGAGCTGCAAAATCTGGACCCTTACAAATCAGCCGGGCTAGATAATCTGGACCCTTTCTTTCTAAAACTATCTGCTAAAATTGTTGCCACCCCTATTACTAGCCTTCTCAACCTCTCTTTCGTATCTATCCTACCCTGCCTTTCTAAGGTCTTCGAAAGCCAAGTCAACAAACAGATTACCGACCATTTCGAATCCCACCATACCTTCTCCGCTATGCAATCTGGTTTCAGAGCTGGTCATGGGTGGACCTCAGCCACGCTCAAGGTCATAAACGATATCTTAACCGCCATCGATAAGAAACAATACTGTGCAGCCGTATTCATTGACCTGGCCAAGGCTTTTGACTCTGTCAATCACCACATCCCCATCAGCAGACTCGACAGCCTTTGTTTCTCAAATGATTGCCTCGCCTGGTTCACCAACTACTTCTCTGATCGAGTTCAGTGTGTTAAATCGGAGGGTCTGTTGTCCGGGCCGCTGGCAGTCTCTATGGGGGTGCCACAGGGTTCAATTCTTGGACCGACTCTCTTCTCTGTATACATCAATGATGTCGCTCTTGCTGCTGGTGAGTCTCTGATCCACCTCTACGCAGACGATACTATTCTGTATACTTCTGGCCCTTCTTTTGACACTGTAGTAACCTGGTATATTTATGTTTACCAATAGATGGCAGTATTGACTTAAGACGGGGGTTTGCTTTTCGCTATCCGTAGCTATTTCCTATGTCTGCCTATTTAACTATGATTAAGAAAGCTTCAGGTAGTAAGCCAGGTGCATAAGATAATGTAAAATCTAAGTTACAATTAAAGACTAAACCGTACGTAAGTCTCATGAGTCGTAACTCTAGGAAGCCTTTAAGGATACTACAGACACTGTGTTAACTACCCTCCAGGCGAGCTTCAATGCCATACAACTCTCCTTCCGTGGCCTCCAATTGCTCTTAAATACAAGTAAAACTAAATGCATGCTCTTCAACCGATCGCTGCCTCCACCTGCCCGCCTGTCCAACATCACTACTCTGGACGGCTCTGACTTAGAATATGTGGACAACTACAAATACCTAGGTGTCTGGTTAGACTGTAAACTCTCCTTCCAGACTCACATCAAACATCTCCAATCCAAAGTTAAATCTAGAATTGGCTTCCTATTCCGCAACAAAGCATCCTTCACTCATGCTGCCAAACATACCCTTGTAAAACTGACCATCCTACCAATCCTCGACTTCGGTGATGTCATTTACAAAATAGCCTCCAAAACCCTACTCAATAAATTGGATGCAGTCTATCACAGTGCCATCCGTTTTGTCACCAAAGCCCCATATACTACCCACCACTGCGACCTGTACACTCTCGTTGGCTGGCCCTCGCTTCATACTCGTCGCCAAACCCACTGGCTCCAGGTCATCTACAAGACCCTGCTAGGTAAAGTCCCCCCTTATCTCAACTTGCTTGTCACCATAGCAGCACCTACCTGTAGCACGCGCTCCAGCAGGTATATTTCTCTGGTCACCCCCAAAACCAATTCTTCCTTTGGCCGCCTCTCCTTCCAGTTCTCTGCTGCCAATGACTGGAACGAACTACAAAAATCTCTGAAACGGGAAACACTTATCTCCCTCACTAGCTTTAAGCACCAGCTGTCAGAGCAGCTCATAGATTACTGCACCTGTACATAGCCCATCTATAATTTAGCCCAAACAACTACCTCTTTACCTACTGTATTTATTTATTTATTTTGCTCCTTTGCACCCCATTATTTCTATCTCTACTTTGCACATTCTTCCACTGCAAACCAACCATTCCAGTGTTTTTACTTGCTATATTGTATTTACTTCTCCACCATGGCCTTTTTATATTTTTATTTATTTATATATATATTTTGTTTGCCTTCACCTCCCTTATCTCACCTCACTTGCTCACATTGTATATAGACTTATTTTTCACTGTATTATTGACTGTATGTTTGTTTTACTCCATGTGTAACTATGTGTTGTTGTATGTGTCGAACTGCTTTGCTTTATCTTGGCCAGGTCGCAATTGTAAATGAGAACGTGTTCTCAACTTGCCTACCTGGTTAAATAAAGGTGAAATAAAAAAATAAATGAAAAATTGTTGTATTTATTGTGAGGCACAGCTGAGTGAGCATACATTTAAATAATTTCAATTTTTATTTTACTGGGCTGATGATCCTGCATCTGATTGTTTGACTCGGTGGAGGGAGAGAGAAGCATCCTTTCACTTTCCCTTTCCTCCACTGCACTGACCAAAAAGGGACACCGCGTTCCAGCTGATGGCGAAACTCGAGTCGTGCAAAATTATTTTTGTTCATGCACAAATTAATTTTGTTACTCTATTACCAGAGAAAGTGAAATATTTCTCAATATTAAAAAGACCCTAGTTGCTAATAATAACAATGCAAGCCTATCCATACACTTTCTTACCCATTCATTGCAGCTGCAGTGCTGGTTGTAGTGCTAGTGGAAGTAGGAAGAACGCGCATATTATGGCTTATAAAAGTGTAAAAATGTAAACATGAACTCATAAAAACATCAGCTCTTTACTGTATTCGTTGACAGTTTCTCTCTAGTCATGTTTTTAAAGTTTAGAAATCTCACAGTCTCAACTTTGTAGTAGCTTTCTTTTACACCTGAAACATTACGGCAGACATGGTAATCTGAAAGCTGGTTGCAATTTCAGTTTAACCCACCAGAAAAGACAGAACAAATTCTACAACAAATATTACGTTTGAACTCAAGTATACAAATTGAAAAAAACTATATTTTCACCCCCCCAAAATATATGTGTAATCTTTGTAAATAATATAATAAATAGGACTGGTGGAGTTATGTCACACATGCAGCTAAAAAAAATATATGGAAATGCCTGCTCTACTCAAAATTACAACCAACTAATCGCAGTATTACCGCAAAAATGGAAGAGACAAGTGGAAGGCGGAGAAAGTAAGGAACTTGTCTGTCGGCCCTGAATTAAAGACCAACATTTCCTAAACAAAATTGTGATGAATAAGAAAGTATTCCAGTTTAATTCAAGGAACAAATAATTGACAGCTGTGTCATATTGATTGCAAAAGAGATTTTCGATGTACCGATTC
Source organism: Salvelinus fontinalis (assembly GCF_029448725.1). Lineage (NCBI taxonomy): Eukaryota > Metazoa > Chordata > Actinopteri > Salmoniformes > Salmonidae > Salvelinus > Salvelinus fontinalis. The sequence continues at coordinate 24,926,959 of NC_074686.1, forward strand.
CATGGCACATGGTTTACGAACTGATACACAAAACAATGCTAGATACAAAACTTAGTTTTCAAATGTAAATTATTTTACAAAATTGCAACCAATAGAACGTTATATATTTGGGGGATACAACCATCCCAGCTCTGCAGATTTTGCTACGAAGAGACAAAATCATTAGATCATTTGTTTTGGTACTGCCCATAAGTAGTTTGTTTTTGGTCGCAGATTCAGGAATGTCTGAAGAATTGCAACATATACCTGGAGATAACTCTGCAAATATCACTGCTGAGGGATTTAAAAATTCATAGTCAATCAATCAATAATATAATAATACTCTTAGCAAAAATTGTTATTTTTAATTTACAATATATAGAATCTATGAGAATAGAAAGGTTTTTGTGAAACGTCACAGAAGATTAGAAATAAATATATGACAATAGAAATCCTAACCGGATGGTGTTCAGAGATAGTTGGGAGGGTTGAGTGGAGCTAACGGATGGGACTAAAAACAAACAAAAGATAACTATTGTACAATATACTGTGTCTGTAAAATGTATATAGTATGTATAAGATGGACGTAGAAGCCTAAGAGTTGTTGTCGATTAGTTTACTCTAATTACGGGATGGTAGGGTTAGGGGAAAATAATAAAGAAAATATATATCAAAATATGTATTTTATATATTTACAAAAAATATTGGATATTGGAAATGATGCAGACAATAACATTGATGGAACACACAATCTATCTGAAGTATTAAAGCTGATCTACTCCCTAAAAAAGACACAGGGTAATCTGGGTAATCTGATTGGCCAGTGGAGATTTGCTGCCTCCGGGAAGTCAGAGTTTGTAGTTTCAGGCATATTAAATGGTTCAAAATGGGAACACATCAACTACCCGGCGCGCAGGGGAACTGAATTTGGTGCACCTACCATCCAACAACTCGAGATGAATGAAAAAAATAGGAACGCAAGGCTTATTTACAAGTTTATTTACAGTTTTTTTTATTTACAGGTTTTTTACAGAAATGTTTGACGATCGACTAGGAATGTCTTGGAGATCGACCAGTTGGTGGCCACTGCTCTAAATTATTGCTACTACTAAACGTAAACAATAATATAACATCATTAACAAAAACTCTACAAACAATCGAAGATGATATTCTGTCAGACATGAGATTTTCCAGCTCCATGAGAATGTAAAGGTTTAGCCAATTCATGCAGCACACTGTAAAAACATTTCAACAACGTCAGGCAGTTCTGTTTGGTTGGTGTTGGCAATCGTTTTTTGTGTATTTCGCTTGTCACCGAAAACCCCCTCCAGTTCTCAGCCTAAAAAATGTACCTAGTATAAAAAAGTTAATTCATCAAAACAACAATGACATAAATACTCACTCTACCTTTGTAAATGTATTTCTAATTTATTTCTTACTTATTACTTATTTTGAGAGATAACCTGTGTGTGGGTGTGTGTGCGTGTACGAACTACATTGCCAGAGGCGTATGGATACAAGGTGGTCTGACTGGAACTACTTTCTCAGGAGCTCAATAAAACTCAACAGTCATGTTACAAGTCCCAGGAATAGACCAGACACAGTTTTCAAATTCAAATAACTGTATTGTTCCGTGAGGAAAGGTCTATGCCAAGGTGATGCAGCTATTATCACAACAACACTGATGAAGATGTAGCTAGGCCTTATGTTCAGTGATCAGTGTTACGACTGTCTGCTGGCCAGCTGTGGGTCAAACAGTTTCTTTACAAGAAGCCCATCATTGCTATCCATAATACAGTCTCACGCTGAGCCAAAATGAGAGGTAGGTAGTCTGTAAAAACTCTCACTTCACTAAATGTACATCCAGCCAGAGACTAGATTCTACCAGAAACATTACTGTAGATGCTAATCTAGGAACACTAATTGGAGCAGGACTAATTGAAGCATACACACTTAGAAAGAAAAGTGCTATCTAAAACCTAAAAGGGTTCTTCGGTCGTCGCCATAGAATAACCCTTTGGTAGAACCCTTTGGGTTAGAGTTAGAGCCCTTTTGGGTTCCATGTAGGATCCTTTCCATAGAGGGTTCTACGTGGAAACCACAAGGGTTTTACGTGGAACCAAAAAGGGTTCTACTATCTGGAACCATAAAGGGTTCTCCTATGGGGACATCTGAAGAAACATTTCGGAAACCTTTTTTCTAAGACTGTACAGGGAAGGTTTGAATGTAATACAACAACATTCTGTTGTTAATCTGCTAGAAATACATTACATAACAAATTTGAGTCCAACACTCTGTGTATGTCTGGATCTTCCAAGGTTGATGATCAGTTTAGCAGCTTTTCTTCCACAGTGACAGCTAACATTGTTTAGGGTGTGACTGACTGATCAATGAGAGCCGGTATTATTAGGGTGTGACTGACCAATTACCAATGACCATCCCTTGTTAGAGAGGAGCCTGAGATCAATATGTTATAGTAAATCAAAACCAATCGGCCGCTAAGAAGAGATATTGACCAAAAATGACACCTGACAAAAATTGTAGTACTATGGCAATATTATCACACAAGTTTTTGCCATTTGATGGAAGTTAAGAATCATCCTAAAGCCCAGAGGTAGAGTTGTATATCCAATAGATATTTCCTGTGAGCCTGCAGGAGACTGGAGGAGACTGAAACATTGGCGAGAGGAGCAGTGAGAGGCGTAGTGATCCTCTTGTTGGCTTCTGGTGGGAGTCCTAATGGCCTCTGAGCTACACTGAGACCTGTGGCTCTAGTAACACGGACAACAATGACCCTTTTATTGTTGCACAGAGAAGCAGTCACCTCTAGTCTACTCTTTCATTTGAGTGAGTGTGTTTATCTGTTTTTGCAGTTTGTTGGCGAGCCAGGGAAACAGAGTTGGAATTTATAGCTTCGGGATTATCTTGCAGGATACTTTTTATAAAATGAATCATCACCGTTATAGTGGAGACAGTTTATTGCACACAATTTATTATTTCCTGTCTGTTTGGGAGGCGAAGCCATTTTGAAATGAATGTTATCATTGAGAACAAAACTATTGCTGCTGATTTTTATGATTTAACCTCTTCTACATTCTCCCTTAATGTTTCTCTTAGCATTCCTGTGTGATTTACTTGTATTTTGACTGAATAGATGGACATCCAGTCACACAGGGTTGTAAAATACAGAATAGAACTAGTATTTTGGAAACAAGACTTACGTATTTTAGATCACTTCAATTGGATGAAATGACAAAGCTTCCAACTGGGCGCAGATGGCAGTTCAACGTCTAGTTTTGATTTACATTTGGTTGACTTGTCAACTAACTTGAATTTAATGTGAAATCAGCAACAAATGTCACCATGTCATTGGATATAGGTTAAAAGTCGGGTGAAAAAGATGAAATGTTGATGACCTTTTGCAAATCCAATCAGTTTTCCATATGTCATCACATGAATGTCATTGGTTGAAATGAAAGTCGGACGGCCGGACGGCCAGAATGGAGCAGTCGGTCGGACGGCCAGAATGGAGCAGTCGGTCGGACGGCCAGAATGGAGCAGTCGGTCGGACGGCCAGAATGGAGCAGTCGGTCGGACGGCCAGAATGGAGCAGTCGGTCGGACGGCCAGAATGGAGCAGTCGGTCGGACGGCCAGAATGGAGCAGTCGGTCGGACGGCCAGATAGGACCAGTTGGCTGGCCGCCCAGATAAGACCAGTCAGCTGCCCAGATAGGAGCAGTCGGCCGGCTGGACAAACATGGACACACACACGCACACACGCACACACGCACACACGCACACACACACACACACACACACACACACACACACACACACACACACACACACACACACACACACACACACACACACACACACACACACACACACACACACACACACACACACACACACACACACACACACACACACACCTTCCTCACAGGTAGTGTGATACACACAGACACCAGACCTCAAAATGTATCTCACTGCCACTGATTCTCAGGTGTGACGCTCTATCTCTCATCACTCTCTTCTTTCTTTTTCTCTTTCCTGCCATGGCCAAAATGATGGTGCGTCTGGACTCTTCAACAGAGACCAAAACTGTGGAGCTGGCCATCGCACTAGACCAATCATTCAGCAACAGAAGCATCACGGTACACCTGTCTGGATTTTTTGTCTTTCTGTGGCTTGGTTTTGTGAATATGTAAAACGTTATTGTTAGTTTCTCAGTTTTCCTGGTGTCTAGTCTAGTGGGTTGGGTTGTTAATGTACGTTGCTGACGAATTACCAGCCACTTTCATATCATATTTAAAACAGCGTTTGTATAATGATTCCTTTTTAAATGTATTATTATAGTTTTTTTTATATAGAACAGAAATGCAGAAAAAATAAATAAAACATTGATTGCATAATTTACCGATAGTATCTTTCTCTCTCCTCATCCTCCTATCAGATCTGCACAGAGGTGCTTGGGAATGTGGTTTGGGCAAGTTGAAGGAGCAGGCGGAGTCTTACCACACGGAGTGTCACAAGTTGTTCCCGTACACACTTGCCCTCGTGCCCGCAGGGAGGAAAACACCAAGATAGTTCATACATTTTTTTCACTAACTTCTCACCAGTGATGTCATCATAACCAGCAACCTATTCAACTTTTGGCCCAGGCCTAACCTGACCCTGACATATTGGCCATATAGCCTCCTTTTGGCAAAAAAGCAAGAGTTTATCCTACCTTTAAGGAAGAGTTTTGATATCTGTCACACCCCCTTAAATCAGCTATTGCTTTTTCTCAAAGGACAAAAGCATGCAAACATAAAAAACGATATGCTATGAAAATATATTACACAACTAGATACTTTTATTTTGGGATTCCACCCTGCACGATAGGTCACATTCTCATTTTATATATTTCCGTCCACTGCAAACAATTAAAAACAATATGCTACGTCCTTTTATCGATAAACTAGCATATTTTCGTCCACTTTTCCTCTCCTCGCTGCCTCTCCTCGATTACCTTTGACCTTTTCAAAAGGAGGCCAGAGAGGAAGGAGGAAAGAGGAAACTATTTACAATAAAAGTGACTCCAAAAGGACACAATACATTATTTACCATTCATCTATATTGGGCACATAATAATCTGATGAATGGTAAATAATGTATTGTGTCCTTTTGGAGTCACTTTTATTGTAAATAGTTTCTAAACATTTCAACATTAATGTGGATGCTACCATGATTACAGATAATCCTGAATAAATTGTGAATAACGATGAGTGAGAAAGTTCATACCCCTCCAAAAATGCTAACCTCCCCTGTTATTGTAATGGTGAGAGGTTATGGGGGTGTGATATTTGTGCGTCTGCAAATGTATCATTTCAAATTATGAGTGCTGGAGTACAGAGCCAAAACAACAAAACATTTGCCACTGTCCCAATACTTTTGGAGCTCTGATGGGACCAGTCGCCCGGACGGCCAGATAGTACACACACACAACCACACCTTCAGCTGGTCCCATCTGGCCAACCGATTTGCCCTATCTGACTGGCCGACTGTTACTATCTGGCCAGCCGACTTGTCCTATCTGACCGGCCGACTGGTACTATCCAACTGGTCATATCTGGCCTGCTGAATGGTCCAATCTGGCAGTTCAACTCCTAACTGGTCCTATCTGGCTTGCCGAACATTGAAATTACTTTGATTCAACACATTTTTGCCCAGTGGCTTCCCTGTCTCCTCCTCTCTCTTCTCCTCTGCTCTTCTCCCTGTTACATTCCAGGATCCATAAGGGGGATCAACTCTGCACCAAGAAGCAGAGACCACCAGGACTTCCATCTCAACACTCCCGAGTCTTCATCTCCCCTTCCCGTTCCTACGACAACCAAGCAACCATCCTCTCGAACCATCAAGCTCCACCAACCATCTGAACCATGAAGCTCCTTTAACCATCCCGAACCATCACGATGCCTTAACCATCCAGATCCATCACGATGCCTTAACCATCCCGAACCATCACAATGCCTTAACCATCCAGATCCATCACGATGCCTTAACCATCCCGAACAATCACGATGCCTTAACCATCCAGATCCATCACGATGCCTTAACCATCCAGATCCATCACGATGCCTTAACCATCCCGAACCATCACAATGCCTTAGCCATCCAGATCCATCACGATGCCTTAACCATCCAGAACCATCACGATGCCTTAGCCATCCAGATCCATCACGATGCCTTAACCATCCAGAACCATCACGATGCCTTAACCATCCAGATCATCATGATTCCTTAACCATCAAGAACCATCACGATGCCTTAACCATCCCGAACCATCACGATGCCTTAACCATCCAGATCCATCACGATGCCTTAACCATCCAGAACCATCACGATGCCTTAACCATCCAGATCATCATGATTCCTTAACCATCAAGAACCATCACGATGCCTTAACCTGTTGGGGATGGGGGCGCTGTTTAGACTATTTATGCTAATGTGGCTAATTTTTTAAACGGCTTCCCACAAAATCCTTGATCGTACAATATGCATATTATTATTATTATTGGATAGAAAACAGTCTATAGTTTCTATAGGAGTTGAAATTTTGTCTCTAAGTGGAACAGAGCCCATTCTACAGCAATTACCTGACATGGAGTCAGATTTGAGAAATGTTGGCCACTTTTCTGAAGTCAGTTAAAAGGGCACTGTCGTTGCTATGACTATACGGACACTTCTTACGTCTTCCCCTGGATGCCTTTACGTGATGACGATTCCAACGGGGTCGATTGCTCGTTCACAGGCCCTACAAATGAAAAAAACCTTTAGCTAGCAAGTCTTTTCTTGCTGCGTAACGCGCGTGGAAGACACCGACCCTCTCCTGTTCCAAGCGTTAGTTTAGCCTGTTATATTTCTCCGGTCATCTTTTCACTCGTTATAGGAGTTACAAACATCATAAAGTAGTTAATTTAAAGCGTTTTATAGCAATTTATATCCGTTTAGTGCGATTTTGGGACATTTATTTTTGCAACGATGTGAAAAGTTGGGCACGCTTTTCAGTTCATCCCGAACGTAGTTGACATTTCCACATGGCAAGAGGACAGCTTTCCACCAAAAGACGATTTCTCCCAAGAAAGGATCCTTTGCCCAAGATACTGATGGAAGAACAGCTCAAGGTAGGACATTTTTATTATGATAAATCGTGTTTCTGTCGAAACATTTTAGTGGCTTAGGACGCCATGTTTTTTGACGTAGCTTCGCTTGGCGCAAACTGTATTGAAAAGTAAGGATAAATTAAAAAATGTAATAACGCAATTGTATTAAGAATTAAATTGTCTATCAATCCCTGTCCACCCTATATTTTTTAGTCACGTTTATGAGTATTTATGTATAAGAGTAGATCACTGTCTAAGTGGCGCAAGGACAAATTCTGACCAGCTGAGTTACATTTCACATTGTCTAACCATGATTTTGGTGGCTAAATATAAACATTTTCGATCAAACTGTATATGCATGTTGTAATGTGATGTTACAGGAGTGTCATCGGAAGAATTCTGAGAAGGTTAGTGAAAAAATTAATATCTTTTGGCGATGTTGACTTTTATCGCTCACTTTGGCTAGAATCAATGCTGGGCTGCTAATTGCTATGTGCTAAGCTAATATAACGATTTATTGTGTTTTCGCTGTAAGACACTTAGAAAATCTGAAATATTGTCTGTATTCACAGGATCTGTGTCTTTCGATTCGTGTATGCTGTGTATTTTTACGAAATGTTTGATGATTAGTAGTTAGGTAAACACGTTGCTCATTGTAATTATTCTAGTCCATTTGTGATGGTGGGTGCAATTGTAAACTATGCCATCTACCTGAAATATGCACTTTTTTCTAACAAAACCTATCCCATACCATAAATATGTTATCAGACTGTCATCTAATGAGTTTTTTTGTTGGTTAGGGGCTATAAATATCTTAGTTTAGCCGAATTGGTGATGGCTACTGGTGTTGGTGGACAAATAAAAGATGGTGGATTATGCTAATGTGTTTTTAGGTAATAGATGTACATCTTTACATATTGTGTCTTCCCTGTAAAACATTTTAAAAATCGGAAATGTTGACTGGATTCACAAGATCTGTGTCTTTCATTAGCTGTATTGGACTTTAATGTGTGAAAGTTAAATATTTTAAAAATATATATTTTTTGAATTTCGCGGCACTGGTTTTTCAGTGGGGGGGGGGGGGGTGTGCCGCTAGCGCCACGCTGATCCTAGACAGGTTAACCATCCAGAACCATCACGATGCCTTAACCATCCAGAACCATCACGATGCCTTAACCATCCAGAACCATCACGAAGCCTTAACCATCCAGAACCATCACGATTCCTTAACCATCCAGAACCATCACGATGCCTTAACCATCCAGAACCATCACGATGCCTTAACCATCCAGATCCATCACGATGCCTTAACCATCCAGAACCATCACGATGCCTTAACCATCCAGATCCATCACGATGCCTTAACCATCCAGAACCATCACGATGCCTTAACCATCCAGAACCATCACGATGCCTTAACCATCCAGAACCATCACGATGCCTTAACCATCCAGAACCATCACGATGCCTTAACAATCCAGAACCATCACGATGCCTTAACCATCCAGAACCATCACGATGCCTTAACCATCCAGAACCATGATGCTGCTTCAACCATCCATAGTCTTCCTCTCCATCCTACAACATCACCTCTGACTACACCTATCAAGACTCTTCCAATCTACAACCACCTAAAAATAATTAAAACTCAGTCCAAATCATGTTATTCTGCAGTCATTTAAACTATCTCAAATGTTTTATGTCGAAGGTGTAGTCTGTACCTAGTGAACTCCATGTAAGTACTGGTCCTTTTCCAGCAATAAGTGTTGTTTTGCCAATATGCCTGTTCTTTTTATGCCTGTTCACTAACTACCTTTCCCCAGGAGAACCATACATACCATCCTGTCCTTCCTCTCCTTCCTTCCTGCCTCCATTGATTCCCCACCAACCACAGGGGACTGAGAGCCCTGGTGGTCCGCAAGGAAGATGAAAATGCACTATCTGTGTGGTAAAGCTCGGCCATTTCCTGCTCAAATTATCTCCAAGACACATCAATCATGGGCCTCTCAAGGCAAAAGGGCTGAAGTGGAGCATTTTAGCCTCAGCCACACAGCTAGCTACCACACATACACACACACACACACACACACACACACACACACACACACACACACACACACACACACACACACACACACACACACACACACACACACACACACACACACACACACACACACACACACACATAGACAAACATTGGCAGTAGAATAACGTTACTGAAGAGCTCAGTAACTTTCAACGTGGCACCATCATAGGATGCCACCTTTCCAACAAGTCAGTTTGTCAACTTTCTGTCCTGCTAGAACTGCCCGGGTCAACTGTAACTAATGTTACTGTGAAGTGGAAATGTCTAGGAAATGTCTATGTCTGGGTGTATCTGTGTGTATGTCAGTCCCTCCAGGATTTCCCAGAGATTATTTGTGATATTTGAGGGCAAACATGCTTGATTTTGCTGGGACAATTCTGACATTTTGCTGATTTTGTCGAATTTGTAGAGAAAGTGTGCTGAAGAGGGAAAACGTTTGTTGATGTGTGACTTGATTGAACAAAATTACGTGATAAATGTGCTGTGATTGGTTGAAATTAGGAGCCCTCTATTTGCACTACGGCGATGGGTCAGTTTTGTGTGAAAAAACGGCAATGATTTTACTGTTTAATGCAGAAGTGCAGTGATTGGTCAAATGTACAAGACCTCGTATAATATGCAGGGAATTGTTGATATTGCAAAAAAATTTGTGATTACAGAATCCTGGAGGAACTAGTTTGTGTATACTGTCTGCATCCGTGACTGTGTGCGTGTGTCTACCAGATGTGCAGCAGTGAGAATCTCCAGCTCTGTAGGCGGTGGGTGCTGCTGAATATGTCAGCAGCAATATGTGGAAGGAGGGATTTGGAAACATCCCACTACAAGTCGTACAGCAGAAGCCTGACACACACACACACACACACACACACACACGCACACACACACACACACACACACACACACACACACACACACACACACACACACACACACACACACACACACACACACACACACACACACACACACACACACACACACACACACACACACACACACTACAAGTTGTACATCATGCCTCATTCCGGCCTGTTTTCATTTCAGTCAGGAGTGCAGCTGCTCCTCCGGAGTCCCAGACTGACCCCGGTTAACCTTTCACCCTCTGGACCTGGACCCCACCTCTCTGTAATGTACAGTAGATAGTGTCTATTGTCTAAGCTGTTGGTCTATTGTGGAGGAAGAGGAAGAGGAAGAAGAAGAAGTGATGGGAGTGATGATACCTCGATGTAGAGGTGTTGTTCAAACTAAATCAAATCATACACTTTTAAAGGTGTGGAGTTTCTGAAAAGACCATCACCACATGTCCACAGTCTATTGTCCACAGTCTATTGTCCACAGTCTATTGTCCACAGTCTATTGTCCACAGTCTATTGTCCACAGTCTGTTGTCCACAGTCTATTGTCCACAGTCTATTATCCACAGTCTATTGTCCACATTCTATTGTCCACAGTCTATTGTCCACAGTCTATTGTCCACAGCCTATTGTCCACAGTCTATTGTCCACAGCCTATTATCCACAGTCTATTGTCCACAGTCTATTGTCCACAGTCTTTTGTCCACAGTCTATTGTCCACAGTCTTTTGTCCACAGTCTATTGTCCACAGTCTATTGTCCACAGCCTATTATCCACAGTCTATTGTCCACAGTCTATTGTCCACAGTCTTTTGTCCACAGTCTATTGTCCACAGTCTATTATCCACAGTCTATTATCCACAGTCTATTGTCCACAGTCTATTGTCCACAGTCTATTGTCCACAGCCTATTATCCACAGTCTATAATACACAGTCTATTGTCCACAGCCTATTGTCCACAGTCTATTGTCCACAGTCTATTGTCCACAGCCTATTGTCCACAGCCTATTGTCCACAGTCTATTGTCCACAGCCTATTGTCCACAGTCTATTGTCCACAGCCTATTGTCCACAGTCTATTGTCCACAGTCTATTGTCCACAGCCTATTGTTCACAGTCTATTGTCCACAGCCTATTGTCCACAGTCTATTGTCCACAGTCTATTGTCCACAGTCTATTGTCCACAGTCTATTGTCCACAGCCTATTGTCCACAGTCTATTGTCCACAGTCTATTGTCCACAGCCTATTGTCCACAGCCTATTATCCACAGTCTATTATCCACAGTCTATTGTCCACAGTCTATTGTCCACAGTCTATTGTCCACA